>NC_087550.1:22351026-22652485 GCF_036250125.1 Pseudopipra pipra
TGTTCACCAAGGCTGAGGATGATTTTAGGTTCTGGAAAAGTGAAGTGCAGCGTGGCATAGTCATATGTCTTCAGTGAGTTTTGGCCTGACAACCTGAGATTGTGCAACCCTTTTCTTGGAGATCCAGCTGAGAAGTGGCCTAGTATCAGAAGGTTCAAATTTCAGACAACCCTTTAAGTTGCCAGGACTGTGGTGGTGTAATGAATTAGCAGCCTGACATCTGTGAGCTCTGCTTTCGGCTCTTTTTTTCCAAGTTTGTTTTTATTTGTCCTGATGCTACACATATTCTTGAAAGTCACAACATTGAGACCGAATGTCAAAGATCCCAACTTTTGCATAATTTCTCGAGCTTTTCATTTGGCTAAATATTATTTAACAAGTAACTTTAGAGATATTATTTGCAAAATTTAGTCAAGTTCAAATTTTTCAAATATATGGCTTTTTTCCACTTCCAATGCTAGCCCTACAGCTGGAAGAATGGAGGGGAGGAGAAGAAAGTTGCCTTCTGTTCAGGTCCATGAATCATCAGCAGAATAATTAATTAAATTCCAGTGGTTGGAATCTTAACTTGGCATCTTAGCTTGGCATTTTAGCTATTTGTATTGGAATATGGAGCATGAAAGTCAAAGGTGTGTTTTGACACTGACTATCAGACAATAACTCTGAAACAGGCCAGCTTGCAATAGAATAATTGCAAAAAAAAATCAGCTTCCACAATAATATTTTTAAATAACTGTTTTTCGAAGTGTACCCTTCAGGATATGTCCCATCTGCCAGAAAAAACATTTCTGTTACAACTAGAACTGTTTCCTGTCCCAGGTGAAGTGGTTTTTATGATAAGTAGTTGGAAAAACATACAGCACTATTAAACCCAGGGACAAGTAACTCTAGATCACACTGAAGTTCTCAGACCTGAAAACTTATTATAGTGTTATTGTTTAATAAAAACAGCAGGAGAACAAAACCAAACCAAAATAAATTCAGCACAGGACCTCTGAAGATGTCTAGGAGATCTGAATGCCAAATTCCCATTAGATCTTAATCCCAAGTTCCCCATCCCTCAGGGCATCTGATCACAAGCCTTTGTGCATATCTTCAGTCAGACACGCACTAGTATTGCCAAAACACCTGGCTTGCTTCCAGTTTTAGGACACCAGCACCAATATGAAGCAGGTGTGCCAGCTGGCAGGACATGCTGAGCATTGAAATGTGGTAACATTGGCAAGTTCCCTAAAGTGGTGAATGGGTGTAATCCACACTGGAACCTCATTTTATTGATCATACTGATACAGATCCTGACACCTACATATCCACTGGAAATAAGATAATCTGATGGCTATATGGTGGCTCATGGAGGTGACTGGGAAGAGGTTTTAGTTTAATTTTTGGTTGCTGCATATAAGATTTCCAATATGAGTCTGCAAAACCTTCCATGTTGAATATGGTTGTTTGGGTCTAGAAATTTTACCTCTTGAACAAAAGCACCAAAAAGAGTAATATAAAACCACCATAAACTTACAGTTCCACATATTCCTGCCAGGAGGGAGATATGACTTCATTTAGGTAATAAGATTCAGATGAACAAGTTACTTACAATGAGCCGCCTTTTGCCTTCAAAATATTCCAGGAGGCTGGTTGCTGATTTTCTGGGAGGCTGTAGGAAAGGCTTCTTATTGGGCTTGGGAAAATCCTCATTTTCAGTCCTGCTCCCCTTCTTATTCTTCTTGCTGCGGTCTTTGTCCTGCTTGCTCTTTTTCTCAGCTTTGTCCTTCTTGGACTGCTTTTCACTCTTCTGCTGCTTGTCAGGTCTGTCCTTCTTCTTCTTCTTCTCAGGTTTATCCATTCGCTCATGCTTCTTTGATTCTTTTCCTTTCTTTGGGGGAATATTTCCCACTGCAAACTGTTCCTCTAAATGGGAACTAGCAGGCTTGCTCGGGTCATATTTATCCTCGTATTCATTACTCAGTATCTTTTCTTGGGCCTTCTTTTTTGGTGGTTTAGTCTTAATTGGTTTGTGTTGCCCTGGTGTGACATTCAGGTCCCTGTGGTTATAGTCCTTTCTATCTGTTCGGTTATCTTTAAATCTACCCACATTTGCCTTTGTATAGTGCACTGAGGGAGCCGTTGGGACTTCTGTGAAACTGTCATAGCGGGCAGCTTTGTTTGGTTTCCGTGTGGCTGCCTGTTGTTTCTCCGACTGTCCGCGCTGACGGTCCCTGCGGTTTGCTTTCCACACAGGAGAGTAGAAGTCCTCAGAGGCTGTGACTCGTGGAGTGGTGGCATCAGGGGCTACTGGCAGCCTGTGGTACTCTGTGGTGGAATGTGACTTTGTGGTCCAGGTCCTCTGTGTGGTGGGGAGGGATGTAGTTGTTGTAGACTGGCTTGCTGTTGTCACTGCACGGGTGGTGGCACGAGTAGTTGTGGTGGTGGGAGGGAGAGTAGTGGTCCTTACTGTAGGCAGAGGAGTGGCCACTGTGGTTGTCATTGGTTTCCTCACTGTTTTGGTCCTTATTGGCTGATTATTGTTCTTCCTTGGCTCCTCCTTCCTTGCTGACACCTGGGCATCTTCACCACCAGGAGTAGACTGGGTGCTGCCCCCATTATTGCCTTCCTCAACCACTTGCCCCTCTACCCCAGCTGCTTTGCAAGTCTGGATGAAGCCCTTCTGCCTCATCTTCTCAATTTTTCTTATGGGGTTCTGATCAATGACTTCGTACATGGCCTCTAGCCTGACTGGATAAGGATACCTTTCCTCTACCTGCAGAGTTTTCTTCAACAGTACCATGCCAAATTTCCCTTTCTCCAGTTTCAGAAAGCTCATGAGCTTAGGGATGAGGGCAGGATCTAGTGGCTGTTCCAGGATTTTTCCTTCATTGGTTATCCTTCTGACTTTTCCCCCTTCTTCCCCTTCTTCATGGAACAACACAATCTGCTGGATGTGCCTCTCGGCCAGTTCACAGTAAACATCATTTTTCAGCAGGCTCATCATGAGCCGGTAGTAGCCCTCAGAGGCATGGGGGGCAGAAATGACCCACACCCGATTTTTCCCTGCAAAGCTGGCCAGGACATTGGGAGAACTTGACCCTGAAGGGAAACGTACCACTCGTGACTGTGAAGCAGAGGATATCCCTTCATCCTTAATCATCTCAGACTTGGAGTATTTGGCTGCAGCTGTGAGTCTCTGTACCCATCTCATTCTGGTCCCCATGCCCCTGGCCTGGGAACGTGCTTCCCCTTGGAGGAGATTGGCAGGTGGTTTTGGAGGTGTGGAAGAATCCCTCTTGGAGACAGGGTGTTGAGGATTTGGACTTGAATTCCTCAGGGATGCTCCAGACCTTCTTAGGACACTGCTTGAAGCCCTGTAAGCCAGAGGCACTTTCCTTACTCCATGGCTCCCTCTCTCTGCCAGCCTCTCTGTCTTCTCAGAGCCACACACTAGCCATGCTGCCCACAGCAGCATGAGAGAGCTGAGAGCTGGCCTCCAGTTCATTGTGCAATCTGTATAAGGAGGGGGAGGAGAAAAAGAAAAAGTTAGGTGGTAACAGTATGATGATACCTTGCACAAGTGATAAAAAAAGCAAAGCATAGGCTGGCTGGTTTTTGTGATTTATAAGTGCTGATTACACCTCAGTCCTGCCCTAGTGGCTTTGTACATTTTACAGTTATTTTTGGAAAAACACAATTTTATGAAAAAATGAGATCATCCTTCTGTAACATGATATTGTCTATCCAAAAGGGCACTGTGATCTGCATCCTTCTCTCTCTCTGTCTCGCTCATGCTCTCACTATACGCACATGCAGACACACAGAGAAAGGGTCCCGTACCTAGAGCAGAAAGCCAAGAAGTTGACTTGAAACTTACACTTCCAGAGATGAGGTTTCACGTCTTTTTCCTTTAAAAGGAGACCATACAGCTTTGCTGCTGCTTAGTGATTTATCTTTGCACAGCCCAACAGGTTCCAGAGCCTGTCTTGTATATCTTTTAACTCTCTTCTTCACCTTCTTGACGAGCAGGATGAGGTTAGTGGAAATTTCCTTTGTGATCTCTGCTTCTCCATTTACCTGCAGGTCTGGATTTTTGCTGTGCCGGTTATCCACACAGGCAGGGATTTCATTTAAGGAAAGGGAACTCCTGGCTGCTCCAAGTCTCTCTGTTTTATACTTCCCTTCCCACTCCTTGCTTCCTCAGTCCCGTTTAGCTCCTTTGTTTCCAGAGAGGAAAGCACCAGCACTAATATATTTTCCAGGCTGAAGAAAAACACAGGAATGTGATGCTGAAAAAAAAGAAAGGACGCTTCTCTTTCCCCTTTCTCCACACTTTGACAAAAGCAAACTGTAAAACACTCGTCTTTTTTTCTTCTTGGCTGGCGGTGGTCCCAGAAATGTCAGGGCAACCCCAGCCCTGCTCCGAACCCGCCTCAGACAACGGTGGCCACTGGAAATGGGGGAAACTTCACTCAGGATTTAACAGCTCAGCAGAACCCGCCTCCTCCCCAGTCTGACACAGGGAGGGAGGAGGAGGAAGGCTCAGGGGGCTGAAACACTGCACAGCATCACAGAGCACTTCAGAGAGGGTGACTCCAGCCTTAACTCTTTCCTTCACGCATCCCAGCTCCCTAGTGTTCTCCAACCCCAGCTTTCTCTTTCCTCCCATTTAACGGACACTAGTTGGATAAAAAAATAGTCCTGTGAGAAGTGCGTTTCTCCATCAGTATCAATAACAGCTCTGGTGTTTAAGAATTATAATTTTTTAACCTCATAATTTCTGCCTCCTGTTCCCCCTTTCCTTCTTTTTTATTGCTTTCTGGGAGTTCCTCAGTGAAATCCAATTTCTCTTCACTTTCCAACCAATTTCTCTTTCAAGTCTTTGCGTGTGTCAGTATATTCTTTCCTGCAAACATCACATGGGCATAGCTGTTTGTTAATTTGTAGTTTTTAAAGAGATATCAGCTTGTTTACTACTGTACTGAAATTAGGGTCATATGTATTTCCCATGAATGTGCACTAGCAGTGAAAAAAAAAAAAGAGAAAAGGTACAAAAATACCTACAGAGACAAGGCTAAAGGCAGGGTCATGTCCTTTGCTCTCCCTTTATGGTGTAAACGACACCATTCTATTGAGCTGACGTAAACTGGCACGTCTGTCCTGCCAACACCTGGTCTTTAACTGATTCACACTGGCTTCAGAGTGCGCCCTGCACCTTCAGTGTAAAACACTGCTTAATTTTAGTTGATAGGTAACACCTGAAAAAATCCAAGACCTTAATACTACTTTTACTGTTTTCCAGGGTTTTGCTTATTTACAGAGATGCTGTTACATTTTTGTGATAACACACTGGATTTGACCTTTGTTATATTGGCTGAAAGTGAAGGTACACCTTCTGCTTCCCTTGAAATCAATGCTTCAAAGAAAAAACCCTTCCTTTTCTTTCTCTCTTTTCTTATTTTCTTCATTTTTACTCTGTCTTCTAATGCACTGATAAACATTAGTAGTGATTTCACCAGTATGTGTCCACAGTTTGGGTTGTGTGGTTAGTGGTTTGCTTGGGAGGTAGGGGAGGATGCTGAATGCCTGTGCTCACATTAACTTGAGGGCAAAAATGCTCAGCCTCTTCCAGCATATAATATCCTATCCTACATCCACTGGGAGGTAAGGGGACTGTACCTCATACAAGGATCACAAAACTGAGTTCTGCGGAGCAAGGGCGGGTAACATTTTCTGCTTAAATTAGTGTCAAGTCTGCTCATTTGTTAATCTTGACAAGGAAAAAATGTCTTTAAAAATTACACTGTTTCACTGTGACATTTTAAAGAAACTGTAATTAAAAATATGGATGTTATTTCTATGTTTCATCCAGTTTTACTACAAAGATTTAAAAAGAATTGACCTGAAGCCAAGTATTTAATTTGGGGTAAATTAATTTTAAAAATTAAATTACTTCAATTTTATTGGGTTTTGTAATAATTTGAAACCATACAGAGGCAAAACATCACTCATCTGCACAGGTCTAATGATGCCAAGGAAAACATGCTCAGTATATGATGACAGCAGAGGAAAGAAACAGATTTCCATACTAGCTTTGCTGTCTATTCTATGCAATTTGCTTTACTTTCCCAAAATGACTAAAGAAGTAGCATGCTACTTAATCTGCCTTAAAGTATCAAAGGGTGGCAGATCAAGGAAGAAGATAGATCTTAAGGCAGTTGTAGAGAGGGGCTAGCACACAAGACATGGAACCACGGGGATTATTCTCAAGGCCAATATTTGTCAGTATCTTTATCCAAGGTGAGGAATAAACTTGAAATGACTGCTGGAAATATTTGACATTAGAATCTCTTAGAAAGTAAATAAAAGAAAATAATTTATGCAGGCCAACAAGGTACTCCTGGTAAAGTGAACATATATTTTAAAGGACCAATGCAAGGTCATGCAGCAAGAAGAAAAAATAAATGCATAAAGCAGGCTTAAGATAAAGAGCAATATCCTAGAAGGCAGCTATTCAGTAAGAGACTTGAAGGTCACAGTATATAAGCCACTGGAAATAAGCTTTTGGTGTGATATTGCAGCAAGGAGAAAGCCTGGCAGCAGCTCAGTGAGAAGTTGGGAAGTCGTATGTAGTATCAATAATGTGGTTTTGTGCTGTACACATCAGGCTTTTCAAAAGGATTGCAAAGGGTTCAAAAAGTGACCTGGTGGATGGATATGATCCTATTGAGGGGGAGGTGGGGAAATAACTATGTGGAAGGCACAGCCACACATTGGACATAATCTTCTCATGCATACAGAGGAAAGAGACGTCTGCAAATAAATTGCTTTTTAATCCAGCAGAGGAAGACAGAAGGATAACCAATGATTAGGAATTAAATCTTGCTAAATGCAAACTTGAAGTAATTGCAATTACTTGAAAATTTTAATTATGATCTCAGTTAACCCCTGGGATAATTTTCCCAAGAATGTGGTGGTTTTCTGTGTCTTAGTCATCAAATCAGACCTTCTTGGCTGAACTGGAAGTAATCACAAAAGGATGGAATGAAATCTGTAAGGACACATCTACATGGAAAATCTGAGATCAAAATGGCACCCAGCCCTGAAAAGTACAACTCTCTGAAGGCTTATAGAAATTAATTCTGTAGTCCATTGAACTGAAATGAGCAGTTTGAGAAAGGTGGAATGCAATCTAAAAATCCTGTATTCCCCAGAGTGCTTTTAATAAGGAACTGAAAGTTAATGCTATGATCACAAAGGGAAAGGTCTGCTTAAGGATGAAGTACTGTGAGTCTTTCTATACTCTGTTTTAGGTATCAGACTTAAATATATCATATGTGTCAAGGGATGTGCACACAACTACACTATTTTATCTGCTGAAGAACTAATAGGAAAGTCAACTACCTCCTGAACTAGGATTCTTTCTCAGTCCTACAAAACCTGGAGAAATAAGGCAGCAGCAAGAAAGGAACAGCCAGAGAAGCAAATGGGAAAAACTTTCCTTTTAAATAGACTTCCAGGCAATTCTTCAGGGAGTGTGGAAGAAACTGCTTTACACGGAAGGTGGAAGGAGGCAATGGGCTTAGGAAAACTGGCATTGCCTGCTTTGTACAGCGCTGGGAAGCTGGGAGCCAGATAAACAGGTGTAGGTTCCCCTGCTGATGCTGGTGGGGGGTTATTAGAGTAGAGAGCACCAGAGCCTGAATCCCGTGAAGCCAGACATTGTTGATGCTCCAAGAAGGGACATGTTTCTTGAACCCCGCTGGCTCCTCGCTTTCCTGAGAGGGAAGGAGGCTATTATTAGTAATCTGATTCAGGTCATAACCCAGCCAGCAGCTGGGGAAATAACAACTAGTAGTGTAAACAGGGGAACTGTGCTGCAGCCCCCTGTGTGTAAGCAGGAAAGGGAGTCAGTACAGGGAGGCTTGCAAAAGCAGTGACCCGTAATAAAAAGAGCAGTGCCTGGTTAGTCAGATCAAGCTCCTAAAATAGGCGCTTTTGATATAGGTTGGCCTCATTTGAGTCTTTGCTTTTAAAATATACATTTTTCCTCAAGAATGTTGCTTAGAAACTGGTGATGGAAATGTGACACTCAGGCTTTAAAAATATATATTACAAACTTTAAGGTTCAATGTTTGAAACTGAAGCTAAGCTTTTTAGCTACTTGGTAGGGTTGCAGCCCGAAATGTTCAGGCTATAATTGAGATGCAAGGAAATTCTGATGTCTGGATGTTATTATTGGCCTGTGCTTGAGCTGACCTTGACTTTAGCACCTCTGCTTGTCTGGTTTACAGAGCTTCCTGGTGAGAGGAAGGCTCTCACATATTCCCATTTTTTGTTCTACATCTGGTTGTCATCTGGGATAGAAACATCAGCCAGGGAGAACAAAACGTCTTCTGGCCAGGGTTGGCACAAGTTCTGTATCAAACTGACTGATGCAACTGGTGCTATGTACACTAAGATGAAAATGTAATACATGAGAGCAAATGAATATAAACATTGCCATCTGCCGGCCTTGAAAACGGTGTTACCAAGCCACAGGCAGGTGGGACTGATATAACCACTGCAGTGTGCTGCAAGTGGTCTCTCATGATACAGTTGCTGAGGTGTAGCATTCAGAAAGCCACAGAAATAGTCTTGGAATAGTTATAGACAGACAGGCACAGAAATAGTTCATGAGATGAAAAGGAAAATGAGATTTCATTAGCTCAAATCATCAGTACAACATCCCTCTCTTACAGTGTATAACCCCACTGGGAAGCTGTACTACAATAATCTCATAATGCTGATGTTGAAAACTGTCTCATGAAGTGCCATGAGTTACCACTCCCAAATCACATGCCTGCACAGCTAAATGAATTTGGCCACAGCAAAAAGTCACCAGCTGCAATGGCTTGGACTCTCATCTCACTTTCGCACCTCTGCAGCAGAGAGCTTTATCAGGTCTGAACACTGATCTGTGCCACGTCCTTTCTCTAGTGTGCTTTCTTTGTCCTTCTCTCTTTGTCTGGGGGACTGCCAGAGCTGATGTTGAGCCTTTCTGAACAAGAGGGGGAATTGTCTCCTGGCTCTTGTGGCCCCACTTTGTCGTACAAAGCAGATTTAAGCAGGATGGAAGTTGGTGCTTATGCAACTTCTCTCTTTGCACAAATACTAAGACTCGGTTTCTTAATGCAGAGCTCTCAGGTCTGATCTCTTTGACAGCTGTTTTGTCCAAATGCAATCACTTATGGCTTTGCACACTTGGAATAAGATCAAGTAGAAATTGTCTTGCAATACAATCAGCTCATTCACTTACCAGGGAAGACTCAGCTGTCCTCTCCACTGGTAGAGGAACTTCAGTGAGATTCTGCCAGAAAACAGAGCCCACTGATTCAGTGGGGATTGTTCCTTACATATTTGTGGGCCTCATTATCTATCCTAAAATATCCTGGCTTACAAATCTTTTCTTGCACCCTGTAATTTAAATTAAAAAAACGTTGGTTTGTTTGTTTAGGTTTTTTTTTCAAAGTCTTGTTTTGATTGTGAAATTGAAGGGGTAGGAATGGAAGAGGATCATGTTTAAAAACCAGATTGTGCTACAGTTCAGCAGTAGAAGAGTATTCCAAAACAGAGCTGTGCACAGTGATTACTCTCAGTGCCTACGTGTCAGAATGCTTTAGGGATGAATATAAAAAATTACTAGTTACATGGCTGCACACATTCTTGTTTAACATTCATTAGTAATCAATGGAGAACATTCAAATTCTCTGTTGGTTTTAAGTCAGAAAAGCAATTAAGCATATACTGAAATACCACCTCACTTTGCTGCTTGCACAGCTCTGTGGAGGGAAGTCAAGGCAAGGCAAGGCAAGGCAAGCCAAAAGACTGAGGTAGAATGAGAATTTAACATTTATGTCCCTTTACTTCAGGTCAGACTGAAGACAGTTTGTGAAAGTGTCCTGAAAGTGACAGCAGGAAATATCATGTGCAGATAACATAGCACTCTTTTTGTCAGGCTGTTTATGCTCACTTGCAAGCACTCACAGCACTTGTCTTTATTTGTATGCTATCAGGCAATTACAGCATTTAATCTCCAGTGGAGTCACTCTTTTCTCTTTCTTTCGTGTGAACAGGCATGTCTCACTCAGTGGCAACCTTTGGCTCTCCCTTGTCTCCCTTGGCCTGAACTAGATCTTCTCTGCCAGACACTTTTGGAATCTTTCCTTGGTGGGTGGCAGGGGAAGGGGACACCCATTGCAGTGGGTGCTCTCTCAAGTGCTCCACAGGTCAGATGTCTGTAAGTGGGGTCATAAAACTGGGGAAAAGGAGTACAAGTAGTTGGAAACCCAGGGCTCTTTAGTTCTTTCCTTGAACTAGTTTTCAGCACCAACCCAAACCTTGGAGAAGCACACTGGGAGACAGAGAAGAAATGGACAAGTATCTGCTTAAACTCAAGTATTTAGAAAATCAAGTCAAAAGCTACAAGATCATTTAGAATGGTGTGAATATCTATGGCCTCCTTTAAGGGGTTTCATTTGCTTTGGGAAGGCCCATGCCATTCTCCTGAATGTACTGTTTGGCTGGTGAATACAGTTCTTCCTGTTTCCTTGCAGAATTTTTTTTCTCTTCTGGGGCTGTGTAAGGGCAGAACCTACTCACGTGAGAGAAGGGGAGAATGGCTGATCTGGCTAGTGTCATCATTCTACCAGACTACAGGAACATGAAAAATGTGACCTCCCTGTGCTACTTCTGGAAGTAGAAGTATACACAGAATGATGTAGGCAGCTGGTTCTGCTGGTTCATAATTCATGAGATGATGGTGAGTGGTCAGCAGCTGGCAATACAACAATGCTGACTACTCCAGTCCTTTCAACTAGTAATATATGAAGAGAGTGAAAAGTGTTGTGAGAAGTCACAACATTTGTCCAACAGGTTGGGAACTAGGAGTTTTGTTGTTTGGTTTTTTAAGGTCTTTGATACAATCTCAGCTCAGATTGGAACTGAACCCTCATGCCTTGTGGATAGGTTCCCACCAGGCCAAAAATTAACAATACAGTTAAATCCTAATAGTTTCCCTAGCAGTGAAAAAGCAACAAATAAAAAGGATCCTGGTCCTTGACAGTGTCTCAAATTAAGATGATGTGCATCTGCATCTCTTCTGTTTGGTAGTACTGGTACTACTTTTTAATCAAACAATAATAGAAAATAATAGAAAATCTGTGGGTTTGAGGTTGCTGACACGGTCTGCTTCACAGACAATAAATTCACATAAGCAAAATTGGTGCAGAAGGGGTTAGGACTTACAGCAAAGCTAGGGAGTGGTCTCAGCCATGCACAATCAGTGCCAGTGTTTTCATTCAGGATAAAAAAATACTTTTTAAGGGTGGAAGAACTTATGCATATAAATTCCACAGCTCAGTTTTGCACTGCAGGGTAAGAGACATTTTTCACAGTTATTGACAAAGGACATTCCAGCAACTAGTGAGATCTGGATTTCATTATATATTTTGGGCTAGAGTGCAAAGTACTATCTGCCAGAAAAAATGTGGTCGAAGCATGTTTTATTAATATATTGGTGCTGTTCTTGGATTATACCCCCATAGAGGCTCACATCTGAAATGAGACATCTGATTGGCTATATATTAGATAGCATTTCAAGGTTTATTTTTTGGATGGGATTCCCTTACAGTATACAGAGACCATGTATATTCCTATTTTTAAGCGTTCAGAGACAAACTCTCACTGCCCTTCCCCAAAAGATCATTACTGTATGCTCTTTAAGGAGCATGTTAGTGCCTGCGTACTAGAAGCACAAGTATTAGTATAGTGCAGTTAGTTCTTACTATTGAGTTTGGTACCTCTGTATGTATTTTATGACTGGAGAATGACTTTCTAGTCCAGGTAGCTTCTGTCTAAATGCATGGAGTAAAGCAGCCCAATGCTGTTAACATTTCTGTCCAATGAATGGGCTAAGTCACTAGAGAAACAGTGTCAGGAAGCCTGAGCAGACCTGGAAGACCAAAAGAAGTGCATTTATTTCCCTGTAACCTCACCTTGGAGAGTTATGTTAATGATAAAAACTCCCTGTCAAACCACAGTCTCCAAAAAGAACAAAAAAGAGGGAAATCTGTAAAACAGATTTCATCAAAGAAATACACAATATTTCTGATATTTCCATTGTTTGTTTTACTTTCTTATCTTCATGTTAAGGGCAGCCTTGTATGTAAAGCCATATATGATCCTGATATATGGAACCCAGCTGCCTTGAAATCAATGGCAAAGTTCCTGTGTTCAGTGAAGACTCTTGGATTTTACTCATATTTATAGGATACAGTTAAGCTGAGAAGTTAAGAGAGACCACAGCCTTCCAAAATTAAAGAGGAGAGAGAAAGAAATGAGAAAGCAAGTATGTGGTGAAAGAGATCCCAGGTGAAATAATTGGTCCAAGTTTTCATGTCTGGATGTTGTTATTTTTTCCATAATTACTATAGCAAGCTCCTGCTTCCAACCAGGGGAGGTGACCTGGGATTTTTCCAGTAGCAGTGGAAATTTAACACAAAAATGGCCAGAACTGTTAAAGCTGTTTTACTCATGCATGTCAGCACTGGGAGAATCAAGATATAGCAGACATCGTTTAGTCAAAAGCAAAATTTTGTGAGTGTATGTGTGTGTTCATGCAATCAAAATGGAGACCAAGGAACTGAAAACTGCTGTCTACCAAGAAGAGATTGTCTTAAGTACCAAGTAATATACAATAATGTAGGCATGATAAAACACGATTTAGATATGTATTTCTTGCAGTTATCTTTGAAAGTCACATTGTTGGAATAGGGAAGTCTAATTTACACTGACACCACCTTCAACTGTGGAAGTATCTGGCACATCATATCTACTGCTTTTGGAAATGCCACTGTATTTGGACCTCCAGTTCTCTTCAGCATCCTTTCTACTGAGGTGATTAGTGTTAAACAGTCGCGTGATGCAGATGCTTATAAAATAGCCAACTCACTTCACCTCCCATAAGGAATGATTTTCTAATCTCCAGAAGCATAAGGGCACACATCCATGCTCTGCAAAACCATTTGAGATCTATCACATCTCTGCAGGATACAAGGGAGATGATCAGAAGCTCACTCCATTTCCTTCCTTTTCCACAGACTTTCTTCTCTGATTTTCAGTTGTGTTACTAGTATTATAGTTGCTAACCCTTCCAGAGGGGAAAAAAAAAGCACAAAAAGCAAATAGAGAAGGCAGCCCACATCCTATTATGGACTAACAACATTGCAATTTACCAAGAGCTACCTACTGAAAAGTCCTGGTTTCACACATCCACTAATGCCCCCCGCTGCCCTTCAAAACTGTCTTCAAATATCTATTGCTAATAGTTGTCTGGTGCTAAAACTGTGACCAACACTCTGAACCTATTTGTCCTTAATCTCACCCTTGCAAATATATTATTACATCTGATAAAACTTTATTCTTGCTGACTGCTAAAAATTCCTGTAAGGAGTAAGGTTTTATTATTTCGTCCACGGTGGCTATTAGTAGCCTGGCTGTAGCTGCAATGCTATTGGACCTGCAGTCAAAAATCTGGGACATCAAGAAAATATCTTCTTCAGGGGAATTATAATATCTGTTGAGACAGGTGGATAGATAGATCTTAAGGGACATTGAGAGCATGGAGGCAGAAGTGCCAGGCCATTGTGGTAGCGCACTGGTGGCCAAAGTTATGTCAATTAACTCAGTGGCAGTGGTGTGGGGGCATCTTAGCAAAGGGAAGGTTTTAGCGGTTTTTAAGAAACAATACAAAGGAGAAGAATGAGCATTTTTTCCCCAAATGTAACTGGCAAAATGTGATTTTATTCATCAACAGCGAGAAGCAAAGGAAGCTCAGTACAGAACTCAGTACAGCCTTTCATTACTTAGTTCATTTAAGGCGAGATCTCAAGTTTTTGTGTTAGAGAAATATTTCTTTATTGCTGTGCTGGTAGCCAAAAATGTCTGACATCTGCATGACTAACATCTGCATGCCATCATGCACAGCCAGATGGTGGGCTATAAAATGTCAAGAAGTTTTGTTAATGGAAAGATCAGCAGCAGACTGAAACACACACAGAACTATTTATAGAGGGAGAGATTTCATTTTCTTTGAGAAGAACAGTACAAATGATTGAGAGACTGAGAGACTGACTTAGGAGGAGGTAGTGAAAAAACCAGATACGTGAAGTTTAGGCAAATGACCAGCCACTAGCTTGTGACATGAAGAACCAGAGACCAGGAGATTTTCTACTGGGAAGGCTAGAGCAATAAGATCACTGGTCAAAGGCAAGTCTAGGGTGAAGCTTCTGAGGCTAAGGAGGAGATGTTTTAGAACTTTGGAAGTAACATTCCAAGGGAGATAGCTCATGGAGCCGGAGTCACTTTAATCTGAGCTGGGCAAAGCACTAGAGGATATCTTGTTGGCAGGAGAATAAGTCCTAGATGATTGTACTGGCCTTTATCACCCACTCCATCTCAATCTGGCATTCCAGTCCTGGACAGTATTGGATATGTACACAGATTCCATGCAGAAAGAAGGAAAATAGGAAATGCCCATCCAAGCTTCAGGTGTGACTTGACCTTATGTAAACAGGAGCCTGCTGGCTCTGCAGAACAGGCGCAGTTCTCGGCGAGGGATCTGAGCTCTCCTAGGCTCACACATCATCAGCAAACTCATTAGCTAAACTGTAAAGGCACAACCAAATTGTTCTCCCCTTTCATTTCTGCCAATTCTAATGCCTCTGGTGCACCTACACAGCTGTAATTGAACACAGACCTGGGAGGCAATTGGCAGTGCAGTTGTAATTCAGAGCTAAATTCAGCTGACAGCCCTGGTCCAGGTAAGTAGGAGACGAGATACTGGCTTGATTCCCAAAGCTCCCAGCAGAGTGGCAAGCTAGCTCCTAGCTATTATTTTTTAAATGTTAGGATTCCATGAGAAAATCTCAAGTATTAATAGACATAGGACCTGCCCATATAATTTTTAGAAAATCAGCTACATCACAAGCTTTAAGGGAAGGCAGTGAACGAATTGGCTGCTTGACATTAGAAATGTGCCTGATAGAGTTTCCAAGTTAGGGCCATATTCAGTATGGAAACAGCCCCAGCTTTTCCACTCTCACTGATTTGAGTGGACTAGCTTGGTGGATTATACTTGCAGGAGTGGGGTCTACTTGCTAGTAGGGTCTGTGGTAGAAAAAGAAAATAAATAATTTCTATGTGTTTATTCTTTCATTTTATTCAAAAGAGATGTAAAATTGATGGGAGCTAGTACCCATAAACATAAACAGGTTCTCCGAGGCGTTGCAAATAACACAACCTTGTTGTCTAAGCCTGTTACACAACCTTATCAGCCTTGTGGTTTGCCACTAAACTGTACCATAACTGTTTTGCAACGCCATCTAGTGCCACATGGGGATGCCTCAGAGGCACTCAGAATACTGCTTTTCTCTGGTTCTATTGCACTGAATTGAACAGCCAATGGCTTTGCAAGGAGAAGAAATGTTTGCATGTAACAGCACTGACAATTAGACCAACAGATAGCAGAGGAGTTTTTGATCCACAGGATCTGACCTGTGAGTTTAGTTCTAAATGAAAAAAAAATTTCACTGAAGCAATAACTGGTTCCCAGGCACTGTTGAAGTTGGGGTTTCACTCACAGTCCTAGCCAAGCTTCAGGTCTTGGTGTGAGGCTTCATGATGTACTGATGTCCCTCTGCTTTTAATATCAGTGAAAAAAACCTTCTTCCATTTATGTTTAATGGAAAAATAGCCCCCAAATAAACATAGCATGTAAATTATACTAGTGCTCTTTTAGAGTGAATTAAAATACCCTTTCCTTAATTGTAGACCTATTAAGTGGAAGCCTTGCTGAGAATTTACTGATGAGTTCCCCATTTGATTAGCCTGCTACATAGCAAGCTTCCAAGATTTATGAATCTCTGCGGAATGAAAAGGGAAAAGAGTGATACAAGGTCACAGAAAAACCAATAACCTCCTTCTGTAATCTTTAACCATCTAGAAATCCACAAATAATTTTTTCCCCATATTTTTTCAAACATTAATGTTTTGGAAAGTGTTGAATTTATTGTTGGATTTTTTTACTTTGGAACTGATTTTTTTTCTCTACTTACAAAAAAAATAATGAAAACCTTATGCTTGAAAAATATTATGATTATGAGGAACGATGAAGCCCTTATCATCCTGTGACAAGTTTGTAACTAAATTCTCCCTCTTTCTAATGATATTTTTTACTCTGGTTCTTCATTTGCCATTCTCGTACAGCACATAACAAGAAGTTACTTTGCATCTACCAAATTCTTCCCATCCTGTCCCTTTTAAGGATTCTGGCCGTTTCACAGTGCAAATGTTTGGTGGTGTGTTTTTTGCACTGAACAGAAAGTTTTGGAACAATCCCTTAATCCAAAACAGACGTCTCTTTGCTCATCCTTCTCTCTAGCTGACTCTACAGCCGGAGGGCTGTGTGATTAAGGAATACACAGCACACAGTGCAGGCCAAACTCACCCGTAGGGGGAAAGATGGTACTTAAAACTTTTAAAACTTTCCACTCCATGTGTACATGGGGCTAAAAAAACCACATTCAGACTGGGGAAATTCTCCATCATCCTGGTGCCCTCTAGGAGGCAGCCTGTAGTTTGAACAGAAGCTATGAGGGGGTGTGCGATGCAGCAATAACTAGAAGCCCAGTTTGTGTGATAAGCCTATTTTACTCGTAAAATCTCTGTCCACATGTCCACGCCTGTAGAAGGTAAGTTTCCCCTCTGTTATTCCAGGAAGCAAATGTAATAACACACTATCTGACAGGTCAGAAATACATGTGTCTAGGCATTGCGACGTGTTTTTATTAGAATCGAGTGAGACAATGCAGAACAATGCCATGGTACCTTCATTTAGTACGTTCACTGAGCCATCTCAGGCCAGTGTTTATATGAGGATCTGTACAGACTCATATAAATACAATCCTCAGTCCCTGTCGCGCCATTCACAAAGCAGATATTGTAGCAATGCTGGGGTTTTTTTCCTGTTTCACACATTGTGGCCTATCTTGGAGGATAATGTTGTCTAAATCTATTATTTCCTATTTGAGATCGTAAACTGGAAGCTGACATTTAGCAATATGTAAGCCTTTGCAAGGCACTTCTGAAATAGTGCCTATGCCTCATGACAGCCTTTCATTAGCCACGGTTTGCAAATATGGAAACAAAAATTGTAGGAAATTTCAGTGGTTTGATCTGTCACTCCTTCTATTTGGAACAGACTTCAACAATGCCAACTTCTACTCCCTATTAGTCTGCATAGGACATGGACTCAGACCTGCTGTTCTTGAAAGTGGGTTTATCACTCATTAGCTCTTCTAGTCGATGAAACTATGCAGAAGGGGGGAAAATACATGGACAAATATGGGGATGATCCTGCATTCTTGTGTATTACCTTGAAGAGCTTCCTAAGGATCTGACACAAGTTCTATAATTTTAATTCTAAAATGCATGGCCTATAAATTCCCATAATGCAATGTTAAAGCAGCCAGTCTTAGGACAATGTGTTTTTTTAACTCTGGAATGTATGATTCATTATTTAAAATGTATTTTTTCTGTTGCTGCTACTAGTGGGCCTCTCATCACCTCATCTGTGTATTTCAGCCTTTTCTATCCTTAGTGACAAAAGATAGGATTCCTATTAATGCAGCTTTTCCGTCCCATAAAATGCTACAGTGTTAGCTGTGAGTTTGTTGAAAAATCCAAAACTGTCCTGCTCCCATTTACTGAGCATGTTGTATGGATAGCAATGACTATGCAGCCCTGATGTCAGGGAACGTTTTTATAGTTTAGCAAGCCTGGCAGGCAGCTGTGCATATAAAAGGATAACTAAAAAGAACGAAGATCCAATATCACATTAGGAAAGCAGCAGGGAGAGGAGAGGGCAGGCTTCAAAACCAGGCAGCGAGGGGACTGAGAGAGCATGGACTTGCCTACCAGAGCATAAACACACTGGCTGGTGGAAGGGTGGAGGATACAAATTGCAACTCACCACTAAACTTTCCCTTCTCAGCATTTTCCTTTCTACCTTGATCATGGCTGAGAAGCTTTTTCCTTTGGTTTTAAAAGGAGCTCTATATGCACTACTGTTCTAACTCTTCACACATGCCATTTTTTCTGAATGTGTTGTCATCTCTCCCATTCTTCCATAGGATGTGACCTCCTTTTTCTTTTCTCTCCACCTGCCCTGACTGGGAGATTGGAGTTTAAACTTGCCTATGAATGACTGCATTGCTGCCTTAGCCCATTTCATTTCCACTTCAGCAGTGACCGGATCTTAAATCATTGCCTGCAGCACCAGATGTCAGCGTGACATGTCCGAGTTGGCAATGATAGTCCTGGACATGAGCAACCTGACTCTTCAATTTCAGAGTTTGAGTCCCAGCTATTAGAAAATTAAAAGCTCTGATGAGGAAGGGAAGGAGCATGTTGGAGAGCTGGTGTTAAGCAGCTGACTTCAGAAAGAGCTTAAATTTTTTTGGACCAGGTATTGGACCTTGGAGTCTGCATTGATTTTCATGGAGATCATATAGGTCCAAAGAAGGATTAGAGTCAAGGATGAGGACAAGGACTGTGTACTGCACTATATGAATTCCAGATGTAAGTGGACAAGCTATACCCACAGCCTTCCTCTTGAGCTCAAACATCGCAGACGTCTTCCTACAGAGCAGGCATGGCGCGCTGTGTTGCAGGTGTCCTCTGTACAGTAACAGCTTGTTATATTTTCCTCAGTTTCTGAACGTTATGTAGATGGCTGTGTGAGGGAACCTGTTACCCCAGGGAGTGCTGTAATATGTGAGATACTGGGATGGGTTCTGTCAATGTCTATGGAGCTCTGTGGTCCCAGATGGTTTGAGAGGAGAGAGTTTAGGTTTGTCCTCAAAACCAGAGCAGGAAGAAGGAATTTCTAGGTACACTGTGTTACAATATGCAGCCTTGGTGGCCACGGAGAATTTTTCGGACATAAAGATTCTCTAATTAAAGGTGGGATAGTTTGAGGATTATGATTCCAGCTTATTTGAAAGACCATGAGAGAACAAAGCTAACTGTTAAAAAAATCCCCAAACTATCAACAGGAGCAGAACTGTTCAGGGGAGAGAGTAAAACTGTAGTGGATACTTATGATCAGCCACTGCATAGGTTCAAGCTGAAGGAAGGAAGAAGGAAATGGAAAGCCTGCAAGGGATATCCCTACACCTCTTGAAACTGTCAGAATTCAATAGCACTCTGCAAGCAGTGAGGTAAACTGAGTACCTTCATTGAGTTAACACTGAATATGTGGCATAATCTACTACTGATGATGGAAAATACAGCTACTTGGTTTACCAAGGACAGAAAAAGTGAAAGTCCTCTGTGATGTTTTCTCTGGGTTCTGACTGCCTTCATCAGAATATTTGCAGATGCCAGTTAGAACAAACACTTACAGACATCATCCACCTCCAGTGCTATTCCTCTGTCAGTTGAAACAAATACTAGAGAGTTCCCAAGCATTCATAAGACTTAGTGTTTATAAAGAGATTGTAAGAGGCAAATGGGAAGGCTACAGAAGGCCAGTAAGCAATAATCGAAGAAGATTCTGTGGCTTCTCTTTGAAGGAATACTTTGAAAGCTTCTCCTCTTTGGAGGAGTCACTAAAGACACGTATTCACAGCCCGAAACTCCCAGTTTGGGAGAATATCAGTTAGAACCTTGGCAATGCAAGTGAGAATGAACAAGAAGAGAGTAGCTTCACTGAACTTGTGCACTGTTCAATTGAACTGATGAACTAAGTCAGACGTATCTGAGAACCTCTTTCATTTTACTAGTTCTTTTTCAGGGCAAGGGTGAGTTGTGGAGGAAATGGAACCATCTCTTGAATCATGACATCTTATAGAAAATCCAGCCTTTCTCTTGGTTTACTACCTGGGTAAAAAGTTTATTTATATAAAAAACTGGATTGCTTTGTGAACTACTTCAGCAAGCCAAGCCAAGCTGGTCTTCCAGCACCATGAATTTATGTCCTTGCTGTGGCTTCCTGCCAGCATCCTCTTCATTGAACTGTATTTACGTTAGCACTGTAAAACATTACTTCATTCAAGTGTCTGAAGTGAAGCACTCGCTCACTCCATGCACTTTGTCCTCAGCTGTTGCCAGCTGGTGAGAAGGTTGCCTTTCCCAGCTGGGCCCTGCCATTCTGAATGTAATGAGAATTAAATGCTGAGAAATAAATGATTCACTTGGACTGCTCAGGTTCCAGTTTCAGTTTTAGTTGTCATATATAAATGCAAAATACTGGACAATTAATTTCTTCAACTAAGATTGAAAGATAAATTCTTTGTTTGAAAGACAAATGCCTTCAGCAGGCATTGCTCTTGGCATCAGATCTTGGCATCCTTCAGTCTATGTACTGGTAAAGCAATCTGATGGTTTCACTGCACTTCAGTTTGTTTTTTTCTTCTGTAACTTTCAAAGCCATTTAGGAAGGGGAAGTGTTTTCATCTTATGGAAGGCAGAAGTGGCAGGAGAAAGAGGCAGATCATATTGTCTAACCTGGTGTAGCTCATGTAACCCCATGTGAAGCTTCTCTAGTCTGCTGAATCAATGGGATGGTCCCAAGGTCTCTTACTGACAGAACTAAGACAACTTCTATAGGAATAAAAGATAAAGAAGGTTTGACTCTCCTTAGTGTGCTCTAGTGCACAGGCTGTATTACTTCTGAATAAACACTTCAGAATGGAGTTAATGTCATATGTTCTTCTGCATGTTCTAAAAGGGCTTGCCAAAGGGCAAGCTTTGCTTTCTCTATTTCAAGATGAAGTTTAGACTTGTTAAATAGTTTGGAAATGAGATTTCTCATGGAGGTGTCCCTGTTTTGGAACATGTAACTATATCAGTGTTAACATGCAGACTGTGGTATCAAAAACTTTTCACACAATAATCAATTTCTGGTTTAAAACACAGATCTGCATGTCAGGACACTGCACTTCACTTTCTGGCTTAGAGGTCCTTGCTTTGAAAAGGGCAATAACACTTCCTGTTCAACACCAGGGTGTCAAGTCCTTAAGATGCTTGAATAGAAAGTTTGAAGGAGCTAATAAATACTGCTATCTCTCTTAGTGCTATTGTTTCAATTTTATTCCTTCCTCATTCTTAACTTGCTCAGAGTTTATCTTTAATCTGTGTAAACCACAAGCAGAGAATAAGGAAATGTTTTCATGGCTTTGTAGGAGGCAAGCGAAGAAAGTATGTTGTGGGGCTGTAAGGATGGTCAGCTATGACAACTATGGGCACTGCCTTCTTCCCTAGGGGTAAAAGAAAAACCCAAACAAACAAAAGTAAGTTTCTCCATTATTGTTGTGGTACCTACCAGTGGAGCATTGACATTCATTAAAGTGTCTTTACAACACCTTTAGATTTGAAAGAAAAATTAAGATAAATTAATGGTATATTGTTGTTTTAAATTTGCTATATGGGTGTTTGCATCTTCATGGGAAGAAACTGTTTCCACAAGTCAAAACCACTGGACAACTGCAGTCTTTCCTGGAGGTACCTCACCGGAGATGAATCTCACCTTTCACTCCTGGGCATACAGGCAGCTGCTGCCCTCTCTTATATTCAAACAGCTTCCAATTGCTGTGAGCCTGTCTGGGGGTGACTCTACCTCACTGAAGCAGGTCTCAGTTTCTGAATCTTAAACATACTAGCTCTCTTACACGCTGGCAGAAAATACATCCTGCCCTCCATGTTACCTGATACGCCACTGGAAGGATTGTCTTGGAGAAAGTGCAGGTGACACCTGTGGAGATGCATTTAAACTTGCCTGGGAACTTCACTATATTTCTTATGAAGAATATATTGACTACTTTTGTCTACAGGGTCATGGCTGGTCAGCAATGAAGAAACATTAAAGACTCTGGAAGTCCATTTTGGATCTGTCAAAGACTGTGAGCACATCTATTTATTTATTCTTCCCTCCCCTCTCTTTGGTGTAGATTAGAGGTAAAATTCTCCAGGGAGTGGATTCCTCATTAAGATTTCCTATACCTCCCAGTATGCAGAGTCTGGGATTACCACATGAAGGGCATCCTGCTATTTTTGCCTCTGGTCCAGTCCCTTTGATGGGACCCTGGAACACTTTACAATAGTGCAGATTTATGAGGACTGCGCAGCCTGCCAGAGCCTTTCTGACATACTCCTGTAAACTAATTAGGGGAAACTGCCCCAGGCCTCTGTCATTAAAAATACATTCTTAGCATTTCATGAACAAAGCTTAGTTTCCTCCTTCTGTTCCTATAGGATATGATCCATTTCCTGACAGATGTTTATCCTAAAACATAAGCGATTGTTGCTGAGGAAAGTAAGTGAAAAATAATGTGTCACCTAGGATGAGTCACAATGTGAATCCTGAAATCCCAGCATGGTCTGAACTTCTCCAATGCCCAAGAAAATTGCTTTTTAAGATTTTTAGTTGTTTAAATTCATCTAATTAGAGACTGGGCACTTTGAATTCTGTAGTTTGTTGTCAAGCCTTCCTTTTCAAAACTGCCTTAGCATGGCTTTTGACCAAAATCCATTACCCACCCACTGGGTATTTGGGCACCTGAACAAAATGAGTCTATCCATCCAACTGCTTGCGCCTTGCTGGCTCTTAGATGCTACAACACAGGGTGCCAGGACAGGCAGACAGATATAGAATAAACAAGAATGGTTGTTGGCAGGAGTGGAGCTCTGGCTCATGAGGGCAGATAAACACAACGTGTCTTGGTTGACTGAGTCGCATGTGTGATCCCAGGCCCCGGAGAGCAGGGCAGGCTGTGTGTGCACGGGCTATGTGGGGCTGGAGCTGATTCAGAGGTTCCACATGGAGATGTGGATGTTACTGATGTGCATATCATAAACAATGCCCTTGGAAACACTTGTTCCCTGTCTAGGCAAGAGCCACTGGGACAACGTGGAATACAGAGACCAAATTCAATTCACTCCTGTGGAGGAGACTGAGGCACCTTCTGGTTCAGACAGGTGATGAGGTTATCACCACTTACCTTATTATCTCAGGCCAATTGAGCTGCCAGAACCGGGTGTGCTTCAGATTGACTAAACTGCTAATTACTGTATCATAACTCAAACCTCAGTGAAAGGCCTGACATTTGTCAAGTCATTTACCTGAGGTGTAACTTAAACTTGCATTTTGCCAGTGAGCGGGGTACTTGTAAGCGCTTCAGCTTGTTGCTACTGTTGCATCTGGAGGGTATCAGCTGAGTTCCTAATTCCTGCTAGGACCTGAACTCCTGTGTGTGTTTCAGATGCAATATGTATGTGCACAGTATTCACATAGATCTTGATTTTAAAGGAGCTAAAAATTCCAGGGTGGAGTTCTTCCCAAGGCTTTCAGTTTGTGTATAGGTCAAGCGCCAGATGATTTGCTACAGCACAAGGCTTTGAACTGATCCCTGAAATTCTACAGCCATTCTCCTGCTATAAGGTTTTGAGCTGCCAAGTAAAGTGCACTGGGAAAAATAATATGCAGAAGGATGTCCATATTTTTCATCTGTAAATTCTTAAGACCAAAGATTCCAGAGGAATGGACATATCTGTTTTGTGATAGTATTATTACTTAAGTTCTGATATAAATTAACCCCTCCTTTTCCACTCTTTTTTTTTTAGTGGTTTTTTTTTTTTTGATGGGAGGAAAGTTGGTTGGCTGGTTTTGGGGGGGGGGTTGTTTGGGGTTTTTTTGGTTGTGTGTGTGTGGTTTTTTGGTTTGGGTTGGGTTGGGTTTTTTGGCTTTTTTGGGGGTTTTTTTGGTGGTTTGGTTTGGGTTTTTTGTTTTTTGTTTTTAATCGCTTACAAGGGATCCAGGTTAGTATGGGAGGCTGGGCCACAACAGGACGTTTACCATGAGGTTTTCTGCTACATAGATCATTTTTTTCCCCCTCCAAATGATGAGTCTGAAATTCTTCCTCAGAGGGAGATCAGAACAGGAAGAGAACCTGAAGACACTCCTCCCCCTGCCACACATATACAGAAGAGGAGATAAGGTCTTCTGTGGGGTGAAGATTTGGGGGCAGAAGGCCTTTACAAATGCTGCTGGAATGACAGAAGCTGCAGAGGAGTCAGAGAGAAAAAGGATATTGAGAGATAAGGTTAAGAGACATGCAGGAAACTACTGATGCATGTCTATACCAACTGCAGTGAGTTAGAGAAGAATTGCAGGGTTCTCTTCCTGTATCTCATCCCACAAAGAGTTGTGCAGTCAGGGAGAGCCCCTTCCTAACGTGGATGGTGGGTAACTGATTTCCATTAGCTGAAGCTCTGGTTATTGACCTGATAATTTTCTACTCATTCTTTACATTGGTGTAAATGATTAAAAAAATAGGGGAGCGGAGAACCAGGGTGTGAGTCTCTGGAAATACTGGAGAAGCAACACAGCACAACCTCCATTTTGAAATGGGTATGGGTGAGGCAGTAATTGAGATGTGCAGGGTGAGGAATGATTTGGTCAAGCAAAGAATTGGTGTAATTAGCTGTCTGTTTATGCATATGGCTCTTCTGGCTATTTTTCCTTTTCTCAGCAGCATAGTTTGGATCTGAGCCTATTCCAGACAACTCTGACTTTCCTCTTCCTAATTTCCCATAGTAAAGGTTGAATAAAATCAAATGCTAAACAAACTGTGAGCTCAAACTTTCCTTTAGAAGTTAGAGGAAAAATTCCCCCCCCCCCCAATTTCTCAGGCTATTCCAGCCTGTTTTGTGAAAGATTCTTAGTCTTTCCTTGTGAAAGCTGATGGATGGCTCCAGCAGGGGAGCCAGTGAACTCCCACAGAAGAATGGGGCAGAGGTATGTGCATCCCTGTGATTTTTCTGGAAGGGGAAAATGAAGGAAGGAGGTAGGCTGCTTTGCAGCTGGGGTCCACCACAGTGTGAAACAATGCCAAACAAAAAACTCAGCTCAGAGCCCAGAAAAAAAAAAAGGGATTTTGATGGCCTTTGGTCTGGCTGATAAACAAGCTACAGGGGCTCCATTCTGCTACAAGCCTTTTGATTAACCCTACCCTCCAAACACATTACCTGCAAATAAACATAAACCAGGCCTACACTAGCTGAGGCTGAAAAGCTGCGCAAGCACCATCCTCTGTGGACTTATTTTTTATTTATTTATTTATTTTTGCTACAAAGTCATGTGATACAACAGTTACTCTCTCCTATTCCGGATCTGGTGCAGCATACATCAGCTGGAAGGGCATTTCCACCATGTTCCTTTGCACAGCATGGACATGCTTTTTTGCTATACCCTTGCTTCTCAGGCTTTGTGTTTGTGTTTGCAATCTGATGTCATTCTGTTGCTGCTTCATCAGCAGGAGACAAAAGCATTTTAGTGCCACTAAAGCTTATGAACCACAGGCTCCTCCACTCCAGCTTGTCCACTGACTTCTATCCAGAGACAGGGGAAGAGCTGTCTTATTAATGACTTTTTTGTGAAAGCATGAGTTAATGTGGCACTGACTTTTTCAGCCCTTTCCATCTACTTCCACTCCAGAAGAAACCAAAGGTAGAAACAACATATTTGGTCTCACCTAATAAATCACTGGCAGTATGGAATAACTCCTACTACTCTAATGCTGGTATTTATTTTGTTGTATTTCTTACAGTGTAAGTGCTCTCCCTTCCTTGTAAGTCTATTTCACACCCTGACAGACTTCGCTATCTTATGTCAGTAAGATGTAGATGAACAAGAAGAGTCACTATAGGAGCAACAAGAGTGATAAGAGGCTTAAGGAACATGAACTGTGAGTAAAGGCCAAGAGAATCCGTTTTGTTTAGTCTAGAAAAAAGAACATGGCAGGAGCAGAGGTGGGAAATATGAGTGTTCAGACATTTTCAAGAATTTTGCAGATAGGACAGTGATCAAGTCTGCAGGTCAAGATGTGGTAAAGCAAGGAGATATTGGCCTAAGTTCAGTAAAGAAAGAAGACTTACGTTAGCTCTCTAAGAAAGGTAGAAAAAAAAGCCCAAAATCTTTCTAGCTGAAAGAATAGTTGAGCAATGGCTGTCTAGGGATTATAAACTTATTGCTTTTAGGAGGTTCATGAGAAGCCTGGATAGGTGAAAACTGTAGAAAGGGGATCCCAAAATTTCACTGCCTTTCCATGATAACTTTTGTGTATCAGCACCAATACAAATTCTGTTTAGTTTTGACTAGATTCAGCTGCTTGCAACCATCTGTCTTTTCATTTTCTCTCCCTGCCCCACTTCCTTCCAACATTTAGGTGTTTTTCTGTATCTTCCTCTCGACCCATTTCATATTGCCAGATCAAAACACTGTTCCTGTAACTGTACCTCATCAAATTTGAACACTATTTTTGTAGAGTAGCAAAGCTCAGCATTTAACTCTTCTTTTGTATGGCATCTAGCATAGCAAGATTCTTTTCTGTTACTGGAACCCCAAATGATCACAGAGTAAGCTGATTTGGAAAAAACCCACAAGAATCATTGAGTCCAACATCTAGCCCTCCACAGGACCACTCCAAGAATCACACCATGTGCCTGAGAGCATTGTCCAAACACTTCTTGAACTCTGTCAGGCTTGGTGCTGTGATCGCTTCCTTGGAGAACCTGTTCCACTGTCCACTTCTCTGGGTGAAGAACTTTTTTCTGATATTCAACCTAGTCTTCCCCTAACACAACTTCAGGCCATTCCCATGGGTCCTGTCACTGGTCACAGGAGTGAAGGGGTCAGCACCCACCTCTCTGCTTCCCCTCATGAGGTCTCCCCTCTGTCTCCTCTTCTCCAGGCTGAACAGATCAAGTGAGCTCAGCTACTCCTCATACAGCTTCCCCTCAAGGCCCTTCACTGTCTTTGTACTCCTCCTTTGGCCACTCTCTAAAAGCTTTATATCTTTCTTATATTGTGGTACCCAAAACTGCACAAAGGACTCGAGGTGAGGCCACACCAGTGCACAGAAGAGCAGGAAAATGCTGCAGGAGAAATAGTATATATAATAAGAAGAATTGCAATTATCACTCTTCTACAAATAACTCAGTTCTATCTGTGGCTGCAGTTAAGCACTAAAGAAAGAGTGGGATATTACATCCAGTGTTGAGCTGGATGAAATATTACCTCTTAGCTATCGTAGGATAACTGCAATATGGAAGGTACAGTTTGTTTCAGTTGCAGGGTCCAGGACTGATTGTGTAATGCTGCATGACAAACACATTTGATGTTTTATACGTGTTCACCAGGGAGCAGCAAATCAGCAGTAAGATCTCATACTTTGGAAGAATACACTGTGCTACACACATTTTTGCATCTTTGAACTACTATAACTAGTTGTTTTGAAAGAAATTGACTGAAGACATATGATGCAATCAGACCTCGTGTGTCAGCTACCTGTGTTAGCTGCCTGATGAGGCAGGACCAACACTGTAATATTGTGTGAGATCAGCCCCTGACCCTGAATGAAACAGACTGGAGGCAAAAGGAGAAGAAATGAGTGTTAAATCGTATGTCCTGCTTAACTACTCAGTGTCTTTGAGCAAGCTACAATCATCCTGCGCTTGACTTTCCGGAGGCATTACTGTCCCTGATGAGGAAGAAGAGGCTGAGTTCCTCCTCTGTCTGTACAGGACTACATGCTGCTTCTGCATTAACATCCTGATTTACAGCCCACTGAGAGTCATGTAGGACAGCAGAAAATGCAGCCAAGGTTTCCTGTGGAGAAGCTGGCAGCCCTCAGGAACCCCCTCCAGGTCCATCTTGCTCCCTGCCTGTAGCCAGGCAGCCAGCCCAGAGTCCCCCTAACAGCCCCTCACTCCTTAGTCTGTGGCTGTGACCCTCCCATCGTCCTGAGCATTGACTGTCCTGGGGCTGCAGCTTTTCTAGGAGCGCTGTAGCCCAACAGGCATTGGGACTATCCCTTCAAGGGAGCAGTGTCTGCTTGGGGAGTGTGTGTGCTGAGCTCTTGAAATATCTCTGTGTCCAAAGCCAATATCTTCAAGCTGAGGCAAATCAGAAATTAAGGGTTGCTTGTAAAGGTTAAATTGTGACATTTTTAAAGGGCACTGAGTCTCAGTCAGTGCATGCTTTGGCAGTGTGTCCAGTCTGTTACAACCATACTGTGCCATCCCTGGGAGGCTGTGGGAAAAGGCAGCAGCTCGCTTCTGCCCCTAACTCTGCTGGCCACCACACAGCCCACCCTGCTGGAAGGGGCAGGGGGAAAAGGACCTCCAGGCATGATCTGGGCTTCAGCCCCACAATTGGATAAAGTTAGTATAAACCTTCTTCTCAATCAATTTCTGTCAGAGCTAGTGGCAGAAGATGCAAAGAAGATGAAGAAAACATCAAGCTCCTTACCTCAATGTATGTAGGCATTGTTCGGAGGTAATGGAGAGTCAGGACCAATGATCTACATGGAGATTTCCATGGGAAAGTATTTGGCATCAGGTAATAGCTGCTTCACTTGGACTGAATGGCCTCTGCCCAACTTGTCATTTTGTAAAAATAAAAAAGATTTGGTGGAGTGTTTGGTTTTGAGGTTAATGTGTAGAAAATGTGGGGAACATACCCTTTTTAAATAATTTAAACCTGAACATGTTACCTCTTTCCTCCCTCCATTTTCCAGAGTTCCCAGAGGTATAAGCCCTTCTATGGTGCTTCCTCCTCCACTTGCTGTTTCCCCCCACTACTGATGTACTTACCAGCTGCCATGCAATTATGCTGCTTTTCAGGCTTTCCAGTCAGTGAGGCAATAAGAAGAAACTGGCATTTAAATTACCCCATAGGGTGTTGATGACATTTTCCCCTACTGTGTTTTAGACCATGCTGGCTCAAGCCATCCTGTATCTATCCAAAGTTATTGCAGACAAGGCAAGCTTTGATCTTTCCAAAAGTGCAGAAGTGTACGTCTGCTGTAATGTGATGTCTCTCCTATTATTGCTGAGCCTGGAACACAATAACATCTTATAGAGAGGGCTTTGGAGTTTAGACTACAGCCCATTTATTTATTTTGCTGGAGCACTGTCCCATAAGGAAAATCCTAGGCTGGGTTTAAAGAGCCAGACAATGGAGCAGCCGTCACATTTAGATGTTGCTTTTGAAACAATACCCTAATGCTACATCACTTTGCTCTGCTGGGTTCTGCTTCTACTTGTCAGTGGCAGAAATCACAAAATCAGAATTAGTGAGAGGGCTTTAGTGATGTTTAGTGCAAAGCATGTTGAAAATGAAAACATCAAGCTCAACTCTGCTGAAAAAGCATCTCTCTGGTTCCTAGGTTTCTTCTTGACCAGTGGGTAGAGGCATTACCTCACACTCAGTATGGAATCAGGCAATGGACTGTGTGTTTCAGACTTTTGCAAGAAAATAGTAATGTTATACTTAGAGTAAATATTAAGAGTGCCAAATGTATGTCAGAAATCTAGACCATTTACTACCATGGAAAGGGGCTTGAGACTCCCAGCATTTATAGAAAAGAAAAAGAGACATGTCTAGTCTTACTGTCTGTGAAAATAATCTTAGAACATTTTTGGAGTCTGCAGATAGCCCAAAATAAGAGCTTAAAGCTGTAGGACTTGCTGTATTTACAGCCTACTGATTTTTAATGATAAAATGAAAAAAAGAATAGTATTTTTTACCAATATATTCTGTTGAAAAAAAAACTTATCAACAGTTTTTAGTAAAAAATTTTGATGCTGTTTTGCTTGCTCTATTGCCAAGCTGCTCCTCCTGCTCCCAGTTTTTAAAAATATGAAAGTGGTAAATATAAACAGGTACAAGCAGCTGCATATTGGGAAGAGGCATGGGTTGAATAACTTTTTCATTTATTAAAAAAATATGGAAGCTATGATTGAAATTGGCAAACAAAAAATCCTGAAAAAACATTGGAAAGCAAACAGTTGACATTTATTCTGTAAAGTGAGCTTTCAATTCTCATTAGCTTGATTAGAGCAATTTATATAACAGTTTTGCTTTTGGCTTCCCTGTGATATTAAGAACCTCTTACAGATTGCTTAATATCTTAGACATCTTCAAGGACTTCCATGTCCCTTAAGCATCTCTGTTAAACTTCTAAATCTCACTTGCTCTCTTAAAATCAGTGACTTTTACAATGCAATTATGTGCAAGGATTTTGAAATCTGGAGTTGTGCATGCATATATCTGTATATATCTGTCCAAAACAGATACTAAGATACTGTGTAAAGGGGATTCTGTATTAAATAGTAATTTCCTGATGAATCCATTGACAATGTTAGTACTTTTAAGGTTTGAGAACTACTTGAGATCTCTCTGTCACATCAGATTGCTGCAAAACCTTGGAATCTTGCCATGAAAATAAGAACTGGTTTGACATGGATTATATGCGGTTTTGCTAGCAATTACAGGAACAGGACATTTGGCAAGCTGGCATTTGATGGGGGCACAAGTATGACAGGTCAAGCAGGGTAACAGGAAATACTGAGAGCAGCTCTTTCAGCCAAGGTTGGTTTTTAAAGGACCAGGTCAGCAGTAACAGACCAAACTAAAAGCCTAAGTCTAAACCAGAACAGCCAAGACTGCTTGTGATACCCCACCTAATTGCTCAAATATTTCTTACTTATTACCACTTTCAGTTTAAGCCCTGTGTTTATTATGAGTGTGTAAGGAGTTTCTGAGCCCTTGTGCTGTGTATGGACACAGAGCCCTGCATGTGTGCAACTGCTAAGATCCATTTAAAACTTACTTTGTGCACAGGGATATTCTGTAGGATAAACTGAGAAATATCAGAACTAAAAACATAACACACATGCTTGGGGGCAAAGCAAAGGCTGTCGATCCAACTGGGAGGCTGAAATTACTAACTTCTGAATGATTAACTGTGTGACCTTTGAAGAGCCTGTACTGCAGGAGCTTCATATCTTCAGGATTTTTGTGAGATACCAAGAGCGTAGGTCTATGGTCTTTCTGCAGAATAATTCAAAGCTTGGAAACCTTACCTTTGGGGTAGAGATATAAGAAGCTTAGTCTATTCATTTCAGAAAAGAGAAGGTGAAGAGGTGGCTTGGTCAGAGCCCACAAGACTTTAGTGTGGTAGAAGGTTTCTGTGAACAAAGAACTCTTTTATGCAGCAGAGAGAGGCATAACAAACACTGTGTCTGGAAGCTGCAGCGCAGTTTATACAGATGGGAACTGAGGTGCAAAATAATGGGCTTGAGGCAGAAATCACTGACAGAAATTCTATGCCTGGTGTTACACTGTGGATCAGACTGGGTCATCACAACCAGCACTCTTGGCTTTGAAATCTGTATGCCTATGATTAACGTGATTCCCACATTATATGCACACATCAGCATTACGTTTAGGCACTGAAGAAGAGAGAGAATGCATTCAGTTAGCTCTGGGCTTTCTGCCTAAAGAGGGAAAATGAAGTGAGATTTTGTTTAAGGGCAACTCTGGTAACTCTGAAAAACAACGTGGAATTATTAGCATTTGAGCAGAATGAACAGGTTTTCAAGGCCCAGTACAAAAGACTTTGCAGAAAGATCTCTGTTCTCAGTGACCTGCACAGAAAGAAGGCCAGAAGGAAGACCTGTGCCTATCCTACTGGGGCTTAGTTGTGGTCCTAGAAAGCATAGGATATGCTTAGATAAGCAAATCAGAGGTAGGCAGGGCTATACTAGAACCCTTTATTTCAGTAGGGATCTTGCATAAATAGAAAGGGGAATATCATTTTATCTGAGGATGGTCTTATTTAAAAAGGGTGGTATGGATGATGGTAATGGAAGGGAACTGCATCCTTTCCAGAGCAGCCCTGGTTTAAATGTTTCATTTTGCTGGAAAACCCCTAAGTTCTTGTAAGAACTTTAGAAGAGTCACTTTAAAGTGTTCCTGACTCACATAATGGGAATTCATTGCATTGAAAATCTAATTTTCAAAATGAAAAAACTATGATTTTCAAATGTAAAAACTGCACTTTCAAATCTCATTTGAGTACTCAGAGGGTATAAAAATGAAATTTGTTGGTGATTTCAGATAGAAAACATTTTAATAATAATTATGGTACACGAGTAATGTTTCATCCTTTGATGTTTATTCAGATTGGAAATACTTTGAAGTTGGTTATCTCAGAATCACAGAATCACAGACTGGGTCAGGTTGGAAGGGACCACTGGGTTATCTGGTCCAACCTCCCTGCACAAGCAGGGCCACCCTAGAGCACATTGCACAGGATTGCATCCAGATGGTTCTTGAATATCTCCAGTGAGGAAGCACAGTCACCCACACAGTAAAGAAGCTCTTCCTCATGTTCAGGGGAAACTTCCTGTGCATCAGTTTGTGCCCATTCCCTCTTGTCCTGTTGCCTGGCACCACTGAGAAGAGCCTGGCTCCATCCTCTAGGTGCCCTCCTTTTAGGTGCAAGACTCTGAATTTCCCTCTGTTGAATTTCAGAAAGTTCCTCTCTGCCCTTGTCTCCAACCTGTTGAGGTCCTTCTGAAGGGCTGCACAGCCCTCAGGGGTATCAGCCACTCCTCCCAGCTTAGTGTTGTCAGTAAACCTGCTGAGGAGGCATCTGTCCCTTCATCCAAGACATTGATGAATGGGACAAGAAAATCACTTCCTATACAGTCTTATTTTCTGGTGCCATGGGGTGCATGTCACCCACATGTATAGACGAGTCCTTTCAATACAGCTGCTTTGTTTTGCTTTTCCATTTTTTCCATCAGAGTGCCCAGTTATTCCAGACCAACACTTGTATTTGTTGAACATTTCCTATCATCTGTCTCCAAGGTCCTCAGTTTAAGCAGAGTGCTGAGGCGTGGATAATTGAACTCACTCATTTTGGGGTCCAGGTTGTTGTTGATTTCTCTTTCTCTTCTCTCTTGCAAACTTTCATTTTAGAAGATCACAATTTTCTTTGCCAAGTTGTGAAACTTGATTTTGTTTTTTTTCATCTGTTTTCCAGCCACCTTGCAAAGGAAGTATCATGTGGAGTCATGCTTTTGATGTCACCTAGGACTGTGGGTCTGCACTATGCAGATCTGAAATAGCTGGTTTAGACCCTTTTCATTTTCATCTTGTTGCTTTTGGCAGGAAAAAAGGTGTTCAAAAGTAAGAAAATTTGTTCCCAGCTGATTTGAAAACTGAATGGCTCCCTGTTTTTTTTTTTCTTTTCTAAAAGTCCTTTACAAGGGACTGTTTTTTGAGGGCTTGTGATCACACGTGTAGTTTGCTTTCTGTCTAGCCACAGCAGTTTACCACTTACAAAAGAGCCTTTCAGCACCTGACCCTATATTCAGGGCAAGATCTGCAACCTTTAATTGTTTAATTAGCTGGTGCTAGCTTAAAAATATTTAACAGAGCTCTCTCAGGTAAGTAGGTTATTTCAGGAAGCATCCCCACAAATTATTTTCATTCCTTTTCCTTTGCTACTTTACCCAGCAGAAGGAAGCAAAGGTCGTGATCTTTGACAGTGATCAGCCCACCTTCAAAATACTTGCAAGTAGCCCTCATCTTCTCAACTAATGAAATAAAAGCCTCTGTCGGAACTCTCCTGTACTAGGCTGTTCGTGCCTGATGTGCTCTCTGCTGAGGAGGGGTGTGAGTGGTGGTGGCTAAAAGAAAAATGACCTGATATCTTTTCATTGCTTCTTTGTTTGTTTAGTGGTGAGTGGGCAACCCTTTCATCTGAAAATTTGTGCATTCTTTTCTATTCCATAAAAGTGTGGAGTCAAATATAATCCCAAGTTGGGTAGGAAGATACTTTACCTACAGTAACAAACAGTACACGGAACAAAGGCTGCTTGTCCTGACTACCTCTGTCAAAAACAAATGATGATGAGTAAAGGTGAAAGGTAGTACTTCTAAAATGTATCCTTTTAAACATCAGTTAACTGCAGAAGGTGACACTGACATAATACGAGGTTTCGTTTTATGTGTTTGCAGATTTTGACATGATGAGGAGAAAATTGAGCTGCTGAGAAGTTTTTCTTCTTTTAGTGACATTCAGACACTCCTGCTACAGGAAGATGAGTTAGCATTTGCCACCTTCACCGTGCTGCCAACTGACCTCTCCCAGTTTATTTCTGGTAGAATTTCCAATATTTTTAATACCATAATGCTGGTAGATAAAAGATTAAGAATAAACTGCCTCTATTCCTATCTTTTCTGTGAAAGATAAACAATAATGAACATGAAGTACGTCAGTAGCATTTTTATGGAGCCACTTTTTAAACTGTGGCTTGCTTTTGAAGTCAGCATTGCACTTGGCTCAAATGATGAGATGCTGACATTAAATGCTACTCAGGCTGAGCCAGTGTTAATATTTTCAATGCCTTATTAAAAAGGAAAGAATGTAAACTAATACTACTTCTGTTATGATGAAGTTCCTTCATAACATCTGAGCAAAATCAAAGCTCTTTGAGGACTTAGGCAAAGTATAATTTTTCTGCTGTTTATTTGGGGCAGGGAGCAGTGAGGGAATGATTTTTAAAATGCTTACTGAGAGTCAGCTAATTTTCTTCATCCCTGTTTGAAAGTTTCCAAAAAAGGAGCATGAGGAAATCAGGTTGACTCCCATGGTCAACAGCAGCCAATGCCAATGAATACATGTACTGTTGGTTAGTGAAACTCATTATCCCTATGTGCCAAAACTGAGACAATGGAGACAAAAGTCACAGCCTTTCAGCTCCAAATATATCACTGGGCTAAATTGCCTAACATGACTAAGAAAATAATCGATCAAAAGAAATTACTATGCAAGAAAAAAACCCTTCTTCTCTATCACCAATCTCTTGTCCCCTCCTGCACCTGGCACTGGCTACCTAGTCAGTCTACAGGACACTTAACTGGGTGCTGTTATTTAGCTACAGGAAAGACATAATTTCTGCAGCAGATGAGCACTAATGCATAAATTCTGGTAACCTCACTGAAAAATAATATGTTAATCCATCCATTTTGCAGATGAAGAAAAGGGGCAATTGCTAGTGTGCCACTTCAGTGTTACTGTCTGCCTTGAGTCCTACCCATGTCTGTTTAGTAGACTGACATATTTCAATTCTAGCAGGCTCACCTGTCACGCGCCTGCTTTAGAGCCTGAGCTGGTCTAACACCTCCACTCTGTGTTGCTAAAGTTGTACCCTGTGCAGCTCACACATTAGTTCACAATGTGGTCACTGTGTTACCCTCTATTCTAGCTTCTAATCATGGCAAGCTGGTGGCTCTCAAACACTAGGGATGTTGCAATTCATCTGAAGAGGGTTCCTCAGATGAAAATCTGGAAATGAAGACTGCTGACCGGGAAGCAAGAACCAGATTGTCTCAGAACTAGACTACCTGATAAACTTCATTTTATCAGCTTGTTGGATCAAATAGGATAGATCAATACCACTCCATCACCACAGTTTATCATCTGGAATCCCTCTGTAGCTTACAGTGGCAGATCTTAAGAATGACAGTTCCTTTCCAAATGCTCCACAAAAAAATATTGGCTCCAGTTGGTGTTAAATGAGTTAGCTTAAACAAAGTCAAACAGTTCAATGCTTTGCATTCCATAGAAGTTAATGAATATTTCTTGCAGCTCTCTTTTTATTCTTTGGATGACACTGTCTTCCTGGAGGGTGCATAAGAATATGAAGTCTGTGAAGATAAAGCAGTAATTCTTGCTGTGACTCGGGAGAGAAGGAAAGCGAAACAGACTGTGAACTAGAATCAATGGGATATATGAAGATTGCATACTTCTTGTCCAAGTATATTGGCTGTACAATTATGTATCATGATCCAAGGTTATGCCTGGTACCACCTCAGCTGTATTTCAGCCAGGTTCTTGCTGAAGAAAGGTGGACTTAAGGAATTTATTCTATTCTATTTAGTCTCCATGTTCCAGGAGAAACCTGGTGCTGCCACAGCTGAGGAAATGGTATAATATACAGATATGTTAAAAGAGATGAAAACCAAAAGAGACCTATGTACTCATGGTGAATAAGTAAGGCATTAAGAAGATATTTCTGTTGTAAGAAACACTGAGGTGCACACTATTCCTCTCTCCAGTTGAACAGTACCTCCATAAGCAAAGAAGTTGTACTAAAAAAAACCTTTATCCATGTTCCTAACTCCTCCAATAAGAATCTAAGTAGGTCCAAAGATTCACCAAACCTGGCTCTGCAAAGAGACAAAAGCAGTGAAGACGTGAGGGAAAAAAAATCATTTTAGTAGTTTTTAAGCTGCTGCCTTTCATACTTAGAGTAGTCTATTCAATTCTCTGTTACAGTGGGAAAGGGAGATCATCTTACCCCACCCTGGACATCACAGTCTAATCTGTTCTTTTTATTTAACTGGTCTCTTAGTTCAACAGCCAATTACATATTCACCAAGTTCTTGGTTTAAAATCATTCTTAGGCTTGTGGAATTTTTGCTGCCAACCTCAAGATTCCATCTACTTGTCTTTGCTAAAGACTTGTGTCAGCCTAGACAAATTGCACTTGGCCAGATGGCAGTGCCCTTGCCCCTGGTAAACAGAGCTTTGCTACACAAACAGGCCTGCTGTCATAAATGTGCTGCTCAGCAGAGGAGGGTTGAGCTAGCTGCAGTAAAATCTGTTGTCTTGATGTAAAAATCTTCTATGTTATAAGAATCTTCCCCATATGGATGAGGAAAATCTGTTCCTTCTTTCCTCTGCTGAGCATGTTGAGCTCTACAGATGTAAACCTGCCCATACGTGCTAAACACATCTGAGTATTTTCAGGCATTTCAGTGGTATTCTGAGTCAACAACATTGTGAAAGAACCTGTCAGAAGGTAGAGAAATTATCTTTGAGAAGCTGGAGATATTTTTTTAAGAGCCAGAGGGAATGAAAAAAATCAAAATTTTGTCAGGGAAAAATTTTTTAAAACATTTAGTCCAATGATTTGCTAGATGCTAGATCTATTTGTTGAAATCTGTGTTCTATGTATTAGAAATAGCTGCACTGTATTTAGGTGAATATTTATAGAAAAGCTAAGCCCTGGTCCTAGAGCTTGTCTCTGCTTTTCTCTTTCTTAAATCTTGCTATTTATATCATCTAACCATAGGATAGTTTGGCTTGCAAAACTGTGGCTGACCAAAGTCCTGAGGCCCTGCCACATGAAAGATGACTTCTCCACTGGTTAAACCCCATCAAAAACAGCTTTTCCACTGGATGTGCCGGGAAGCATCTCACTGAATAAATCATCTTTTCTAAAGAGAAAAACGTTTTGTGGCATAATTCTGCTGACTACATCGAACTTCTGCCCCAGAAGGATTCAGGCCCTTGCCTCTTGCGTTTGCTGTTATAAACTCTTCTGCTTTTAATGAATAATTGAATCTTGATGAGTTTCTTCTAAGTAAGCTTACACAGCAGTAAGACTGCAGCAGGATTTTCTACATGGCAACGAATCGCAAAGAATAAATAACTGCAGTATTTTTCATACAAGTGAAGAAAAGAAACCAATCATACTCTCAGCTGTTTGAAAATCTTGGTAAGTTTAATGTGAAAAACAGAGACCATATAGCTCCCATTTCAGAACATCAGAAATGTGAGATCCTCAAGTTCTTTTTGACAAGCTCTACCACTTTGGTAGCAAGAATTAGCATCATTTAAGGTAAAAGGCCATTGCCAGTTTCATCTGTGTCTTATAAACAGAAATTATCTAAAATTGGAATTTTACCATCTTACCCATCCGACCACTGAGGTGTAGTTATAAAGGAATGCTAAAATGAACCATCCCATGTCTGTACTAGCAGAACAAAACCAAAATTGGTGAGGTTTTGTGGCATCAAACTAAACCTGCCTCTCATAACAGAGATGAGAATAAACTGAAACCTTTTATCTGAGTCACAAACTGTGGTGGTTTACATGAGCAGGGACCAGAGGTCCAGTTGCCCACAGAAGGCAGAATGCAGCCACCCAGGTCAGAGTTTGGCCCCAACAGCAGAGTCGATTTCTTGTAGTTTCTGAAGAGAGAACTGGAATATCTCTCATGATCAGAAGGCTGTCTTTCTACTCAGAGAAGCCCTAAGTGTTGACATCGTGATAACAAGCTGTAACCATTACATCTGCAGAACAAGCTCTCTCCTTTGCCAGTCACAGCAGGGCACTGTAGCCAGCTCTTTGTGGAAGCAATAGCTTCATCCATAATTAGTGGCTGAGTGGCTACACACATAAAATGCTCTTGTGATATTCTCTCCTTTCATTAGTTCTCTTGCTGCAGAGACAAGCATAAGTGACCTTCAGGTTTCATTTGGATTTATTAATCTAATGACCACCTGTGGCCTCAGAATGACACTTGACATATATCACAAGGCCATTTGATGACATCACTCTTTACTGAAGTTGTCCTATGTTTTTCATCTCCGTGTTCTAGATGAGTTTGCTTGGCCTCCATTGATCTCCCACCAAGAATGATATTTCTATTCAGGCTTTAGATAACCTTTCCAAACCCAACTCTCTTTCTGCTAATCTTTCAACTACTTGGAACATTCTTTTTTATCTCTTTTTTTCCCCCCTCTATTAAATACACAGTTATTTTAGAGCTGAAATGTGGAAATGCCTCCATTAAAAGGATATATGTAAGAAAAACAAGGAAACAAGGTTGGTTCAGTCACGCAAGCTGTAATTTAGTTTAGGGTTTCCTAGCTGAATGATCTATCTACCATGCTTGAGGATGTGAACAAATAGATAACTGAAAGCACATGTGTTCTTGCAGAAAGTCTGACTTCATAAAAATGATGAAATTTGCATTTATGGTGTTTAAACAAGATAGTTTTTGACTGACCTTTGTCCACAGCACCTTGGAATGCTTTATGTCAGCTGTCTCTCTCTAGCAGTAATGCTCTGTCATTTTCTAATTAGATCTGTGCAACTGTTCACACTGGAACTAGAACTCAGCTATAAGGTTGCAGGGGGATGTGTCTTCATTATCTATTTTTCTCATCTCATGACTCATGCTGAGTTACATTCTGCTTAAACAAATCAATATGGTTCTAACTATTGAGAGCACAAGAGTGCAAATATCATGCTAGTCCATGGTTTTGCTGTTGTTTTGTACAGTACCAGCTGGTTTTTATTGAGGAAACAGCATTATGTTGTTGAATATTTTTTGGTCTCTACAGGCCTTATTGTTCTGTGTTGGCTGGGATGAATAAGAAAGTACTAAATCCTTTGAAGAGTTAGGAAATGACAGTAACTGGAAGAGTATGTACTCCACAGCTGATGAAGAACCAGATGATCTTTCTTTTTTTTTAATTTTTACTGAAAGCACTGATTGACTTATGATGGTTTTACTGAGAAAAAAAAAAAGGAACTTTCTTCTGTTTTCCTTCTAGTTTCAAAACTATTGGAACATAACACTGCTCTTCCAGAGATCCACCAGCCCTGAACAGTTTCACTATATCACTGCCTAAATAGCTCACCACATTTGCATTATCTCAACATGCATCAGTTTCCTCCACTGTAAAATATTTTGATCTCTTAAGAAGACTTCCCTTTCTCTAAAGGTTGTGAACAACTTACAAACTTAGAGATCTGAGGCTGAAAAAATGAAGATCACACTGTAACTACTCAAAAAATTGATCATGGGCCTTCCGTTCTGGCACTAATGCTGACAAGTGTCCAATAAGGCATATATATTCTTTCTTTTGCATATACATTTCTCCGTGCTCTACACTGGGGCCCCTAAGTTTTTGCTCTGTTAAGTGATGAATTTGGCACTGAAAAAAGGTCTTTCACACACACTAGTGAAGAATGGGGCTGGTGCACTAAGTGAAACTTGTGTTTGTGTTGCTGTCTACCCTTAGGTAGAGCACACAGGTTGCAAATGATACTTGCAAAAACCCCCCTATTACATGATATTTTTTGACAGCAGCCATGAGTTGAATGACTTTGAACTGCACGTCCTTACAATGGGGATTCTTTCTGTGAGTCAGGTCAGAGGGAGAGAATCAGCCTGGGAGGTGGCAGAGGTATGAAATATCTCCTTGTTCTCTGCCAAGCCAGTTTTTTGGGAGGACAGCTGTCTTGAATATCTCAAAGCAAGAAATTGTAAGAGATCAGAGCTCAGCTCTAGACTTCATTACTCAGTTTTCTAGTGTGCTTGTGCCAGAGCAGAAGGTTTGGCTTGCTTGAAAGGAACATCCTTGTGGAATGGGGACACTTCTTTTAAATGAATGAAGCTGGATGGGGAAGAGTGGGGAAGACTGAGTGCAGAATTTATCCTGTTGCACATTTCACACGATGAAATTTCCCTTGCTAAAGCAAACCAAGCCAAAAGAAAAAAAAAAAAAAGAAGAGAAAGAACTGAGGGTTTTTGTGGTAGAGCTGTTCTTCACATGCTGTGTTATGAAATGAACCAAACTGTATCCAGCAGACTTTAATTAACTTTTTATTAGGAGAAAAAATCAGCTCTACAATATAAAAGATTATTTAAAAAATGAAGTATCTTGGCTATTTTTCATCCCAAATGCACAAAGGAACAAGACTACCATACATTCCAGTGGCTTGAAATATTTCTATTGGAATAAAAAAGTGAAGTTAGTTTTGAGTCATGCAAGAAGACATTGACACATCCTTAGGTTTCATTGCTTTTATTGGAACTGAAATAAATAGAAATCATTTTATTCTGAAATCGTGAAGAAATTACAGCACCACGGTTTAGACCTTCGTGGTGAATTTCTGCTTTGGTGGAACATTTAGAGCTAAGTTGCTAACTTCTTTAAAAAATCTTTAGCTGAATGAGACAAGTCTGTGAAGAAGAACGCTGATTTTGGGTTTAATATCAGCAGTATATCTGTCCATGTCAGAAATTACATAAATAAAGCAGGAAGCATGAACTTGAAGGCCCTCATCCTCTTGTTCCCACTGCTTAAAAAATTACTAAGTTACTTCTAACCTACTCTCAGTCTAATTTCCTCTGGTAAATTTTCCCTGGTATAATGTTTTCTTAATATGATGTAAAAGGAGATTGGTTGGTTGGTTGTTTTTCTTCTTCAGCTGAGTTAGTACTCTATCTTTTCTAACTCTAGTTTTCATCTTCATCTCGTAAACTTTTGAACCTGATAGATATCTCAAAGATAACTATTTCCCTACAGGTTTTGTGCAACTTAGAAGAGGAAAAAGGTCCGAAGTAATGCCATTATGAAGGAGACACAGAAAGCAAGCAATGTTTATTTTCACCAGCCATGCTATCTCTTATGTAGGAGAGTATGTAAGGAGACCTTTCGAAGAGTGGAAATTGGCTTTTTTGTAGGGGAAAAGAATTGTGCAAAGTAGGGGAAAAGAATCTTACAAAGTCATTACACCAAGTAACTATTGTTTTTACAATTTTGGAACAAAAGGAGTCAAACCATTTTGGAGAAATGCTAACACCTTCCTCTGCACCAAGAAAACATAGAGTATAGCATTAAGCTAGTCCTTGTCTTGAGAGTTATATGCTTCTGTCTGAGAACTCACAGACTAAATTTTTTTCAAATTCAGCTATTTTCTAGATTTGCAGAAAGAAGAAGAATAAATAAGATGAAAAACATTGGAAGAAATCTTTAAAGGTGTAAATTTGGCACAACTTCTTTCAGCTCTCAAAGAAACACAGCAAATAATCTGACATCCAGGATCCAGAGAGCAAAAATATATAAACCAGTGCAAGCATGTCTTCTCTCACATTCAATTATTCTTGAAGACAGCAAATCTGTCTTTTTGAAGTCTGCTACTCCTGCGTATTTTTTATTAAGAAATAACATATTCTGAGAGCCATCTGAAATTTTTCTTAATGAAGTCGAGAGGAACACTGTGGGAAAAAATTGCTTAAGAAGACATGCATTTGGCCCAATATTCATAATTTATCACCATATCATATTTTCTAAAGATTGTTGTCCAGAATAAATCATAAATTTATGACGTGCAGAACTGAATCCAAAAGGATTTTAATTCCATGGAACCACCATATTGCCAAGGGGCATATTTTTAATTCCTTTCCATTAGCAAAGTCATTGCTTCTAAACCACAGTATTTGGTCTTTCTTCCTCAACACAAAAAGTACACAAATATTTTGTGTCATTGTTAGAATACACATTGCATAAATCTCTTTCAATCTTCCATGATCTAGTGTAGGTATAAGTATTTAATATTTTTACAGTAAAATAGTACATCAGAATATGGGTGGAGATTTTAGGTCAAAAATATAGAAAAAGGTCCGTAGCTGAAGTCTAAAAGGTTAATACTTTAAATTGAGGCACTCGTTGTTGGGAAGTACATTAATGTTTTGTGCAGGACAGGAGAGCAGGCTACAGGAAATGTTTAGTGTCTGTACACTTTGGAAGGCAAATTGCATTGAGGGGCATGTGCCCAAAGCAAGACACAGCCTCTGCTGTGAGGAGCTCACAGCCTGAGACAAGGATCCCCAGGGTCTCTGGTATCACTGGCTGGCTGAAAGAGCCATGCATGATCTGCCTGCAGATCATAACTTCCTCAGTATCACTGCCTGTGTGTCAACAAAGGCTGAGGGCCATCAGTATAAGCAGTGGGTATAAACTAAACTGGGAAGAAGGGAAACTGGAAACTCCTGGCATCCAGCCCAGGCTTCAAACCACACGGCTATCCTATGTATTTCTCTGTGTATCTGAACTGGGGTTCTGTTTGGGGTCATCTTTATGATCTGTGTATTCACCCCAGGACCAGTTCTATATATAGCACATTTGTTTATGTTGCCTTGCTGTGCCAGAAGCCTTCTCTCCAGGAGATCCACATTGTTGACTCATTTCATCATTGTTCTTTCCCATCTCTTGCTGGTGAAGGGCTTAGTTGTTGCCAGCTGGTACTCTGCTGAATTTGCAATTGACTGTATATCAAATAACTTTTAAAACAAATTTCATAGTTTGATCTTTCCAGTTACACACAGTCTCCAGCTTTGTGCTGCTGTTTGATTCTCATTATAAAATAAAGTTGACTCAAAGAGGAGGGGATTTCTTAAAAGAAAATCTGTGTGTGAAGGGAAACAGGAAAGAAATATCCTAGAAGTAGTTAACTGGGAGATATGTCTGGGAGTAAGCCATTCGGATATAACATGTTGCTTTGTTTCCACAACTTTCAGCTCTTACAACACCTGTGAGCTATTGTTCATCCCAATGTAAAACTCCAGGGTTTCTGGTGACCTCCCAGTGATGGCCCACAGGTTACTGCAGCATCTCCTACCATACAGAGGGCAGAGGTCTGAGCAAATTAAGAATATAAGGATAATACTGATTTGGGGCAGCTAGATTAATTCCATCCTGTGGTTTACTGTGGTGCTCTAGTTTTCAAATTGTCCTATTTATCATCAGAAATTAAGCCTATCTGGTGGATGAAGGCAAACCCAGGAAGATGTGTGACCACACCGGGGCCGCTCTGGACCTCAGGATGAGGATGACACAGTATGTAGCCAAAGAGTATGATGTTCACAGAATGTCATCTGGTACTGATGTTATTAGGAGCTTTCAATGAGCAATTGCAGTGAGGATGGCTTTACATGCTGAGCTTCAAGATAGGGAAGAATTCATTGATATGCTTCTCTCCTAGGGCTGCAGTACTACTTACATTTCTAGCACTACTGCATGACTATTTCTCTGTACCTCCCTAAATCTGCCTTGTTGAGCAGAAAAATTGGAGTGAAGCTGCTGCACAATGGTGGGTAGTTACAGCATTTTGCCAGGGAAGGGAAAATCAGGCTCATCAGTGTCAAAGGACTATTCTTTACCTTCCCTAATTAACCTGTGCCTGTGCAGTGCATGAACATACACATGTGCATGTGGCATCTAACCTGCACTCAAAGGTGTATCCAGGTGCTTGGGATGGATGGAGCAGACACAGAGATATCTCAGCAATCTCACAGCTCATTTCAGACAGAGGAATAAAAAAATCAGCAAGTTTCTCCAGTGAGGAGAATCGATTTAGGCAGGTTAAAAAGTTGCTGTGGTGAACAGCCTGCTGCAAAGGTCTGCAGAGCAAAGCAGCATCACAGTGCACATTTGTGCAAGACAGATGGGAAAGCTGATGAATGGCTAAAGCTGTGAGGTTCAGAGCCTGCTAGAAACAAACTGTTCCCATGCAGAAAGGTCCCTGGTGAAGCTGTCAAGTTCTGATCTGTTATTCTGAACCAGAAAAATCAATGTTTTCTTATCCTGGCTCAACTTCAGCAAAATCATCATAATAACAGTTTACTGTGTGGTCTGAGATGAAAAAATAGCAGCTCAAATTGGTTTTTGTTCAGATTCAGTTCAGCACCCTCTCCAAAAGGCACTTAATCTCTTGAGGAACTGCCCATTCTCAGAGTGTACCTGTGTGGCTGGATGGTAAGAGGAAAAGTTTTAATTGCTCTATGGATTTTGACCTCAATTTTACCTGTGTTTTGTTGCACCTGCCATGTGTAAATCACTATGTCATTGCTCCCTGGTCAGTCAGCAGCTTCACTGGGATGAGCAAGTGGGCCACAGCTTGATTTCTAGTAGGTGAAGACCCTTCTTTACACAGTCGCTGCTGTGCTTCTGCCTTCATAGAATTAAAGAGGCCAGTGGCTGACTAGGCCATGGAAATGGGCTTCTTGCCCTTAAAAAGGAGCCTGGAGATTAGGGTTGCAACACATCAGCATGTGCTATGTTGGCAGTAGCCACTGCTATAGCTAATCTCTGAACACGTGGAAGATATCAGGCTCCAGGATCATCAATCATACATTCATTTATTTTAATGAAAGGAAAGAATGAAGGCTTCAGTTTCCCTGGAAAAGGATGAAGAAAAGTTTGACTTAATGCCAGAATAAAAATGATTAAAGGAAGACTGTCCCTTTCCCCTTCTCTATAGATATGTGTTCTGCCAGTTCCTGGGCCCCAGACACTCCAGTCACTGGAGCAAAAGAGCTGTCTTCCGTGCTATTCTCTGTGCAACAAATGTAGTGTTTAGACCAAGGTCAGGCTCGAATTAGTGCTTTTCCCCCTGAGGGGCATCATCACTGTATTATGCCAGAACCAGTCTGCACTGGGTAAAGTTCCTTTATGGGATTATCCCTTCCCATCCTGTCTGCCTTCATGTCCTGTGACCCCCAGCCTATTCACAGCAGTGTCCTTTAGGGCGCCTGCAGCACTGGGATCCAGCTGGCAGCTTACCCAGAGTTGCTCTGGTAAAGGTTTTGGTGGGCTATTCTCCTCTCCCTCGCTCCCACCCTAAAGCCACACGCTTTCATACTTAATGTATACACAGACATAGGCACATATGTACTTGGGCAACAATCTGCTTTATCAGCCTGGGTCTTTTCATACAGTGAGATTTGTGCTCACAGCTGCCATGGTTACAGCCTGACTTCACTGGCCAGGAATTAGACTACTGTATGGTCTCCTAAACTGTGTAGGCATTTGAAAGGCAACTGCTTTGCAGTGAGCAAATTCGTTTTGTGCAGAAGGAGGCAAAATGATCGAGTTATCAGTTTTATTTTATTTTTGGCCAAATCTCCCCAACTGAAAGACCTAAAAATTGTTGCACACATGGTAACAAATGAGAGAATTTGGACTGCAATATTCAAGGTCGTTGCTACAGATAGGGTGACACAGGCTGTCTGGTAATGGTGCAATGGGCTATATAACAGTCCCTTTCAACTGTGTTTGGGCAGTAGAACGCTGTTTTGTTTTATAGTAAGGATTCCCATTTAAACTGCTGCTGAATCAGTTCTGTTGCTATCAGTGAACTGTTCCAAAAGAGCCTTTATTTTCCCTTGTAAAATGCATCCTGCAGTGACTCTTACTTTTGCTGGTAAAGTTTGTAAAACATTTACTGAGAAGTGTGACAAGAAACAAGTTTTACTGGATGGGTTTATTTTCCATTGACAAAAGTTTTGCCTTTCGGTACCGTAGAAGAAAGCAACAAGAAGAGAGCAATAAATAATAACTGGTATAGCTGAATTATCATAATGTCTGTAATTTTAGCTTATTTTAATTCTTGCAAAATAACCTGTGAAATCATAGGCAGCCCACTTGGCAAGTACATTTCTCTCGGCATTTGTTCTACTGCAATTGGTCTTCTGTAAGCCATTTTATATTTCCAAAAATATAAGGTTTGCCACATGGGATTAGTTAAACCTATTCTGGTATTTTGTATCCATGTATTACCACTATGAATTGCTTCAGGAAAACTGTTAGTGTCTCAGTAGTCAATTCTACATAACTGGCTATCAGTTGAAATTATGTCCTTCCTCATCTTGCTCAACTGGTGAGAAATTGATTGTGCCCAGCATAATACACTTTGTAGCATATTCTGTCAGTCACCCACTCTGCCTGTGTGGGTTTTTTCTCTTTTGAAATTTCCAATTCCATGACACCAACTCCATGCCACCAAATTCCTGACTACAGTGACTGCCTCAGTAGCTTCCTGTTTTGTTTTGTTTTTTTCTCTCTGACATGGGAACTGGACTTCACCTCTTCAGAGCACTACTCACCTTTTCAGTTTGATGTTAATATGGCCAAATTTCCTGCCACTATAACATTCCTCAAAATCATTGCACATTTGTGACGGTAACAGGATTGGTCCATGGTACTCAAAGCTGATGCTACAGATTTACACAGCCTCTGTGGCAGTCATCCAATATTCAGCAATGGTGCAATGGTTTTGGATCATTTCCTGATTTTATTTAAGCGTCTTCATTCTGACCACAAGAACCCTAGTCTCTCCCTCTACAGAAACTTTCTGTGCCTAGTATATTTTTTATTTTACTCTGGAATGTCCTCTGTGGCTCTTTTGGAGGTGAATAGAGTATTACGGGCAAATGTGTGCCATTGATTCATATAATGTTCTATAAAGTTCAAGATGTTATTTCTCATTCTGACATAATAAACAGTTTTTTAAGTTTTAGGAGATGAGAAGGTAATGCAACATTTACTGTCTTCTAGTCATCCATCACAGAAATTGCTGTTCATGAGAGAAGCCCATTGTTTCATTTGCAGTTCATCCATTCTGTTCTTTGGTCCCATCAGGACTTTTGGTGTGTCTGTTATCCAGCCTTGGTGGTTTGCTTTTCTTTTGTTTGTTCATTCAGTGCTTCTAGTTTCTGACATATTGTCTGAAGAGACTAACTCCAGAGTAGACTTCTCAGTGTTGTTCATTTAGCCAAAGGCCAAGGTGAGGAAGTTTTTCTGCAGCAAAATCCCTGTGCATCAGATACACAGGTTGTCCATCCAGCTGATTTCAGAAACACCATGAAAATATAGATTACAGGAGCATTTTGTCAAAGGGAAGGAGTGATGAGAGCAATTAGTAGTAACATACAGAGCCTTTCACCTGGAAGTCAGTAGTTCTAATCTGTGATAAACAAAACTTGGTTAGTCCTTAATCTCTCTGGTTGTTTTGTGCTCTCTCATATTGTAGTGAAAGCCTGTGTAATAACAAGCACTAACAGCTCCAACTACAGTGTATTCTGCAGCGAGGCAGGCTGGTTTTAAAGTAGCAATGAGATGGATTTACACTGCTCCTGTACAGTTTCATGATGGGGAAGAAGCACTCGGAAAGCTGTTAAACTAGTGCTAAACGAAATTTGAAAGGAATACACTTACCGATCAGTTATTTGGGTATGAATTCTTGTCCTAATGTAAACACTGGAAAAATTCCCCCTGAATTCTTCTGAATTTTGCCACAGGCCCCTGGAATATTCATGAGAATAAACATGGGATCTGTTAAAGAAGGGCCCTGGCCAAGGTGATACGGGTCCCTGCCTTACAAAGTAGCCGTTAGATAGGATTTCCAGCTAAAGTTTTGACTTTTGGTATTTATCTAATATTTTAAATTGCTTGGGAGGGGAAAGTCAGGAAGAAGTAGATGGAGTTTTACCTTATCTGGACCTGACTGCTGTTCCACAGCTCTGATCAACATGATCAGTTTACCATGATCAACAAGGAAACGCTGCAGTGAAGTCTGTATCATTGCCCTGACCTCAGCCACAACCTCTCTCTGGGTGTGAGCTCACATATGTCTTTATGGTGCCTGCTCTGAATATTTTCAGGCTGGAACAGCAGTTTGAACTGCTCTCAAGCCGGAAGGGAGAGCCAAGGTGCATTACATCATGTGTTAGAAATTCAACCGAGAGGCACTTCTACCCAGACTCACTGAACTTCTCTTTTTCTCCCTCTTCTCTTAGAAAGTTATTTTCCATTGTAACAGGTGCTAATGACATATTATGACTTTCCCGGAGTGCCCAAATGGCCTGTTGAGAGTCAGGGAATAAACTATCATTAAAGAAGTAAAAATTAATCACAGCAGTATAGTCAGAAAAAAATATATTTGATCAAATTTTTCCCCAATCCCCTGCAGACAAATGCTCCATAAATAGCTGTCTCACTGTTATACAATATTTTTGTGGGCATATCTAGATTTGCGTTGATCCTTATAGATGGTGTCTCCTAGGATCCTGTGCAACCAGTGATTTGCTATCTAGGTAAATAGATGTTATGTAGAGAAAAAGCTATGATCATTTCCTGTCTTTTATTCTATGTTTTCATATCCTATGATTTCACAATAATCCTTAATTCTCTCAGCTAGCACTTACCTTCAAGAAAAACTTCCCGCTGCAAAGTCTTCAAGCAAAGGAGAGACTATTATACATCCAGTCATTAGGCAAAAGATTGAAATCCCTCGTACTCATTTCTTGAATATTCTCTTTAAACTAATTTGCCTCAATATTGATTTCTAGTAATGAGATGTTATGAAGCAGTTGGTCTAGGATTAAGCACATACTGTTTTGGGCAGAAGCACCTTCTTATATGCAAGCCATAAATCTTGATTCTCCCTTAGATCTGCCAAAAAATTCTTCATGAGGCATTGCTTAGCTGTTAAAAATGAAAAGGACTTCCGAAGATAAGAATGTGCCCCATGAATCTTGGGAGCATGGTGTCAGTAACTACATTGGAAAGACTGAATAAACTAAACATTTATTTTGCCACAGCAGTGGCAAAACCATTAGGGAATGTTTCCTGGAAAGTTTGAGGCAGAATATGTTAATGAGAGAGGGAGATGCTCCAACATCTGGCTGGTATCTGTTGTTTTGTGCAATGTAAGGTCTGGTCTTTTTTAATCAATGAATATTATAAGTTAATCCTGGTTTAGTGCTTGAGACTTAGTGTATTGTAAAATTAGTATATCATTCCCTAGGAGACTGACAATCCTGTTTCAGTAGATCTTATTTCCATTTGTGCAGGAATGTCTTTGAGGACAAGACAGTTTAACACTCAGAGATGGGGAACAAGGACAGGTAAAGCTTATATTTGGCTACTGCACAGCTGGGAGAGGAATTGGGGAGTTTGTAATTAGATCTGATCTGACTTTACAACTATTATATTGCATTTACACTTCATGCTTGATCAAAGCACTATTACATTTGTATGTAGAAAAGAAGGTTCAAATCTGAATCTGGAAAAAAAAACTGTGTTAAGTTCCACTCAACATCAGCTGAGATTTGCTTTTATCAAAGCCGATGGCTTACTCAGGTTGGGATGAGGTACCTTATCTCTCAATTCGTGTTAGAGCAATGGCTCACAATTAGTTTTAATGTAACAGTCAATTGATTTAGTGAAAAGAAATTGGTTTTTTTCTGCTTTTTCAGTGTTCAACTTGATCAGGTCAACACACCTACATTGTCAAGAGCACCTTCCCCAGACTAAGTGGTGTAGTGTGGCTTATAGCTGTACTTCTCAAGGCTAGAAAGAGCTCTAGAAAAATATGACAATGTACACACTGAACCTCCCCTGGATCTCGTGTATTTAGCCCTAAATATAATCAATACTTTAAAATTTCCTATTCAAAATGCAGCTCACAGGGATGATGTTTTCATCATATTAATTCAGTGGTATAAATTACATGCAGTGCAATGCATATAGTGAGGGTGGTTTGGAATGTGTGAGAGTGCAAAGCATGTTGAGATCATGCTGTAAATGTGGGCTCGGGTTTGATGTGGTTTGTACCTATAGGTTATGTCTATACCAGCTGTCTGGAATGGACCTTAGAATGAACAGTCCTGCTAATAGAGTTTCCTCTTGCAGAGACACATTTGGCTCACTCCTGGCAGAGCACGAGGGGTAATGGAACCCATATGCAGCACAGATGGACAGGTATTCCCAGACTGGCTGGGAAGGAAGTTCCTTGACAATGAAGGCACACTTCTGGGAAACCTGTGTGTCAGTTACAGCTCAGCCATAGGCCTTGTGTATGACCTGAATTTTTTAAATAATTAAAATTATTTAATCCTCTTCACACCTAGTTTTCCCATCTAAAAGACTTCCAACACTTTTCTTATCAATGTAGTGTTAAATCTACTAAGGGGAGTCTCCTTTCTTTGTGTAGAAAATTTAGCACAGTAAGATGGCTTAGTTACAGCTTGCAGGCTCTGCTATAATAGAACTGGTAAGCGTAGTAAGAAAATAAAACAAGAAAATAAAAAAAAAGCTTTTGTACATTATCACCATCTAAAAATCTGATGTGAAGAATATCCTTTTTTCTAGTTATTTTATTTGTTTTTAGTGTTCTGGCCCTTTAGGAATATTTTAAGCTGATACAGCTTAATTTTCCTCTTTCATAAATGAGCACATACATTAACCATGTGCAAAAAGAAAACATCTTTTTCACACTCATGCTTTCCTGTAATCATCCTGTGCATTCTATGCATGCCAGGTTGAAGTGGTCAGACCCTCTGAAGCTGTCTGCAGAGATGGAAGCTTGCTTTGGTTGGTGTCCAACATAAAATGATTTACATTTTTTTCTGAGAGCTCTTGAGATCTCTTACAGAGCATCAGCCCTGAAAACTAATACAGAATTCCTGGGACATGACAATAACACCTGAACTGTTGTTACAGAACTGAGTCACTGATGCATAAACCAAGACAGCATAGAGGAAAAGAGGACCACAGTGAGGGGTAAGATTTGCAGACTCTCTAAATTATTTTCTGATGTTGTTATCCCCTAGTTTTTCACTGTTCATGAACTCATCAAATTCATCTTAAAACACCAACAGTTGTTTACACTATTTTGTTAACACTAAAAGTGATTCACAACAACCTACTTTATTGACTTCTGTATATCACAGCAATGATTCAAAAAACTTGGAATCAATCCCCTCCTTCATGTTTGAGGTCCTGCTACTAACCTGGGCACTGTTTAAGGATGTACCTAAACAGGAGTAAGCGCATCAATAAGTAAGTCCAGCACTGTTCTTCAAGATATGAATGTACTTAGAACCTTATTGAATTTATGTCCTTACTTAAACATGCAGGCTCCCTTGTAACCAGTTCAGTAGGGTTTTTCAAAACATGATTAGCACTCCTAACGATCCAAAAAGGTAGTAAAGAAGTTCTTTTGAGGTGACAGAAAAGGAGTAGAAATCCTTTGCCGTGTATGAGATGGTTTTACATGTCGAACAGCAAGCTGAATTGCCCATTCCGCACGGTTATGTAATGAAATACCCTATTGTAACAACGTGAGACATTCAGGGAGAAGGGGTTGGAGCTGCTCTGTGAACCTTCAGTTTGAACTTCCCGATCTTTCTACAGTTAAAATTTTAGACAGCCTTGCATGTGTGCATTCTTTTGACACTGAGAGGGTGGCTGTTTCGATTTTGGGCAAGGGACTTGAAAACACTGTTGGATAAATAAATGCAGATGCCATTGTCTGACTATCACTCTTCCCTAAAACTCCTGCAAATACTAAATGTCTGTGTAATGCAATGAGTGGGTTTTGTTAATAAGGTAATTTTTGAAAGGTGTTAGGGTGAGGTAAGGGAAAACAAAGGATCAGTCAAGTGCTTATGAACTTGAGTCTGTTTTTCCTTTCACTGGTAGTGCAGCCAAGTGCTGTACAAAACACACAGTTTTTGCCCTCTTCTTTAATTCACTTTTCTCTATAAATTCCAAGCAGACCTACCACGTCTGAGTGTTAAGCACAGACCTGTTCTTCAGGCTGGCCAACAACTGCCTTTCCAGGTACAGCTCTCAGTCTCCTGTAACTTGTTAATTACATGCTGCATAACTGAATCTACTGGATGACTATGTGAACTTTCTGTGACTTAATATTTACAGTGTACTAGCTCCCTTATGCCCCATCTGAGTTTGGCCTGAGTAACACAATATAATTTCTGCCATATAATGTACAAACATGCCTTAAGAACAGTATGTTGGAGAGAGATGTGAGCCAGTCCTGTGTATGGAGCCTCATCCTCTAAGCAAGGTCAATTAGCCCAACAGGATTTCCTTGCTAAACTGTTTCTGAACTGGTTTTGGTACCTGGACAGTGCAAACATAACTCTCAAGAGACAAGGCCTGAACCTGGGCTGTGGACTTTGCTGCCATCCTTTGTACATATGCTAGTTAAAACTGCAAGCCTCATCTTAACAAACTCCAAGGTACTTTCAAGTTCTTGACAATGTAAGACTGCAGGAACATGAGAGCAGGAGACAGTACAATTTTCTGCCTGAGCAGTGCTAAAGGTTTTAGTGTAAATGGTGATTAAGCTCTTTGATTCTGGATAATACAACACAATCACAGACACTAAGTCCTTGGAATTCGTTCTTTTATTTCCCCTGAAATGAGAATAACCACCATCCCAAGTCACGGGCTTCTAAACAGGGAATATTTCCGGATGGAAAATGGACTAAGCTCTGCACAGAGAGAGGCCTCTCTGGTATGGAAAGAATGAATAAACTATGATACATATCCTCCAGTATAGTGTAACTTTAGTAAATTCCAAGCGAGATAAAAACTTTTATTCTCTACAGGACAAGGCAATGTATTCATTCACTAGATTCACCTTCACATGTTCTTCTCCCAACCTCTCTGTGAGTATATTCTGGTTATGAGTCATCCAAGTGTCATAACCAAGGTCTAGCAGTACCACACAATACCAGTCTCATGCAAGGTATAACTCCCACAGGGATGCTGAGCCATGTAGTGTTTCAGTCATACAATTTCCTATCTAAACACATTTTTGCAGCCCAGCTCAGGTCTAGGCAACCGTACATCACAATCCAGAAAAATCTACTTAATAATCCTAATCTGAGGGATCAGAGGAGAAGAAAGAATTGAACCTTACTTGGACATGGTCACTAGCAAAAAATACAGCTGTTCCCTGGCTGAGGAAGATGTGCTCTTGAAGACAGTGCTCTTGAGGGCTGAATTACTCAGAATCTGCTTGTTGTGATCTTTATAGAGAAAAGCAGGTCTTTTGCCAGTAACTAGAACACCAGCACCTTTCTGAACTGCACAGGTAGGGAAGGGCATAAAACAGGATTGGCACCAGGATTCCCACATCCTACTTCCAGAAATGGTTTGGATTCTCTGTATGGCATCTTACTTTTCTTACAGAAGAAGTATTCACTCAGAAAGTTTGATTAGTATTTTGGGATCCTCTGTGAGAAAGACAAGTTGTGGAGACACAGATAATCTACTGACAGTAACAGAAAGGTTATAAATGGTGAATAAAACATGGTTTTCTAAAGAAAGATTGGTTCACACAAGATTTGCCCTCAGGTAAATCAATGTGATTAGGAAATTGCAGTGTAAGTAAGGATGTGTCTCATCAGGGGGTCAAGCAAGTTGCTTTTTTACCTCCGTTCCAGTTCAGGTATATCTGGAACTGAAATTATTCCTGCTCAGTTTCATTTCAGGCCATTAGAAGTTTGTTCACTATGTTGGTAACTTGGAACTGACTCATAGCAGTCAGTTGCTGGAAAAGATTCAATGGAACAGAGCTTCAGGCACAGAAAATATTACCTCCCTTTGCTAATTAACTGAAGTAAATTTTGAGAGGATCTAGTTCCAGTTGAGGTTCCACATGGCTCCAAAACTACTCTCCAATTCTAGTTCAAAAGAAAAACGACATTTTTAAGGGGCTTGGGTTGGGTTCAATTCTCTGGCTGCATTGCCTGCAAGCATGGGGTCTTAGTCACCTGCTCTAAGACGTGATGGGTGCTACAAACAGAAAATCCTTACTGACTCATTTACTCAGTGTCCCTAATGAAATGAGTCTATTTTATTCCCTACATTTGCAATTCCTTAGTCCAGTTAATTGTATTTGAAACAGTCAATAAAGCTTCTGTTACTTAAGAGACTGCTGTTCCGATTAACAGATTTTCCTGTCAGGAAGGTCCCTTAATTTTCTTACTACTTCTTCCAGCATCACTGTGGATAATTTTTTCTCCAAGGAGGCCAGACCAATTAAATCTTGTGGTAGCTTTTTCTCCCTCTGTATGACCCCATACAGAGGGCTAGATTTGCTCCCCCTCTTCCCATTGATAACTTACTCACATGAGTAGTCCCACAGAAAGGAACACACTTGTATGACTAATCTGCTCAGCAGCATACAAAGTTCACTGTCTGGACTAGAATTAAATGACTTTTCTAAAGAGTGCTACAGAGGTTGCAGAGGGGGTGGATTAAAACTCAGAAGTCCCTAGTGGCAAATGCCATACTTTGAGAACTAGACTGTTCTTCCTGTCTAGCTAAACTGTCTGGACACCAAAATTGTTTCTCAGACATTTTCTTTTCCCTTAAAAAATAAATAAAATGCAAAGGTTTTCCTATAAGGGTCTCCTAACTTGTGCAACTCTGTCTTAGTTGGATTAAATGCCCAAAAATGTTGATGGTCTTGTTTTTCCCAGACATTTGCTTGCCAAATTTGTTGAGCTAGCAGGCGTATTGCTGTATGTTGGCGCATACATTACCTCAGCTTAAACTAATTTATGGGATGTGGCACCTCTGACACAGTTCCCCTGTTCCAAACAACAGTCTTAATCAGTCACACTCAGAAACGTGTATAATGCTGAGAAGCTGTAACTACTAGTAGCTTTTCTCTTGATTAGGACTCTGGCGCTGGTCCATTATTCAGCCCTCTATGAACAAACGCGTGAAGCAGCTCACTGAAGCAGAGATGGCACTGACAGATGGGTCAGAGAGGTTTTTTTTCTGTCTGGAAGAACAAAAATGTGTTGAGACAACTGGGGGAAAGGGAAAGTCATACAAGAGACTCTTGCCTTCTTAAATTTTCTTCTTGAAAAAAGATGTTTGGAGTGAGACCATGATAGCATTTACTTGTTGTTTCTTGGGATGCTGTGGAGGATAGAGCTTTCTGAGGTAGTGAATACCTCTACAGTCACTTTAGAAGACAGGGATGCTGATGCTGGCTCTCTGCTGTGCCTCCTAGAAAACTGCAAAGAAGGCACAGACTCATAGAGGAGAATAAAAACTGGATTTGTGCCTCTGTGTGTCCTTTTTCACCACTTGAAGTACCTCGAAGTTTATGTGGCCCTCAATAGAAGGATAGCCAAGAGGCTGCTTCAGTTTGTAATAATGTTATATACCTGTTTGAGGACCACAATGGATTTTGGGAGGAATAGCAGCTGTATTGTATATCTCTCCTAGCTGTATTCTGCTTCATCTTTTCTAAGCTAAGAGCTACATGAGAACTCCATAAGAGAGCTGGTGGTTATGCACCATACTTGTTCTTGCATAGGCTGTGGTCACTTTCTCAGTAAAGTTGTGACTTTAGCCTGACATCCCCTTCAGTACTGTTTTTACTGAGAAAAGGAAAGAAAAGCATGAATCAAGGGTTAAGAATTTACAGAGAAATGCTAGATACAGTCAAGTACAGACAAATGCTAGGTACAGTTAAGTACAATCCTCGGTCCATCTGTTTCTGCAGCTTGTTTCATAACTCAGAAAAAGAATTAAGGAAATTAGCTAAAGGAATTCACTTTAAAGAGTGATCAACATTTAGAAGTGTTTTCCTTAAAGTTCGCCAAAAGTATTTTTTCTATTTAACTCAAAATTTCTCACTGCCTCTTCATTTATTTTCCAACTAAGTAGGTTGTTTCAAAAAATATTTGCCTGTCCTTTAAATGAAAAAGGAGAAAAAAAGGGAGGAAGCTAAAAAAGTGGAAAACAGAACCAAATGAAACCTTGCAAGTTTTTGCATTTTCACTAAATAACTTGAAACCATGAACAACCAAATCCCTATGAAGTTTGGTCTGGCTTTTTTTCATCCTAAAATGTGTGGATGCTCAATAAGATGGATGAAATCTTACCACAGGCCATGGGCTTGTGGTGAAGGGCCCACTGGTGAGGGCGAAGCAGCTTCCTGCTAAGCCAGCATGGCTGGCAATTTTACCTTACTTTGCCCTACAAAGGACACCCTGAAATACAAGGTCTTTCACCCCACATTTCAGACAAAAAGCAGTTAAAAAAGAAGAAAATCCTGACTCTGTCCTTGGTTATTTTTGTCAGCCTGGGTAGGGCGGTGCTGCTAGCAGTGCACCAGACACCGGAGCTGGCGTGGGCTGCACTGAGCTGGGCAGGAAAGCAAATGGAGCTGTTTTCAAGCACTCTCGAGCTGCCAAACCACCCCTTCACTTGGCACTAACCCTGCCCTGACCCTCCTACCCTGCAGAAGAGGCCATTCTGCTCTACCAGGCCAATGCTGCCTCTGCACAAGGTTTCAGCCCATGCTGTAGATGTGAGGGTTATGCGATGGCATTTGGATGCTAAACATCCCTGCACTACAGCTGTGAGGGCAAGGGGAGAGGAGGACACCCTGTGGGCAGGGCACAGGGAGCAGCTGTGGGAGGGGAGGCATGGGCAAGGGCTTGGGGGGGCTGTTCCTGTGGAGCAGCAAAGGGGACTGGACTCCCTTCAGCTCCTGCCAAGGTAAGAGATGGTGAACATGGCTCTTTTGAGCTCTCCTGAAGTGGGGAGAGAGCTTGGGCTCTCTGTTTGTCCAGTCCTTCTTTTCAGCTGCTGCAGTGCAGCTCCCTTGCACTCATTTCAATATTCCCCACCATCAGCTCCTTCCTCCCCTCTTCCTCCACCCCACCACTCCCCCTTGCTTTTACTCACAAATTCTTCTACTGAATCTCCTCCTCTTACCCCAAACAAACCACCAGAGTGGGACCCAAGGGCTGCTACACAGCCGGGGTTCCATTTGCTTTTCCCATCTTACACAGTCCTGTCCTTCAGCCAGGTGGTAGGGGCACTTCATCTGGGATACAGGTAAGGCTCTGGGTATTTGGGTGAGAAGGGAACTCTTACTTCATCCTCCTGCTTCTTTCAAGCCCGATAAATACCCTGAAATCTGTCACCTCCACCAAAAACTAATGGGATATGCAAATATCTGGAACACCGCTCACCTACATATAATATCCTATCTGCCTGGAATAAGAGGGTTTTTTTGAATGAGAGTGGACTCTGCGTGACTTTTTGAAAATACAAATAGGCATAAATGAGTCCATTTTTCTCAGTGAATAGTGTCTTGTCACATAAGAACTAAACAATAAGAAAAAAGTGCAAGAAAAATTATGCCTGAAGGAGAGATTGGAAGTATCTCTGGTTTTCTAGCTGTATCCTGTTAGAATTATATCCCCTTAACAATCTGCAACCAGCCTTCTCATCCCTCTGATTTAATGAGTTTAAGGCAAATGCATTTGATTGTGTACTAAGGGCTGAAGAAAAAAAAAGACAAAAATATAGTTAAAAGCCAAAAAGTTTGTTAAAGCTAAACCCTAAAACTTTGTAAGTCAAACTTCTCACATTTTCCTTCATAAGTCTAACTTCTGTGCATTAAACTAACCTGGCACCCTCTTTTCACTGGTAATTCCAAGTAGGACTAAGAGACTCAGCACATGCACCTCTAGGTTTGTTTTTGTCAGCACACCGTGCTCTCTGACTGCCAGCATCCCCTAAGAAGCCAATTGCCATGACTAATAAGTTCCATCTCACACTTCGCATGAAGAGGTTTGGTAGCTTTTTCCAGACCCTTAAATTGAATCAGGGATAAGCCAACAAAGAGATTACAGATATATCAAGAGTTTACTTTGTGTGATTGCCACATGTTTGATGCCAGATACAGTATCCTGTTTTCCCTCTACACTTCACTTGGAGATCACATCAAATAAATCTCAACTTCTCAGTTATGTAGAAGTAAAGCAAACTGCCCTCCAGTTCTGAAATTCTTTTTATATAGCCAGTTATGAAAAAAATAAAATCAAATAGGCATTATACTGAGGGAAATCACTGTGATTTGAGATTTTGGTGAAAGATTTTTTCAAGTGTTGATGAACTGTGAGCCCAAACTATGACAAACAGGATGAAAAACAATCCACTGTGGACTTTTTCACTTAGAAGTATTTGGGCTATTTTCTGAGAGCTTTTCCTCTGAGCCCTGACCTATTTCCACCTGCTGCATGGCATTTGCTAATCACTATAATGAACCCATTGTTACAATTGGAAATAAATTTCCTCACTGGCAGAGGTTAGAATTAGGATGCTTTTTACAGCCTTAGACCTTACAGTCAGCACATATTTGGGTGGTTTCTGGAGCAGCTCCTGGTGCTGCCTCTCCTCTTAGGCATCTTGATGTGACTGAGCACGTGACCTTTTCTTCTTTGATCTACAGAGACTGGTGTAGCCTCTGTAGCAAAGTAGCTGCTTGTTACCCAAAAATGGTAAGTTCATAAAAAATGCTTCACCTTTTACCTGTCACAATGAAAACTATGTTGAATTGCCAGTATAAAAACACCTTCAGGCTAGTTATGTCTCAAGCATTGGCATATTTAGAAAGTTTAGCTGTCTTTAGTTGTGGTCAGTGAGCAGGAGGATTAAAATGATCCTACTGCTGAATACTCTTGGAATAGACAGGTCTTAGTGAATGCAATCGGTTCTGGTAAATAAGGATGTGTGAGTCTGTGGTGTCCCAGTACATCTATCTGTGAGCATGTGAGTCATGACTGCATGACTTACATGCCCACCAGACTTACCTGTTCTCTGCCGTACTATATATGCACTGCTCTGCTTACAACTTGGGCCAGCTCAGAATATGGCTTCTGGAAGTCAAATGAATCTATTAGAAACCTGTCATTCAAACAGCCTGTTGTTATTGAGGTAAATCCTTTCTAGCTGCTGGTGGAAAAAAAAAAGTCAGCTGATCCTATGAAATGCAAATTTCACTCCAAATGATCTAACTAGAGCAGCAGAAGTTGTGAACACTGATATGGAGGACAGAGCGGGGTGCTGAGGAAATTCAGTTTATTGGCTTTGATGGGTGTTAAATGTTTGTATGCGTTTTGCCATGGATGTTTAGTGCAGGAACTGTGCAGACATATATAAATTAAATCATCCATCTTCTATGTAAATCACAGGATACTTAACAGCAGATTCTGAAGGCTTTATTGTCACGGTAGGTAAAATATCTGAAGATGTAAAAACATGCATGTTCTGTACAGAAGAAAAATAAGGCAGATTCTTGCCCTGGGAGCTCATCAGTTAGATTCCAAATGCTAACACTGAATTCCAGCTTTCAGAATTGTAAGTCCAGGAAGGCTTTCCCCATGCCTTGAACTCAGGGATTTGCTGAGGTCTCAACTCTTGCTACATAGCTCCAACCCTTTCTTTTTCTGCCCCTCAGGTCTGGCTTAAGAGGCTGTTGCACTGGGAGCTGTGGGAGAAACAAATGATTATTCCACTAACTATTTATTCCAAGATTTGTAGGGCTCCAAAATTGGTAGAGAACTGGGAAGTGAATTTGAAAATTTATCCCTTGGCACTTTCTCTGTAACCTGCTGAGCCTAATAGGTGTGAGCAGGGCACCTCTAGTGAAATGTGCAATCTCTAGAAGAACCAGCAGTGAGTTGGGGCCATCACACACTCAGACAGAGGGAATGAGACCAGGGCTGCTTTACTCATTGCCTTTGATAGCTGCACTGTAGTAATCTGTCAGGATACTGAGTGCCTTCCTCATGATCCCCAAGGCCTGGCTTTGTTTTTTCTGATTAGAAACATATGTGACTCATGTCTTCACACCCCAGGGTTTAGAGGAAAAGGTTGAAACTCAGTGAGAAGCTGAACTGATTGCCTCCAACTCAACTGTAACAGGAATAAGAGCCTTAATGGATATAGGTGAATATCAGATCTGAAGGACAAGGACTTGACAGGGTGGGATGGAGATCACTGTGGCACACTAAAGAAGATTTGACTTGCTCTGACCTATAATTTTTGAGCTGTGCTGCTTTTTCACTGAGAACCATTTCAACTCCAGAATTTGACTGTTCTCTGCAGTGACTTCTTTTCATGTTATGGAAGATAATTCTGTTCTACACGTCCTAATATCACTGGGAGAGGAAGCCTCATTGCATAACCTTAAACCCTGTTGAGCTTTGTTTATTCCTACCAACATGTTGCATGGATTGTTACCATGTTCTGTGGATGGCAGGAATCAATCTCAATGAAGTACCTAGAGAACAGTTGTCATGCTAAAGAAATCGCCACAGCAATAGACTCCAATTTGTGTTTTCCAGCAGAGGGTTGTGGACTCAGACAGTTACTGTCTCTTAGTATCTTTTAGCCCCTTACTAGAATTTCTGTGCATCAGGCAAGGGCTGATGAAGAGGACATAAGGAGAGAGGCTATATTTTTCCTAATAGGAACTTCGTTTTTAGAACTCTCAAGTAAGCATTAAGTTCATGAGAAAGAATACTGACATTATCTTACAAATGCTTTTATCTGTCTCTGGGGCAGAAAGCTGCTTTTCTGGAGCTTAAACTGTAGCCCTTAAAGCATGCAGGCTTTGGGAGCCTGTTCTGTGTGAAGAACAGGCTCGCCAGTGAAAGTTACAGGAATTTGCAGTTTATAAGTATGTAGCGCTTGTAATAACATCATAAATATTTCCTTTCACATCACACTTGCAGTTCCCAGCACTGTTAATACAGATGTATTGTCAACCCCCAGCCACTGAGGAAGGCAAGCTTGTCTGGAAACTGGTTCATTCCTTTACTGGAATGCCCATTCCCTCCAAAAGTCTGTAGTGAGCTGGTTGTAAAGTGTGGGCCCCTGGTTTCCCTTCTAAGCACAAGGAGATTATTTTTGTTATTTCTTCCCTAACAGAGACTTTGTGGTCTCTCATCCGACTTCCTGACATGTTTGTTTATCCCAGGGTTGAACAAGCCCTCCACCTTTTAAAGCTACAGACAGAAGAACCATGTCTTGGTGTAACATCTCAATTTCTTTAAGTCTGTTGCTGGATAGGTGGTAGAATCATCTGTGCTGCCAATTTGATCAGTAATGCAATGAGAGCAGGATTGTAGCAGCAGTAAAACAATGCTGAGAATAACGAATATTTTTCCCTTGCAAGGCAATATTGGTATACACATTAGAATCCCAGCAAGCTTCCTTAATCCTTTCATGCTTCTGTACATCTTAACATTTCTAGAAGTAGTTAGCTATGAAATAATCTGAAAAATAAACTGACATGTTTACATGAGAAATTAGCACAATTTTATATTTTTTAATGTATCTTTTACAATAAAAATTTTTTAAAATCCACTCTTTGCATTGAATCTGAGCAAAGAGTGAATCTGAAAAAGAAACTGATTTTGCTCTTTAAAGCTTTTCATGTACAAAGTGTGGGGGTATATTAGAAGTGAATGGCAAGATCTGTGGGAATATAGGTAGAGACATCAAAACTCCTTCTGAAAATTTAAAGAGATGCATGTCCCTAGAACTGCTTCATCATCATCTCCAACAGCCAACTTTAAACTCAGAGTTCAGAGTCCAGCAAAGAAGATTTTTGCTATCTTAAGTTGTACTCACTCATCTTTGTGCATGTCAGACAGTGGCCCAGAAATCTGAAATGCCATGGCTCAGTCCAGCAACAGCCTGGTGTCAGCAACACTGTGTCTGGTGTAGCTCAGCTTGAGCTCTGTTGGCATTGACAAAGCTCCATGGAAATGAAGAACACTATGGACATGATGATGATGATGCATTTGCTTAAGAGCTGAAGACATGGCTTTAGGTCTAAAATCTTTGAATACTATTGAATGTAGAGCCTGATGGACCTGCTTTATCAAATGTGTTATTGAAGGAACCCACTGGCTTTCCAACTATAATCTTGCACAATTTCCATATTTCTTAGGGTGCAGCCCTGCAGAGCCCAGCTCTCACTAAGTACCCAAACTCTACCAAGAACTAAGAGCTTTAATTCTACCATGTTTTTTGAAACCTCCAAGAGTAAAATCCTCAGTGGAACCCTGCGAGGGGGATGTTACAACATCTAGCTTTCTGCAGGGAACTTAGATGCGTAAGATTTGACTGTCAAAACCACCATTGTTTCTGAAGAGAGTATTATCCTGCCTAATGACACAAACCCAAATTATAAACCTTTGATGTCATCTTGTGTACTTACATAAGTATGCAAAACCCAGGGACACATTCCCCCAAACACAGTAGGGGTCAAGGTGTCTCTTTGTTTTCAGTTCTTAGCATTTCAGTGACTGCATGGTAAAAGTGCCTTTCTAGACTTTTTCTCAGAGTTCCCAGTGCTGCTACTTATATGTTGAATTTTGTTTCTTTTCTTTGCTCTCACTCGCACAACTTCCTCCCCTACTCTAATCCACAGAAAAGCATGCGTGCCCTTGTGATATAAATATGTACCTAATGAAGCCATTTTGCTGATGTGTTTTGAGGTTTCCAATTTGCTTTTCATTTACCTGTGCCTTGGGTGGTTAAGGTACTTGTGGCTTGAGGTTGCTATCAGCTCATATTGTTAGTTATCAGACTTTGATAAATTGTTCTCTAATGACTTCGTGTTTAATGACTTTGTCCAAAGGACTCAGACGATCTTTAAGGCAGATTTTAAGAGCTCCTTTAATTTCACTCTTTTCCAAATCCAGATAAGCAAATTGATGAGGCAAATGCTGATCTCTCTGAAAACCCAGCTGGACTTTTTCTATCCCATCTCATACATTATCACTAAGAAATACTCTGTTGAAAGTGAGACGATAGTTACATTAGCAGTGGCTGTTGCAGACTATACCCCACCTCGCAGCTGGTGAGGGTAGATGTGTAAACTTGCTTACCAGGAAACAGAGCAGTTCACAGTCCAGTCTCATGTGGAGTAAGAACTGTCCTAGCAAAAAGAGCAGAAGAGAGCTATGTGGCACCTTGGACTACTCACAGGGGCAAACCCATGTCAGTTTACTTTGTTGCTTTTATACAAATAACCAGGTTTTGAGGGAGATTTTATTTCCTCTCCCAAAATTTGTATATTCAGAGTAGCATTTCCTAATACAGACTCTGTGCTCGTCCTATATCCTTTCATCTCCAGCATTCCAACATTAATATTTTGGTTCTGTGTTTTCCTGACTGTTCTGTAGTATTACTCACCGATGCCTCCAATTTAGCTAATGGCATGTGCTTTGAATGATGATGATGATGATGATGATGATGATGATGATGATGAATATTAATATTAATATTCCTATTATTATTTCTCTCAAAAATACAGAGTCCCTAGACAGAATCACAGCCCTACTGCAACAAGTGCTTTACATGCTAATGGACTGTCTCTAGAACACATCTAGTTTTCTAACTATTTCAATAAATTTCTAATTTGCTAGCAAAGCAGAAATTTTCAGTATTTCTTCAAGCAGGCATTTTGTTCTTTTTTATTATGAACCTGAACTTTTCATTGTGTATTTGCTTTGTAGGGCTTGTTGCCCCTGAGTTTTGATTTTGTACATTTTCATCCTCATCTGCTTAAGTCTCATTGCATTTCTGTAGATATATCTTGTCAATATTGTCTTTAAACATGGTCAGGGCGAAGACAAAATGGAAGGGAACTATAGTATTCTCTGCATAGTACCAGGTATAACATTTGTCTCTGAGACTCTGCACAGGCTTTGATGCACATGGCTGCTGGTCTTTGCAGCCAACAAAGTCTTTATATTTCATTGTCTAACACACAAACAAGCACCAGCTACATAAAATATTGTTGATATTGAAATACAACGTGGTCTTGCCTTGTGTGAATCAAGCTGAGCTTAAAGCAAATCTCCAGTTCCTGTGAACCTAAACACTGGTGAAATTTTGGATCCTGGTGTGAATCCTGTAGCTCAGGCTGAATTCTGTAGCATTTTAATTGCTGGACATTGCTAGGACTTGATTAGTACCTGAGGGTTCAAATGCTGACAGTGACTCATTTCCTGCTTACTGCCAAGTGAAATGTGCTTCAATATAAGGCAACAGTGAGGAAAAAAGGACAGGAAAAAGTCAACTCACTGCCATTTCGTAAATGGCATTCGACTGAAATCTTTTGTCCTGGGAATTTTTTACAACAATGCATGGTCTATAAAAAATAAGCTGGAAAATCTCCATGTTGAATCTCTCTAGACCAGAGCAGACCGTGAAAGCCAACAATAAATAAACCACAAAACTAGTTTTAGCCAAAAACAAACAAACAGACAAAAATCAAAACTGAAAAATCCATTGTGAGGCTTGTAATTTAGGACAGAAAATGTAAAATACATTAGATAGACTTTAAAAAATAAAAAAGGCATGTTCTAACTGTTTGCAGTGACCCATGAATTCTATCACTCCTCTGTTCTTCCAGTGAAGCAGGATAGATTTATATGTAACTTTAGGAAGGGGGAAAGAGCAGATTCTCTCTAAAATCAGTTTGATTCAGAACACAGTCTAGTGCAGGTCTGCTTTCTGTCATCGGTGAATGAAACAGCATTTTTTCTTCACACATAAAAATAATAAGGGTGTTACTTTCTCCTTTTTTTGGTTTCCAATTGCTCTTTCTATTCTTCTAGAACTCACTGTTCTTCCTGGAAGAGCATCTTGAAAGTGCTTATGCAGATCATAAGCATGTCTTTATATCTTATGCCTGTAATACTAACAAAATATCCTCAGTACATGATAGCTCATTTGCTCCTTGAAGTCAGCCAAAAAGCCTCCAATTTACTTTAGTGATCTTTGGCTCAAACTCTGAATGTTGATTTACTAATGTCACAATAATAAACATTGCTTGAGTTTTGTGAAAAACAGCTAAAGGCTGTATATTTATGCTCCTTACCTTACTTTTCTCTTAGAAGAAGACACGTACATCCTTAAGCCTAGCCTGAATTTACTGCTGTCAAAGGAAATCTGACATAAATAATATTGTGTTAAAGCAGCTACATTAAAGGGAGGAATTTTTTAGCTGTCACAGTCTTCTCAAACTCAGACTTGCTATATTAATAGGACCTTGTACGTATAATTTTGACTAAAGCATACTAGAAAGCTCCCTCAATTAGCCCTATTCCTTTTGGACTGGTGCTGCTTCCATGCTTTTCATTAGAAGAAATATATCTGATCTATAGTTGTTCTTCTAAATATGTTTCCAGAAACTTCCTCTGCACATTACCAGAAAGCTGCCTTAAGATACAGCCACCCACATTTCCTTAGAGGACCTTTAATGTAAGCAACTTGGAGCAGACTGCAGTTTTAAAGATATTTAGTCTAAAACATAGTGGGTGAGCAACAATGGGCATGTTGTTGTCATGGGTGCTGAGTTGTCTCCTTTGCAGAAAATAACTGAGTATGTCAGATTTTGTCTTCAGGAGCTCCCTAGAAATTTTGATGATGCTGCCTATCATGAAAATGGTTCCATTTCTCTGACTGCCTCCACAGCATCAAATTTAGTGACAGGTTTCAGCAGTAACATAGGAATCAACTCTTTTCCATCCTAACTTAACAACAGGACTTTGTATGCTAATCTGCTTAGTGAAAATACTGCGGTTTTGTCCATGCATAGATGTAAGGAAATGAAAAACAATTGAAAAATATTCAAAAATATCTGAAAACACTTATGTTCACTTTTATAACATAACTCCTACAATAGTCTCTTCTACAACAGGAGGAAATATTTACTGAGAGATCTATTTCAATTCAGAAATATGCTTGATGCATAATCAACTGTAAGCACATTGAAATACTCCTAAATTAGGATGTAAACATAAAGATCTTTGTGTAAATGAAGCTCACAGTTTTGTGATGAGATTTCCTATTACAACTTTGTTAATTTTATGAAGTAAAGAATGTTTACTGTAAATATAATGCATTATAATAACTTAGCAATGATTGCCAAAGTTCCTTTTATAAGGAGCAAACTTGGTTTATATTTTTTTGTCCCTTTATGTAGTGAATATTCTTTTCAAAATCCCTCTTTTGGCCTTTGTCTTCTGGTCAATGTGGATTATTGAAACTGTTATATCGTGAGGATTTCTATGTAGATTGTCATGAAGCTTCTGTTGCAGGTATAAGTTGAACAATTTACCTCTGCCTCTAAACGACACCCATCAAAGGGTTTTACTCATGTTGCTTGTCCTTCCTCAAGAAGAACTTCTATTGCTATTTGCTGACTTTCTCAGAATGTGTTGGGTGCAGATGAAATACAGAGTTGTCACTCCCAATGAAATTGAATTCTACAGCAGTATCAGATATTTGAGTTTTATTCCCTTTGTCAAGCAGTTTCTAGAGAGGGTTTAAGTCCTGAGTCTGACAACACAACAAATACTAAAAAGAGAGCATATGCATTTGTGAAGTGTTGGAATGATGTTTCAGCTGCCTTGAGCTGAACGTAGTTCCTAACAGATGAAAAACATTTTTGTTCACTTGAGATAACTGCAAGGCAGCCAAATGATTGCATTCAAACTTTCCAAAGTTTGCAAAGATTTGCTTCTGAGTCACAGCCAAACATCAGTAACTGCTGCCCAGAAGGGATATTGTTGTTTGGAAAGAGAGAGACAGCTATAACTGATTGCCATGCTGAGCCTGGAAATTCCATCTCGACCTTATCTTCAGCATCATGCTTTTGCAGCGCTCTCACAAGCTCCACCAGTGCTGAAGCAGCAATCCAGGAGCAGCAGACCTACCTTTCTGATGAAATGAACTGCCCCAACAAAAACTGTGGTGAATCCCTACATCAAGAAACAAGTTGTGTAGTTAGCAGGTAGCCTGGAGAACAGAAAGAAGTTGTCAATATTTCTTCTAAAAATATGTATGTGCTGCATAAAACTCAGTGACGTCTTTTTTTTTTTTTGTTTGATTCTGATTTTTTGATTTGTGTGGCCAAACAAGATGTTCTGCCAGAATTCAATACAGGTTAGCCTTTATTGAATGACTGCGAATAGCTGACTATTTAACAGAGAATTTGGGCCTTCAAATCTTGGTCTACAGCAATTTATTTTTGTGTGTTGCGAATGAGATTTCATCTGTTCTTTGAAAAACAGTTGTTCTTGGAGTAAGAACTAAACATTCCTAGGAGGTGTCATAAATTAAAGATAAACAGGTAGAATCTTTGCAGAAACAAGTCAGCATAGCAAACACCTTCAGAACAGTTTTGTATTGGACTATGCAGAGATACCAGTTCTTGGATATTTGTGGAGAATCAAAAATTGCGAACACGCAATATTTGGTTTTTAACCTTATTTAAGGCATCAACATGCCTCTACCCAATCTTACCCAAGAAGGCTTTCCTGAAGACCATAGTATGATCTTCTCAATCATCCTGCCATTTTTAATGGCAGAAGGGATTAACATTAGAAATCAGTCCAAAAACCCCACTCCTAACTTGAAAACAGTGCTTTTTCTGTGGTTCTTCAAATATGTTTATGGATTTCATTTACCACCAACCAAACTGTTCCTTTTCTAAGAAGAGGAGGACTAACTCTTGCAAAGGACTAAAAGATTCTGGGCATTTGGAGTCTCTCCTTGCTTCCAGCTTTTCAGTTAAATACAGTTGCAAGCTCTTCACTTTGTGTAGGGGGATAAAAAACAGATGTCTTTCAAATCCCATGTGAAGTTTCTGCAACTGTCATTTAAAAGAAAACACCTTTGACTTGTGCACCAGGCAAGACTGAACTGAAACCATAGAGAGAGAGTAAATATGATACTTCTGATACCATTTTCACAGCCCCTTTTCTGTCTGTAACTCTCTTTAAATGTAAATAAACACTGTTCTCTTAATATGTGAGTTTCTGCCCTAAGAACTCTATTAGGCATTGCACAAATATTACCTCAGTGTATATTCAGACATTATTAAAACAAATTACTCTATTGCAGTACAGCTAAGGCCCATTCATTCACTTATAATGGTGGAGAACTGTGCAGTGTCCCTGAGGTATGCCAGAAACAACCATTCTGTTGTAAGCTTACACAATCAGTTATTTAAAATTGATTTATTTTGTTAATATCGTATAATGGCTCCCAGGAGGAGATGAAAACAAACAGATCAGAGCTGATTATATCCAGGTTATAGGCTCAGACAAGGCAGTAACTCGTGGGTCTAGAACTCGCAGCTACAGAAAGATAGTGCTTTGTGCTCTGTGAGCTTTTTTCTCCCTGCATCCCTTTCAACCTCACAGTAATTATGTGCCTCTGGTCTTAAACCACCATAGTCCTGCACTGTACAGCTTGGCCCATGATCTCCAGATAGCCTGGACTGTACCTGGCAGAAGTCCAAAGGGGTCTGTGTTGTGCACGCTGCTATGGTTTTAAACCACCCATAACAGCTCCCCTGTTCTTGGGTTCCAATAGTCTTGGGCTGCCTATTTGCATGGGTTAGAACTGGCCAAAGAAAAAAATCTCCTATAGCTGGAGATGCCTAGTGAACAGAGACAACTAGTTTGTTCCCCCTTTTACAGTCTGTGTATTGAAAGCACAAAAGGCCTGACCTAGAACACAAAGATCTACATTGGATTTGGCTCAGTTCGGATAAGAAATTTGGAGCCATGTTTTGACTGGGCTCCCAATAGGAGTTTTAACATTAGATGTATCTCTCTTCCTTTCAAAACCATTGTTCATGTGTTGCATGTTCCTGACTCTCCCTTTGTTTCCATTTTCCTGTCAGATGCAGGTTTCTGTCAGCTTTTGTTATCAGGTCAGTGGTATGACCATACAGTAGCTTTCTCTTGCCATAGGAGAGGTTACTTCTAACTCTGCTGCTGAGATCAAGCCTTACCACTGCTGCTGTAAACAGCCCATGAATTATTTTTGCAGGAACAAAGCAAAATGTCAGAAACAGGATGAGAGCAATGTGCTATGTCCTGTGCTCACCCACACTCTGAACTCCTGTGAATGCTCTCAAACCAGAGGCTATTAAGCCACTGGAATAAGGAGCAGTAGAGACAGTGGCTAAGAATGTAATTTACTGAGTAGGACTGCTACACTGGCTGTTATCACTGTGGCCTAAGGGCCTTCTGGCTGCAGTCACACATGAAGAGTCTGCTGTAGTGGGAGCTGCTTTGCCCTTATAGAGGTGCACCACAAAGTGGTGTGTATCATACGTATCACTCCCCTTCCCCACAAAGCTGCAGACAGACTGTCAAACCTTTGCTCTAAACCTAAAATTCACACCTTAGAGCTGCTTGACTGTTGATCATAATGCAGCCCAGCAAGAGTGAATCGTTGGGATTCTGCTGCCTGGCTGTGCTTTCCTCCGTGATCCGTTTTTTTAGATAGCCCCCGAGGAGCAGAATCTGCCTGGGCTGGATGGCGACAGAGTGTTGAAAGCAAAGTAGTCCCCTATCTATAGGAGAATCACAAGTTTTGCTTATATTCCTGGACCTCTGAGGCTTCAGTGGATAACGAGATCTTATTTCAATCCCTTGGCAACAATCTAGGGATCTGTCCAATAACACAGTTATATTACTTCAAGTAAAATGAGGCCAGGACAAGGATACATTTCTGGCTTCCTTAATGCCTAGTTTAACTGTTGCTACTTTAGTGATATGTTTGGACTTCAGATTTAGGCCTGATTCAAATCTCTGAGGGCTGAGCTTTTGAGGCAGAGTTGTCCATACATCTCTCGGGTAGCTGTATCAAGTTTATGTACATTAGACTGGGTGAGGCTTTCACAACTGTGACCCTGGAATGTACTTACACCTGTGGCTAGCATTGGATATTTCTCTGGGAAGCTGGTAAAAAATGTTTTTTCAACAGTTTCAGAGGCACTGGGGTTCATAATTTTATTGCAGGGAGCAGGGATAAAACATTCTGCAGTGTGGTTTCTTTAGAAAAGCTCTAGAGGTGACTATACTCCCTACTATGAGAGTACTGCCTACCATATATCTCTTTGGTCTATTGCCTCTAGTAAGATTAGCACACCACATTATCACTCCATTTGTTACCAACACCGATGGTATTCTGGGGACCTGATCCTGTGCCATCAGTTTCCAGCTTCCAGTGAATCAAGGAGTAAGGTCACAATGTGTCCCTATGGTGGTCCATCCTCCTCCCTGCTCCCTGTTGCAAGGTCCTAACACAGATGTGTCAAACTGTGCTGACAATGGCTTCGTTCTCTTGGCCCTGTCAATTACAAGATGTTTTAGGGGTTTTTTTTAAGTGATGGGTATAAAACTCACTGTGTTATTTAATTTGCAAGTTCCTTTTCAGATGTGTGAAAGGCATGAGGTAAAATGGCTTGAAAGTATACATCTGTCATGAAGACTGGAAGCTATTTTTTTCCACACTGTGCCTATTTTGACTATTCAGATTATAAACCCTGTAAGGTTTTCACTAGGACCTCGAAATTTGCCAGTAATGCAGTTAGATAATAGTAAAGTTATATACATATATTTATAAATACATACAGTATATATACAGCACAAATCTGTTTTGTAAATATCAACTTAAGATTCTACTTTTTCTATTAAGAGCTTTTTATCTAGGCAATATTTTGGTTAAATTTAAAAGCACATGAAACTGCCCATAAAAGACAAACCCTAGAAAAATAACAGAGTAGGGATTGGGACAGAAAGGATGAGCTAATAATGAAGTTTATGTGTAGAATATGGATCAGATTTCAAAAGCAAATGGATTAAACTTAAGCAAAACAGCATGTATTCCAAATTGCAGTAAGCTATAATATTATGAGAAATCTGTGTACCTCCTATTGTAAATATTTATACTTTTGAATTTCCTTAATAAACTGCCAGATATGATTCCCCAAAGAACATTATTTACTTGTTTTAGGTTTTAACTAATCTGCCCTTCAATTCTCCAGTGAGATCAAATTCTCACATTACTGACACATGGGGTTTTTTTATTGCAGATCAAAGGGGAATACAATTTGTACATGCATTACAGCATCATCTCTTAAGACCTAGTAGACTATAGTGACTAAAATTTGACATCATAGAGTATTAGAATTTGCATATGATGCCAGAAAAATTGCCATAAATCTCCCTGGAACTGAAATCCACTAGTTATCCTCACATATGTAACTTCTGCAGAGTCTTCTAACTCTGCCTATACCTCACTGCCTATACCTCACTGCCTATACCTCACTGCCTATACCTCAACACAATTTCAAAGGGAGAACTTCATGCACTCAAAGATCAGTGGATTACTAGTGCTGGAATTATTCTACTTAAATATACATATGAATTCCTGCTCTGTCTCAGTGTAGCTGCAATTATAAGTTTTCTGACACATCTGAAGTCTATTGATCAGTCTTGCTCAAACTGATGGTATAGACCCTGAATTCTGTCCTACCAATTTAATCCCATGTTATTGTGTATCTGTAGATAATCCCTGATCCACCTTTTATGCCTTAAATTCTATCTGCTGCCTACTTTCCCAACCCCACAGTAGGAATATAGTGAGACTTACATACCTTTGACTTAACTGCCTCTATGCCTGCCCAATAAAAGTCATCATAACAACTGAAGTTGCTACTTTTGCTTTGATCTTTTATGTGGAAAATGCACTAATAACTTCTATGGCATAAGATTCAGTATTTGTTTCTACAGAATGTTCCAACAGAAATAGAAACTATCAGTGAGGGGTGTATCTCTTCAGTAGCTCACAGAGTTAGTAATTTAAGGTGAGCTTCCTCAGTGCATTTGTGTATCTCACATCCTTTTTGAAAATTGTCGTCTTGATCCAGGAAGGTGAGATGTGACTGGGTATTAAAGTATTACACGTTATCACAATTGTACATGCTTTCCAACATCACTGATAACATCCTCTTCTGTCATGTTGGTGTGTCTGTTTCAACTGTAAGTTCCTTAGGTCAAGGACTGCCTACAGGTCCCTGTTTATGTGGTAATTACTAAATCTTTATCCATCTTGATTAGTCCCTAGACATTACAATAGTAACAAAGCAGTTAGGAATCATCAGACACCTCAGATCTGAGTCAGAAGCATAAAGGCAAGGCCTCATCCTCCCTTGTGCCATTCATTCAGTCCTTTTTTAGCACAAGTTGTTTCCACCACCTTTCTCCCAGTAATCCCCATCCCTTCATTTTTCTTTATGTGGCTAAAAAAAACAGGTAAGAGAATAGCCTCAAAAGCTCTTGGAAAAAAATTATCTTCTGAGACCCTTCAAGTCCTTGACAACAACACAAAACCAGAAAAGTTCCTACAGAAAAGTAGGAACAAAAAAAGTGTCTGGTTTGGCAAAAGAGTTTTGATCAAAACACCTGCTATTTGCAAGGATTAGATCTGGTTCACTGTCCTAAAGAGGTAGGAATTGGACAGTAACTCTTTATGATTTCACAGCCCCCTGTGTAGGCTGCCAAACTAAGCATGTTTTGGATGAAAGTCTGAAAAAGGGGGAAAAAAGAGTTGACATCAAAAAAAGCTCTGGTGTCCACTTCCAGCCCTAAGAGTTTTCTTTTAATCTTTAGCCAGGTCATGGGAAATACAATCTCCCTTCATTAAAAGCATTTAAGAGATCCTCTATTGGACTGTATGTGACTTGATATTTGCCCCCTTTATGGAATGAATAACGTGCATGGAATCTGGTTATAAGCTGAAAAATTGCCATGGAAATTGTTACAAACTTTCTCTCCTCTTTACCCCCAAAAGTAACTTGTTCATTTCTAGAGCTGTTTTTCTTCCTTTGATGGTATGTGAGGAGTAAAACAAGGACAGCGTGTATCTACCTGGAATAATACCTAAGGATTCTTCAAAGTTGTCCTCCTGTGTTTTAGTTCCCCAAAGTTCTCTTTCACTGCCTATGGTCGTCTAAGTTATTTTCTGTGTCCTGTTGTATGGTTACAGATATAAAAAGGAAAAAATAATGGTTTACTTTCAGCTGGTGCAATAGAGCTTGAAATAATAAGTGAAAGCAGGTGATGAACAACTAAAATCTCAGTACTATACATTGCTTTTGCAGGCTTTTTCCTAGTTTTTTTTTTAAATTCACCCTCCCACCCCCACATACAGGTGGCAGTGTTTGTAGATTTTTCAGCCTTGGGAGTGTTAGCAGCTGAGTTCTGTGTAAACTTTCCGCTTTAGGGCATGAGCTCATCAACTTGTACAGCTAAACCACTGCTGGGCACTGGTCAGTGTGAAGTGAGGAGACCATGGGAAAACAAACAAGCAAACAAAACCCAGTGTCCTCTGGAAAGCGTTACCTAATAAATAGACAAAAGACAGTGATTTATTTGCTGCTAAGTGACATCTTAAATCAAATAACAAATGACATTAAAATTCTGTCCCTTAAAAGCTCAGTATTATACACACTTCAGTGACATGGTGCAAATGGGAGAGTTGAAAGACAGCTCGCCCATCTAAAGTCAAGCTGTCGGTTTCGGTTTGATGGTACAATTTTCACTTTCTATTCTCTTAAAATAAACTCCTAAATAAATTTGCAGTTTTCACAGCTTTCTGTGTTCAGGCTCAGAGGTGGCTGTGCTTTGATGATAAAAGTAATATTTAGTTTTCACACACTATCTGTCATCAGTGGAAGACAATGCACTTCACAAAGTAGGTCAATATGATTACCCTTTTACCTAAAGAAAAAGTGAGTCTTTTAGAGATGAAGAAATTTGCTTATGATAATTAAAGTTGTTTTTTCTGTTTTTGTTGGTTTGGGTTTTTTTTACTAGGATTAGAGAGTGCTAATTATGATTTTGATTTTTCTTTATTCTTCCTTTCCTTATCTGTCCTTATTTTTGAACAGTCAAATTGTGGTTCTTGGTGATTGAGTGCAAATCACTGAATCCTTCTTTCTCTTCATATTATTGTCTATTTAAAATATTGATGGTATTTTGATTTTAATTTTAAAATATTTATGATAATTCAGAGGAGATTAATGAAGTTAAATTTATAAGTAATGGTGAAGTGCTGTAAGATCTTTGCCTAGGAAGTGTTTACTAAAAGGCAGAGCAATACTATTCATCTGCTACAGTATTCTGGACTGCTCTTAAAATACTGATATTAAGCCCAGAGAGCCATGACTGTCTATTTACATCGGCCTCATGGGATCAACAAGGAGTGCTATTTTTAAAAAAAATCACTTTTTTATTATCTCCTATGCTACTCTGCTATGGCACTGACAGTTCCTACATCCGCAGCAGGATCTTGGTTTGGATATTCCCTAAATCAGATTTCACCTTTATAGCAGATCTATAATGTGTTGAGTTACTTTCCTGAAATGGAGGTCCTGGAGCTGGAAAGAGGCAGCTGCACTGCATGCACCCAGTGATAAATACTCCTAAAAAGCATGTTACTACAGTCATTCCTCTATAAGCCACCTTCATATAACCTGTCCTAAGGTTTCTAGTGCAGTTCCATGCTGGTCCTACAAGCAACAGGATTAACTAGCCCAGATGTCCCCGTTTTTTGCTGGGACCTCACACCCACCTACTTCCCTTTCCTGGAATAGCATGCCAAGGAGTATGATGGATTACACAAGTCCATCTGTTTGCTTTCTGTTTGGAAAAACAGCTTTCTACATCATATAGCCTAGTGTGCATATCCTCAAACATCTGCAATGTATCTGTAATGTGATGATACAGGAGCCTTATTTTGGCAGCATTCAACATTTTCATGAGCATTTCAGTACTGAGAAGTCTGAGTGCTTGCAGAGAGGGGTGGGTTGAACTGAGGATATACAGTAGTTACAAGAAGTGTGAAGGGATTTAAGGTGTGTGACTGTGATGGGATGCAAACTGTTAAAAATAATTTGATCCCTGGTTCTCACTGTGGGAGAGACATAAAGGTGCAGGGGAAGAGTCAAAGGGCTGGTGAAATAAATATTCCTGATAGGTGTGTATGCCTATGTTTCCCTGTGATCAGAAATTCTTAGCCACTTCTGTAGGATTTCCTCAAGGAAGAAAGGCCCCATATGGCAGAGTGGTAACACATAGGTCATGCATTCAAAAGGCAGGGCCAGCATGAACTCTCCTTAGTTTACAAGGCACTCCCTAGCTTAGTCCTTCATGGAAGCACAAAGTGACCCCTACGTGCTTTCTCCATTATGTTTTCCATTAGGTTTGATCAAAATTACCCACTGGGATGGTATGTGGTGATCTCTCACCCATTTCCTTTTTCCCTACCCATATTAAAGGATAGAGATTAAGCTTGATAAGCTTTCCTGAAGGCATGGGACCTCTCCTAAGGTTTCTGCTGCAAATCTGTGGTTTGGTCCTACCAGCAACAGGACTAAATAGGCCAGACATCCCTGTCCTTTGCTGGCTCCCAGTCTGACTTCACACACACCCACTTCCTGTCTTGAAACAGCAGCCCAGGAGGGCTGGGAACAGTGAGGTCTGCAGGAAGGAATTAGCTGCTCTGTGGACCCCAGGTACCAGACAGATTTTGATACCTAAAAAAAGAGAAGAACGAGCCTGACCACTGTGAAACTGGAGTGGTGAAAAAGGAGAACTTCTGTTTCTAACTGTAGTCCTTCAAATTCTCATTAATCACTCCCTCGTTTTCTCCCTAATTTGCTTTTTATCATCCCAGCCTTAAAGACCCAACTGACTTTTCCCTATTGTCTTCTCTATGCCCTCAGAACCTACTTACCACTGCACATGAGTCTTGTGTATACCGTGGAATATCTTCAGTGATTTCTGAATGAGTTTCTTGGTGTATAGTATGTTATTTTTATTGGTATTTTCCTTTGAATTACCATATTTCTTGTGATATTATGAACAGAAAAACTCTTTCTTTCTTTCTTTCTTTCTTTCTTTTTTTTTTTTTTTTTTTTTTTTTTTTTTTTTTTGTGAGAACATCCTGCCATAACTGAAGCTACAAATGTAGGAAAATGAATCACTAGAATCCCAAATCTAATAAGAGAGTATTTGGAGAACTAATACTTCTCCTGTGGCAGTGTTTTTCATAGAGTGAGGTAAAACTGTCACCTAGTGGTCATAATAGTTGTTCCTGAATTACCATTTTCATTTGGATATAGCCAGAATGTTTCTTATCCCCAGGATGTATCACTTGAAAATATTAAGGTAAAAAAAAATGTATCTGAAAGGCTTTTAGGTGAAGGGAAAAACCCTGGAATCTTTGGTAAAAAATAAATGAATTTATAACTTTGTGCAGAGGAGCTGTGAAATCCCATTTTCCTCTCTCTCCCACAATTTATCACAGTGACATACCACTTTCTGCCTTACTGAACAGCTGTGGGAGGCTGAAGATCAAGATAACTGAAACTAAAATAGGGCAACAAAAGAACCTCTCTTATTAGGTATTCTGCTACAGTCATTTCACAAGTCGGTCTCAATTCCAAATTTCCCCTTAAAAAAAGCAGTAACACTTCACCCTAACTCATCCTAGAAGGTCAAGTTCTGTTACAGCATCAGTGCAATGCCACTGTTTTCAGTTGGACAAGCACAGATTGTGGGGGAGAATAGCTTTCAGCCTAAAGAAGTGGGTCTTCTCTTGTGCATTGTCTTCAGCTGTAGTAAAGTTGTAGTAAACCTGCAGGGATATATCAAGAAAAAGTAGGCACCATGAGTGGGCCTCTAGATCTGTGATTACACACCTCTTTATAAAAAAGCTATTCTTCAACAAGCATATTGATTCCACCAGAAGACAGCTATGTGCATGCTAATGTACTTTGTGGGTGGCTGATTAGTAAAGGTGATACAAACACCGAGACAATAATGACTGGAGTTCAGCAAATAAATGTGAAAAACAGTAGGACAGATACACGGTGTAATAAGAATATGCTCTTACAAAGAGAAAACCAGGCAGAGCAAAGTGCAGTGTTATGAGTTTGATGACTCAATGGGGTATCTGTGATACTGTGGACAGAAGAGGGTGTGATTCCCAGATTTTTGTATGGAGAGACTCATGTGTACTCATCAGTGAGGGAGCTTTTATGAAGCAATATCTCCTGGAGCAAATTGGCTAATATAATTCATAATACTTAGCAAAAAAACTTCCTGTCTAGCTCGGTTTGCAGATTCTGTTCATTATTTGTATTTCCTCAAGGTGTTGAACCCCCAGTTTTCGATCAGGATCCACTTATTCAAGGTGCTTGAAAACTCAGAGCTTCAAGAGAGCATCTGCCATGTAATGCCTAAAGTTTTAAGTATATATTGAAGTGCAATGCTGACAGAGGCAGATTATGGGAACCATGACGAAATTACAAGGCAGTCAGATCTGTGTAACCAGCAATAATTTCATCATGTCCACATTCTTAAGAATGTAATTATTATTGAACAAGTGTCATTGAAGAAGTTAAGCAAAGACATCGAAAAAAAAATTATGAGGTACATTTCTGGATGTTTGTGCAGTTTCCTGACTGAGGACAGTAGCATCTAAAGTAAATGTCAAAAAGCATGAGATGAATTATTTTTAAACTTAACACATGTTTAAAGACAGCTGTCATCTTTAGCCCAACAGAGAGAAAAGATTTCTCAACAGTGAATGCAAGGGAGAGCATGTTAGGCTGTGAAAGCCTTTTTTGTATATTCATTAGTGAAATATATTTAGCAGAGAAAATTCTTTGTTTAATATTTTCTGTGAATAGGTTTTGATCTGACTGCATAGATTCCGTGTAAATGTATTTTTTGAATTTCCTTTCTAGTTATGACTAAATGCACTACACAGTTTTCTTTCCCTCCCAGTTAAATATGAATCAGTTTTTACTCTGCTTATAAAGATTTCAGATTTTTTAAAAATTTTTTTAATAAATTTGGTTTTTAAAAAAAAAAAAAAAAATTAGCATTCTCTTGCCAATACAGTCATTCTTCAGATTTGTGTGAAGAAATCCCTGGGATATCTAGAGGCAGGTAGCTTTGTCAATGCTCCTGAGAAAGTCATACAGCTCTAATGTGAAAACTTAAATTTCTATAGCCAATAGTATGAAAACAGAGGATACTGAAGTAATTTTAATTCGTAACTGGAAGTAAGCTGGGCAGAACTGCAGAACAGTCACACACTGAACCAAAAGGTCTATGATGGACACAGGATTACAAACTAGACTGTAAGTAATAAACCACAAATAAGAATAGGTGATGTTGGCAGGATAATGTCGTTGTAAATCCTGAAACTTGTTTGGATGCAGAGATAGGGTAATACCTGAAACACCACTTTTAACGGATTCTATTACTAGGAAAGTTGTTTGAAGGAGGTAAGTGATGACATAATAACCTTTCTGCTAATATTTACAGTGTAACCAAATCTTACATCTCACTGTGATGGGGGATGAAGGGCTTGACTTTGTTCCCATGAAATAATTTGCAGTTAGAGATGCCCAAGTATTGATGCATATACAGAAGCTATGCTCAGTCTCAGGATTTGTAATGCATCCACTTTTTAGTACTCCAGTGTCATCCTAAGGATTAGGTGAGCAGCTGCTCTGTGGGTGCAGAACATCTGCATGTGAGCTCGGTGCTTGGGACTGTCTATAGTCATAACTATATTTATTAACTGCCTGATTAGAGCAGTTGTAAACTGTCAAGAGACTGGAATGTGTGTGTCAGGGTAAAATATAGCAGCAAAGGTGGGAGATGCAAATTTACCAAAATTAAATGTTGCAGCAAGAGATAGCATTGGTAAATGTGGTTAAAGCCAAACCCTTTCTTTACGGGATGAGCTGAAAAGTTGCTGACTTTCTTCCTGTGACTTTGCAACATCCTGGGGAGTTTAGAGGGCAGGCTTGCCTGACTGCTAAGAAACAGTCAACACAGCACTTTTGTGTGGAGGATGTCTGCAGCACCATACCAGCACAGTGCAAAGAGGAGTAGCAAGTGCCCTGACAGAGAAAGAGGAGTGCAGGAAGGGACTTTCTGCTTTATACCTTCTGTGCTGCTGAGTACAAAGAGTGTATTTGTATACGTGTGTATACATAAGACTCTTAACTCACATTATTTATCACAATCCCAAAGTAAAATCTTTTTTTCTGCCCATAGCAGGTCTGAATGGGGGTAAAGAAAATAATCAACCAGTTAGCTACTTAGCAACGTCCAGGTCTGGAACTTACATGATTAAGCCCAGTGAAATTGCCCTGTAAAGGATCATAAAACCCTACAGCTAGACAGCAGGTCAGCAGGTAATATACTTCTGTAAACATAATATATCATATATAAACTGGCAATAATCTACCTTCAAGAGCTGATTTGTCATAGCATGAACCCCATTTATGGACACTGAACAACATAAACCACTTTCCAGTCCCCGGAAAAAAGTCTTAAGAAGTGATGGCACTCTGTTTTGGGGTGGGAAGAAAGATCACTGGACGGTGTTGTACCTATTTTACATGGGGAAATTCAGAGTATTATGGCTGAGTTGACTGGCTCTCTTCCTTAGTAAGTCACTAGACACTGAGGTTCCTTGAAAACTTGTTTGTAGCTGCTTGATATTCAGCTTTGATCCCTTGCACTCTAAAATGACATGCAGAAATGGAGAAAAGCAATACTTGCATGCAAAGAGCACCTGGACAAAAGTGGCTGTTTCATAGCTGCTGGAGAGAGAATAAATAACCAGCTGTACTGGTTTACATGAGTAACATCAGTTTACATTTAGGAACTGCAATCAATTTAGAAGTCTTAGTGTTTTCTAAGCACTATGTCATGGTCCTTGGGAGCCTAGATCAAAAGAAATGTGTGGCAAAAGACATTTCTGTGATCTAAAGGAAAAATCTAGTTCTTCTGATGCTACAATCAGACCAAGTACCCAGTCAGTCTTCGAAAATACTGAAGTAAGAGGTAGTAAAGAGAGATTTACAAATGCATTCCTTTACTCTTACTGTAAAGTCTGTTCATATTTTAGCTGGAAAGGTATCAGTCCAAAAAGTCTGAGAACTGCTATTATATAGAGGATAATTTATTTGACTTATTCCCAAAGGATATTTTGGGAAGGTGAGAAGAAGTCACCTCAATATGAGATGCATTAAGATATGTAAGCTAATTTGCATACAAAAAAGTGAACTTGCAAGTACATTTAAAAGAATATCAATAAAACATCTAGAACATAAGAACGAAAAAAATCTTCGGTTGTGGTAGTTAAAATAAGTATGACTAGAATTAGCAAGCATTTTATCCTTCTTGTACATAATTGCACTCTCATAGAAAATATATTTTAACTTGTTTTGTGAAATATTTTATGTTTGTTTCTGATAAAAGTAGCCTATGAGATTTGAGTAACATAATTATTTTACAGTATCTTAATGCTAATACTCTTAAGAAAGAGAGAAATGCCATATCTTTGGAGTATCTTATGAAAAAGTAATCATAACAATTATCTGAAATACAGAATTAACATGGAATCATGGAATCATAGAATGGTTTGCATTAGAAGAGACCTTCAGGATCATCTAGTTTCAACCCCTCTGCCAAGGGCAGGGACACCTTCCACTAGATTAGGTTGCTCAAAGTCCCATCCAGTCTGGCCTTGAACACTCCCATGGATGGGGTATCCACAACTTCTCTGGGCAGCCTGTTCCAGTGTCTCACCACCCTCACAGTAAAGAATTTTCTCCTAATATCTAATCTAAACCTAGTCTTTTTTAGTTTGAAGGCATTCCCCTTTGTCCTGTCACTACATGCCCTTGTAGAAAATCCCTCCCCGTTTTCCTTGTGGACTCCCTTCAGGTACTGGAAGGCCACAATTAGGTCACCGCTAAGCCTTCTCTTTTCCAGGCTGAACAATCCCAATTCTCTCAAGCTTTCCTCATACGACAGGTTCTCCATCACTCTAACCACCTTTGTGGCTCTCGTCTGGACCTGCTCCAACATGTCCACGTCTTTCTTGTGTTGGAGACACCAGAGCTGGAAGCAGTACTTCAGATAGGGTCTCACAGAGCAGAGCAGAATGGCAGAACCTCATTCCATCTGCTGGTCACGTTGCTTTTGAAGCAGCCCAGGACACGTTTGGCTTTCTGGGCTGTGAGCACACATTGCCGGGTCAGGTCCAGCCTCTCATCCACCATCACACCCCAGTCCTTCTCAGCAGGGCTGCTCTTGATCTGTTCATCCCCTAGCCTGGATGGATACCATGGGTTGCCCCAACCCATTTGCGGCACCTTGCACTTGGTCTTGTGAAATTCTCATTGGCCCACTTCTACAGCTTGTCCAGGTTCCTCTGGATGGACATATATCCTATAATGGTATCCTATAGTCCTATAGGACTATATCCTATAATGGTATCCTGAGTTATTGAATATGAAACTAACAAGTAAATTAATCATGTTACTGAAGACTCTTTCTTAGTGAATGATCTTCTAAATTTATCACTCATTTCCATTTTCAGAACTGGGTCTTCCCTACCAATATCTTCTGCTAATTGAGGTATTCAGTGATGATTGGTACTTGGGTCACTATGTTAGTAAAGTGTGAATTAGAAAAAGGTGGCTGCTGATTGAAGAGTGTTTCATTTTAGTTCGGAAATAACACTCCTCTGGTCTCCCAAATGTGTGCATCATAGTGTCAAGTGTATCAAAGTTACATTTAGAAGTGACTGACAAAACTAGAACCTCCAGGGCAAGAACAGTAAAGGGAACACTGGTCACAGCATCTATTCCAGGAAAAAACGTGTTATGGGGTCAGTCCATTTTTGCAAGGAACATCACTGTTTCCCTTCCCAAGGAAGAAAGCAAAACAGGGGGGAAAAAATATACCTATAAAGACTCATCGGCAAGCACAGGTGTCTGAACAGACCTAGTGAGCTATGCTGCCCCAAAATCTGAAGAAATCCTCTGAGAAGTTTCTCTATATAACCAGTCTTTTATAAAGTATGTCTTTCCTTTTCCAGTGTTGTTGAATTGTTCATGTTTCAGGCCACAGTTCTTGTGGAAGATTCTGCCCCACTGTCAGATCAGACACTGAGTTGTAAATTATGTTTTCCTTCTGCACGTAAGTAGTATAAGGTTCCACTTCCATGGTGTCATTCTAGCAAAACAAAACCAAAAACTGTGAATGCAAGGAGTAGTTTAGTTTGGCAAAACTCAGCAAGCCTTTGATATCAACTGATGAAAATAACTGGAAAGTAGTGCTCTTGTTTTTATTCCTCTTCAACTCAAGAAAAAGACTCCTCTATTGCTTTTTCTATCAAAGAATATGTGTTGCTTTTTCTGGCAAAGATTTGGAGGGTAAAGCTGACATATTGGTTCACTTGCCTCCTTTTCCTTCCCTTCTACACCACTTATTTTTTTTGCCTGAAAAAAAAAGTTGTGTTAAGGTCTAATTCTCTAGAAAGAGCAATTAATATGCTAAAGTCTTGACTAAAATTGATTCCTCCATCAGTATACAATTTTAGTCTACAGACATGCTAATAAAAGTTACATGATGTGACAGCAAGAACGCCGGTACTTAAACCATTATTTTGCTTTAACGCAACTGCATCTGTCAGCAACAACTTGGAGGTAGGGCAGCAGAACAGCAGGAATAGTAATAACTAGAATTGGCTAAGTCTTTTCAGAAGCTGAAGCATCTTTTTAAGTTGATGACAGAATTTGAGCCTAGCATCTACTTTAGGTGCACAGATACAATATAGTTGTAACACATCTTGTCTGCACAGAGATGCTTTTATTTGGATTTGGCAGCAGAGAATAGAGAGACATCACTGATGAGTGAGTTGCTCAGCTACACAGGAAGCTTCTAACAGCATAGGGAATTCAATAATATCTCCCAGTTTGCAGCTCAGCATTCCTTCCATTGTTTAATAAGATGTTTTGTCTTGAGTCTGGTTGGTTCATTGACTGTGGATTGACCATACTAGATAAAGAGGGACCTTCAAAACTCACACATTATCATTCTGGACATGAAGAGGGACATTCCTTTTCTCCTTCTGTCTGTTAATTTGGTTGTTTAATCTTCTTGTTTACTAATAGTTTTCTTAATATTCCCCAACCCATGTTATTGCCTCCCTTCTTCATTACTGCTTGGACAGGAGTTGTGGTTGGTGTGCCTGATATAATCAGGAAGATGTGGTGGTCATCACTCCTTGCTAAGATAAGGAAGGGCAGTAGCTGAGTGTTTGCTGTTGGAACATGCCTCTAGTGCTCCAAGTCAAAATTATGGTAAAATTAAGCTTTGTTTTGTCCTATAAACAGCTAAGAACAAACATATAGGACACAATAATACCTGCTTAAAGCACAGAGTGAAAATCTATTGTTTTCTCTTTACTGACTATGTTTTCAGGACTACTAGAAGATCCCTGATTTGGTGATGTCTAACCTGCATAATTCTCCTTACCTGTATAGGATCAGTTTCAGGAGGTGTGGTTTTGTGGCACAGTCTGTGAAAAAGAAAGCAAGTGTTAAAGAAATTCTTCCTTAGTCCTATGTTTGGCTGGATCACAGCTTGGTTTCTTTGGTCAGAAACATATGAAAATTTTCTTTTTTTCATCTTTGGGAGTAAAGCCATCTCCTGTCTCTCTCTCCCTGACTTTAGATCCTGAAATTATAGCATCCCGACTTTCTCATTTAGGATGCTTTCTTAGCATTATTCAGTGAAGGTGTGTGCAATGCACAGTGTCTGCAGTATAGAAATATTTGATGAAGTTACTTCAGTTATCCATGGCAGCACAGACTGACAGAATCATATGATTTCAAGACACAAAGAGTACTTTAAGATTTATTCTAGCACTACACGATTTTTCCTTAGCACCCTATCATACATACCTATTGCTGTGGAGCTTGATGTAGTAAATGACAGCCATGAAGGTCATAATGCTCAGAAGACAAAGGGTAATGGAGACATACAGGATAGAGTTCTTTTTGTCTAAACACAAAGAGTTAGTTTGAGTTATATCTTCTTACTACTCATTTTCTGTATTGTTTCAGTATAAGATTAAAGTTGCTTTAGCACATACACACAGTTTCAGCATGCTTGTAAGAGAAATATAATGTCCTTCAGCAGAAGGCAAAGTCAGCAATGAAACACAAATGGAGTCTGTGTCAGAGACAAAAGCAGATCCCACAAATCCCATGGTGGACACTCATGATATTTTTTCACTAAGCCACACCTGAGCCCCTCTCAAGGATTCAGTATTTCTCAGCATTGCAACTCGTGCATAGTTCTCAAAAGCAACAAAAAAATCAAAAACCAGATACCAGAGGTCACAGAGTGTCAGATATTCACAATTCAGAACAAAGTGATTTACTTGTTTCTGCTGGCCACACTAGAGTTGGCTCTCTTTCTGTCTCTTACCATGACATTTAAATTTGCATCTGAAAAAAACCTTGCTGATGTTTCACTTCCGGTTGGTTATGACTGCTTTGTATCTGTTTCCAACAACATTTTCACTACCAAAAGAATGCTATGACACTTATGTGTATCCCTCTTAGGGAAGAAACACTTAGGAAATAGTGTCTAGAACACAAACGAGTGGTGATGTTTCTGGTCAGAGGCAGTTGGGGATGGTACTCTTTTCCTTATAGGACTTCACTGAAGCTTTCTATACCTTTTGTAGATTTTCCTTCCTAGAAGTAATGAGAGTTGAACAAGCTGAACAGGCTTTTGAACAGCAAATGCACAAAGGGAAGCTTACCTGAGGGACAACAGGCTATGGACTTACTCCAGCTCCCAGCTGGGTGGAACACCACACAGGTTGTGTCAGTCACGTTGGTGTCACATGCTGTCAACCTGCTGAGAACAGTCACTGTCCCGTTGTCGTGGCTTTCTTCCTCAAGGGAGGAGTTGCTCTCAAGGAGCCACGAGACCCGAGCAGGCGGCTTCCCTGCCGCTGCCTCGCACACGGGCTTCCCGTGTTCATCACAGAAGAGGCTCAGCCTTGGGGGCACTGCAAAGCACCAGGAAGGGGAGAAGCATGGAGTTAGTTTCCTGCAGCTGGGACAGGGTGTTCTTGTTCTCTACCCAAAACGAAAGCAGTGAAAACAGGAGAATGAGGTTGGAGGTGTCATTCCATGACAACAACATGGATCCAACTCACAAGAGACAAAGATCTTGTCTCTTTTTTCCTTTTGGACAACTTTCTCGCATTCAGGTGAGCCTTACCACAGCCATTCTCCACATCCTCTGTTAGGATATGGGAAATTACTTCACAGCTGTTGTTTCTAACTAGACAGTGGAAAACATGACCACAGAAGAGAGCAGAGCTTTGGGAAATAAGGAGAAGGGAGACCCAGAGACATTATCAATGATATGCATGGCAGTTTATCCAACAAGAATCATGGCTTTGTAGGGACTTTAAAGATCATCTAGTTCCGATGCCCTTGCCATGGTCAGGGACACCTTCCACTAGACCAGGTTGCTCAGAGCCCCATCCAGCCTGGCCTTGAACTTCCAGAGATGGGGCATCTACAGATTTCCTGGGCAGCCTGTTTCAGTGACTCACCACCCTCTCAGTATAGAATTTCTTACTAATATCTAATTTAAAGCTACCCTCTTTGATTAAAAAAAAAAAAGGAGCTCAATTTTTTACTCCCCAGTGCCTCAGGAGAGGAGCTTTGTATGTCCAGGCCCAGACATGGTCCTTTGGAGAACTGTAAACAGGGAAGGAGTTCCTTACCCAGCACAGTCAGGTGGTATGTCCTGTGGAAATTCCCTTCTGGTGTTACAAGTTCACAGATGTAATTTCCCTCCTGGGCTATCCCCACTTGCTGTATCTCAAGCACAGGACCCAGATCTGGTCTGAATTTCCAGTTCATGCTGTCACTGCAGTTTGTTCTGTCTGTTGTGTTTGTATCTGCCCTGTAGCCCAAGTTGCAGGATCCTCCAGCCTTGGGATATATTTTCCATGTTAGCATATTTATATTTGGCTTGAGAGGGCAGGCGAGCACTGAGCTGTCACCTATGGTCACTGACACTTCGTTGTTCCCTGAAGGAGAGAAAGAAGGAGAAGAACATGTGAGATGGTGCTTGGGGGTGTCACTCATAGTACTGAAGTTGAGGTCAGTGCTTCACAGGGAAATGTCTGCAGTGGTACATGCCAGCATGAACCGTGTCTGTGCTCATCTGCAAATTGTCTGTCATCTCACACTAGAGCTGTGGATTATGGAGCCAGTGGCCTGTCACAGCCTACCCTCTGAATACCATCAACAAATTTCCCACTGGGGTTCCTCTTAGTGGATAAGACTGGATATTGAAGGAGGACCCTAATCCTTCCCATTGCCTTGGACAGTTCGTCATCTGAAATCTGCCTCTATTGGCAAATTCTTCAGATTTGCAACTCCTTTGGGTTGCTCACAGGGCGGTTGCCACTAACAGAAAATGGAAAAAATAGAAATATGACTATTGCATTTGGCCACATGATAATGACTTTTCTCTGGAACTGTTGCGACCAACAGAGTAAACAGCTTTTACTTCTGCATTCATACAAAATCCAAAACTGTGGGCAAAGGCATTTTCTACACCTCTTAGACATGAAAAAAAGCACAAATAACAGTGGTGGAGCTTTGTGCAGAGGAAGGATTTTGTCTTGTGTCTCAGGGATGTCTTTTCATCTTCGGAATCTTTGTGAACATACACATTTACACTGTGAGTGTACATAATGTGTACATATGCATTCACACTGTGGCTGTACTGTTTTTACTGCAGCAGTTCCCATATAACATGAATGTAAGTCCTACCCATCTTTGTGCCAGGCACACAACTATGAAGGTGTAAAATGTGCCCATATCCTTGTGTCTCTTGCTTGATAGGCTGAGATAACAGAGGAACCTTATTCAGTTGATGTGTTAACATGTGTTGACAGTGAGTATGGCTTGTTCTTGAATTCTGTTTTGCAATTGCTGGGAAACGCTCTTTTTTTTTTTTCTTTCTAGACACTGAGTCTTCTTTTAAATTTTAAAAGATGACTATTGCTGGGAGACAGGAAATACTTCTTTTCTGGATCCATGAACTATGCATTTGAAGCCACCAGATGAAAAGTTTGGACCTAGTCCTCTCATTCTTTTTGGTAGTTATCACACTGGTTATTTAGGGGTGGAGAGCCAGATCACTATTATGGCTCCTCTGTGTATTGCATTTGTTCAAGACAAGTTGCACCTCAGGATTGCTTTTTATTTTCTTATGAGTCCCTGAATTTCTTTTTAGCCAAGAAACTAATTTGCCTGGAATTTCTTCTTCCATAAGCTTTCAGGATGGATTATTTTTTTCACATATTGAGCATAAGTCATGCTCTAATTCTTTGTATTGACCAGATTTGGGACACCTCATCTACCTGTGTCTTCAGCTGATATATCCAAGGGTCAGGTTTCTAGCCCAAGATTCATTTTGCTATTTCCTTGACCATTGAAGCCTCTCAACATGATGCCACCTTTAGGACAGTTGGTTCTTTTGCTTTGTTTCAATTACTCACATTGGGACCATTTCTTTTAAGAAAGTATTTTGTGATGGGTTTTGTTTGCAGGTAAGGTACCTGTGGGTGAGCATTCCAGGATGAGAGGAAAGTTACCTGTAACTGTTCTTCAAGATGAGTTGCTTGTATGTGCACTACTGTTGCCTACACTTTCACAGGCAGCCCACCCTCCTTTGTGAGGCACTTGTGAGACAAAGAAAACAAAAGTATGAGGCACAGGTTGTAAACCGGTGTGAAGAGGAGGTGAGGGAATGGGACTTTTGTGTCCTTGGGCTCCTGCTGAAATTAAAACAAGCAACCTTCAAAATTCACAATGTACGTACATGTTTAAATAACCACCTGAAGAAGACTTGTTGCCAGTAAATAATCTTTCTTTTTCAAAATCTCCTAGGTGCAACAGTTAATGAGTTAGTAGGAATAATACCCACAGCTGTCATCCAAGAAGCCTCCATTTACCACCTCACTCACTTCCTCCTTTAATAGGTCACAGTTAACCTTTGGGACCACAAACCATTGATGTCTCAGTTCTCTGTGTCTCTGGTGGAACCTGAGTTCTTCTTTCCTTGGGCTGAGTAATAGTTTCAGTGGCATTCTGAAAGCTGCGTGTGAGGAAAAAAATCAGAGTACTACTTTCAAACCATGCATTAATCTGGATGGACAACAGATGTTAACAAACCTGATTTGTGCTGAAAAATAAGTTTTTCACAAGTTATTCCAAAAATGTTAAACCCCTCCACAAACCTTTCAACAGATATACTAAAGCAGCAATTGAAAATTCAGCTGGATATACAAAGGATTAGAAGGCCTAATTTTTGTGTGATTAGTCAAACCTTTGTCAGTCTTCTTCCAAGGTACCAGACCTGACTTTGTTGTTCCACTACCGCCTACCCAGATCTGAAATCCTATTACCTCTGTTGTCTAGCACAATGTGAAGCCCAGTTCCTGAACATTCACAATGCTATAAGAAATGGTCTTAATGAGCATCAGCTTTAAATCATTAGTCAAATCACTGGCCTATTTGAGAAAACTACAGTTGGTTTTACCTTAATAATATTGTCTGAAATCTCATTATCTTCTTGAATCTAGGTGAATGAAACCTTCCAGGTCAAACACATTTGCTTCTGTTTGACTGTGTTCTCGGGAAATGATTTCCAACTTGCAAAATGAAGACAGTTCACTGCATTTTCACTTCTTACATATTCCTTTAAAGGTTTTTGCCCTTTCATTTTGTAGATAAAGTATCCTTTGGGTGAATACGCTTCAACTGTTGACAGTGTATTTTTCTGCTTAATGGCATTTCAAGAGAATGTGAGGTGTGTGTCTTAAACTCAGATGATTTTACCAGGAGTGGAACTGAAGGAAGCCTTTTGTCTCATGAGAGTTTCTGGATGAGTTCAATGAATGTCTCTGAAAATTGGAGAACAAAGTATTTCCTCTCCTAGTTTAACATTGCCAAGAGTCTCAGAGCTCCGAGTCGTGCACAGTGTGGCTTACCTCATCTGAAAATGACTAAGCAAACCTTAACATTCAAACAGCTTGTGTGTTAGAGATGGGGTTTTTTTGGATAATGTGTGCAAATGTTGAGCAAGAATGACAGTGTTGTGCAAATTTAAGTGTGTACGCTTTTATTTGCATTTTAAAGCAACATCATTTTACTTGTATTTCAACTCAGCATCTCCTAAAGCAACTCGTTGTAATGCTTAAGTTCCCCAAGATAACAGCTTGCACACTTCAAGGCTGTAAAGAGGCAGTGAAAGTGGTGCTTTCTGCTGTGCCTTTCTGTCATATTCTCCTCTGAATGAATCAAGTACCATTGACTTCAAATAAGAAGCCACATCAGTCGGCTTAAAATGTGCTGAATCAAGTCTAAGTACAATTTTAGGTTTACAAGAAATTCAGAAGGCTTTTGCTAAGGCAAGAGCTTTTCCATAGATGGCAGATTAATTTGTAAAAAATCTTATTAATCCTACCCTTATACACATCCTCCTACTTTTGTAAAGAGGCCTTATAAACACAAAAGTTTAAATTGTTTCAACTTTACTGAACTCCTTCATTGCTAGAGTGCAGGTAAGTGGCATTAACACAAATACGAATTGTGAACTTTCTTCCTTGATTTGCTTCTTTTCTCATACATGCTGCTATAAACATGATCTTTAGACTTCTTTTACGGAAGAAGAATGCATATGCTAGAAGTCCTGAAAAGTTTGATTTATTTATGTTTCTGAAATGACTTTGACAACCTTCTCTTATGGTGGAACAGGGATTGTTTTTATCTCTGTAGAACAGAAATATATTATTAGGAGGAAGTGTTATATTATGACCCTATCAGCCTGTTAGCATTCTCCCAAGAACTGTCTCAAACTCCTACTGTCTTAGTTTTAAAGGCAGGGAAAGAAAAAAGAAGGTAAGGGTGCAAGGCATAACTGCAGAGTCTGCACCTGTTTTGATCTTCCTCTGGTTCAATGTGGCATGGAAGCATTTTGTGTCAGCAAAGTGCTCTGGATACCCCCTAAACTGAGTCCCAAAAGTGGCATAGCCAGGCTGATAGTTCTGCTGGGCATTTGCTCAGTAGCCCTTCTTGTCATCATGTAGGTAGTTACAGTGCTTCCATTTCTATGGATGCTCACTCATTACCGTGTGGTGCAGAAATCTTCCAGCATGCTTGCTATTCTCCCAATAAAGCATATGCAAAAAGAGAGCTCAGCTTCATTTTACCACAGAGTGTAGCAATAAGTTCAGATAATTCAAGGTTTTGAACTGTGGTGAGCTAAATTCTTGTCACTCACAAGCAAAATAGGACTGGGCCTGGGTAACACTTGATGGGAAGCTTCCAAACCGTGAATAATAATGTCAGCCATTTTTCATTACAGTTTCTGATGAAAAAAGGATTTGCCTTTCTTTCTATTTCAAGATAAAATATAATCTCAGAAAATGTCAAAACTTGCTGGTTTTTACTAGAGTTGGTTTTATTTAAAAGCACTGCAAAATGTATATTCTCAGAAATTAATATGTAAATAGTTAAGGAATCCACCAGCACAAAGACAGTTTTTTGAATAGATATAATCCTCATCCCTATCCTGTCCTTCCTGGTCAGTTTAGCATTTCCTCCAATTTAGAGATGTTGCTAGGACAAGTTGGACTGAAGTTGGACATGTTCTGCTTTCTCTTTCTAGTGAGCATCCCAAAAGCCATCTAAGTCTCTAAAAGTATATTTTGTTAGATCAGAAACCAATATGCTAGCATGTGACAGTTCTGCAGGGAACCCAGAATTGCTAGCTATACTTATGAAAATGAAAGGACTGAAAATAAATCTCCCCTGCTCTCTGTGCCCCCATAGAACAGGTTCTTTCCCTCATTCTTCTCTTGTACTCCATAAGATTTTGGTGACTTTTCAGGCTGCACATTTTTCACATGATCTCTTCTGAGCAACTTTTCCATAACTTCCATTACATTCCTGTGGGTCTACTCCAATCCAGCCCTTTGCCAGGATCTCCCTATATGCTTTCTTTGCCCTCCTTATGCTGCTTGCTCCAGCCTGCACTCTTGGATATGTACTCAGCAGCTCTGAGGGAAGACACAATCTCTCCTTTCCTCCAAGAATTTCACTAAAGCTAAAGGATGTATATCTACTCTGCAGGAAAACTAAACAAACAAAAATATTTCTTGTGGTTAAACCCCAGCTGGCAACAAAGCCCCTCACAGCCACTGGCTCCCTCTCGCTCACTCTTCCCACAGTGAGACGGGGGAGACAATCAGAAAAGTGAGAAAACTCACAGGTTAATAGTTAAAGCAAAAGCCACGCGCACAATCAAAGCAAACCAAGGAATTCCCACGGGCAGGCAGGCAGCCACCTCCAGGAAAGCAGGGCTATATCATGAGCAGTGGTGACTTGGGAAGACAAACACCATAGGTCCTAACATCCCTCCTTCCTTCTTCTCCAGGTTTTATGTGCTGAGCACGATGCCATATGGTGTGGAATTTAGTGTTGGTCATTTGGGGTCAGCTGTCCTGGCTGTGTCCCTTCCCCACCTCTCGCTGGTGGGGTGGGATGAGAGGCACAAACGGCCTTGGCTCTGTGTAAGTGCTGCTGAGCAATAATGAAAACATCCCTGTGACATGAACGCTGTTTCCAGCAGAAACCCAAAACATAGCCCCATAGTAACTATTATGAAGTAAATTAACTCTATCCCTGCCAAAACCATTCACGGTATGCCACTGTTAAAGAGGAAAGGTTCAGTGTTACAAGTGTTTCGATTCTGACCTGTCACTGCACCGCTGTTTTCTAGAATGGTGCTTTCATAATGTAAAATGGCTAATAGTCATTTGCTGAAGTTTCCTCCATGATAGCTGCTTGGTTTATGACCAGTGCATTAGGGCATATATGCCATACATGTCAGCATTTGTCTATTCAAACAAAGGCTCGGAAACAAAACAGCATATTCCACAGCTCCTTCTTTCAAGATGAAATCCCATTTTATAGCTGACAGGTTGTCAGTGCAGCAAAGGCCTCGTTCTCTGTGGGCCTGCAAGAAACAAGTGATTTGAAGAGGTGTGAGCTATCGGGCTCACTTCTGTGCAGCGCTAACTGTAGGATGGTAGTTAAATGTCAGTACTGTTAACTATTTCATTGCACATAAGAGAGATTAAATGAAGAGAGATTAAATATATCTACATATCTTTTGTAAACAGCTTCTCATTTTCAGTAGTGTTCTTCACAAATGAATTGACTCCGGAAAACAGCAATCATTTTTTCTGTTAGCCAAAAGGAGCAGAACTTGTGAATCCGTGCTGTCTGTCACATCTAATTATTAACAATAATGCTATGCTATCCCTCATTTTCTCTCCTTGACTATTGAAGAAGACTTCAAGCCATGTTTGAGAAGGTTCTCAAGCTCTATTCCAGTGCACATTCCAATGGACTGACAGATTCCACTTCTATGTTTGAAAATGCATATATCCTTTCTCAGGAAAAACAAACTCAGTTGAAAAGTTCACATTTGTGTTTCCAAAACATGTTGACATGCTAAAATAACAAAAATATCGTCATGCAAAGATTTCTGTAATTTGAAAAGACTGGGGGAAAAGACTTTGCTCTGTTTTTTCAATGTGGTTTATGTAGTGTGTTTGACAGCTGTCATGAATAACTAGTGGCACCAGTTTCAATGCAGTGTCACTTATTTAGTCATTTCTCCTGTTTCTCAGAGACTTGCTTGCAATAAGGGAAGAAAGAAAGATTTTAAAAACAGGAAAATTTGATTGTGAAGCCACTACAATTTTGAGGGGAATAACTACAAAATCAGAGAGAGCTACACAGCTTGAAAGTGCTTTTAATTGCTTTCAAACAGGAAAGATTTCTAGCTTCTGTTATTCTTCATAGCAGGTTTTAACCCACAATAGAACTTTTTCTTGCCTCCAAAATGACTCAAGTTCCGTGACAACCTCTTCTGAAACTTAGCTGCTAAAGAGTTTTTCACACTGTAAAGGGATTTCTTCCTCAGCCGTGTTTCTCAGACATCCTATTGAATCTTTATTTCTTACAGTAACAATTTACCACAGCATCTCCCCCTTACACCCCCTGTGGATTGTGACGTATTAAACTCAGAGGTATAATGAACTGAAACAATGATCATACCAGAAGCAAACTACCAACTGTATCTTGGAATGAATGTGTTATATGAGTCATAACAAGTAATAATCAAAAAGGCAGCACCGGACGATTGAAAGAGGTCAGATACAACACTGAGTTCTGCATCTGTTTTCCCCTTCTAAGTTCCTGTGACACTTAGCAAGGCTTGTGTGGAGTAAAGTGAAAGATAAATAGAAGTGCTTTGTACTAGGGTAGGAATTGCTAACGTACTGACAGACTTTTCTACATCATAGCTTTGTGACTCTGAAAACAGAGTCACAACAGGACAGAGTGTAGGCTAAAAACCAGTCCTGTGTTTCGGGTGAACACTAAGTAGTTCAACTACTCTAATTTTCATGATAGAAATACATGAAATAGCTGACCTGAGCTCATATGACTGTTTCTTGAAACTGAGATCATAGCTTTTTCAGCATGGATGTATCTTTAAAGGACACATCAGAGACTTATACCTTAATCATTAGTTTCACACTCACGCTCTTTTATCCATACTTATCATTATTTCTTGAAAATATCTCCTATTTCCATTTCCTTTAGTTAGGCTTTTTTCTTATCTTCAGATATCCTTTTCTTCCTCATAGTCGAATTATTATTTTGTTCTCCTTTTAACACATTTCTTTTCTGCAACTATTACCATGTCACTTGCAGTGCTTTTCTTGCCCCCATTACTGTGTCATTCTTTCTTGCTGTTTCATACAAGCCAAAATAGCAAACTTACACACTTTGTCACTGTTTTTCCAATATGAAGTGCCCACAGCATGGCTGGATTTTTTTTTTTTTATGTTGCAAACTTCAATATGGCTTTATATGTTGCAGAGAGGTGAGGACACTGACAGAACTCAATAATGATCCCAAGGTTTCAGTCTTCCCATTCAAGGTGGAATATACCTTTGCATTCACCAGTTCCAGTTTTTCATTTTTCTATGATCTTTCAATTCTATTAAGCTATCTCTAGTATAATTTCAAGCAGTCATTCAAGATAGCTAATTTTGAAGGAAAAGAAAAGATGTTAAAGCACACCTAATTAAGAGATGTGGTTTGATACAGTGTCATCTTGAAAAAAATTAAGCTGAAGAATAGAAGGACAACTGAAGGGAAACATGACGGATTAAGAACTGGATTAAGGAGAGAAAGCAAAAGCAGTGTTAAAAGGAGGTGTCAAGTTGAAAGTAGCTTGCTAATAATGTTTCTCAGCAGATGTTTTTTGCCATAATTGCATTTAACCTTTTTACTAATGGCATTGGCTGTTTGAGGAAATTTGTTAAAAGCAGGAAGAATGTAGTGTTACTAGTATAAAGAATTGATATGTCATACAAAAAGGACCAGTTGACCTTGATGAGTAGAATGACAGATGTGTGCTGAAATTCAGCAGCTCAAAATGTAATAATAATAAAAATAAGTAGTATTACAAATTTAGACTGGAACTTAGAATAGAGAATCTTGCCTCAATCAGGATTAAAACCAGCCTTTCAATAAAGTGGGTGCTTTTTTTGGTGCTCAAATTGTTTATGAAAAGTGTTTTGTGATACGTCTGCAAAAAAAAAAAAGGCAATTTAATTTCATTTCAGCACTGCAATTTGATCCCGTGATTCAGTGATTACTCTCAATTAAATGGGTTATGTCTCAATATAAATATGACTTTCTAGAAAAAAAGGATAGATACACTTCTTTAATGAAGGAATTTGTTGGTGTTTAAATGATGTGTCAGTCACGCAGCCTAGAGAACAAACACCGTTGGCCAAATCCTCAGCTGATAATAAATCATCACTGAGCTTAACAAGCTGCCACATATTGTATCAGCTTGGTTGTAAACTTTGAACTTGGTATGGCAACTTCTATGTGCAAAGATCTTTGTCCTTGCAGAATTTGAGCTGGAATGGATGAGGGGGAAAAGGATTTATACTGGACAACAAAATGCCTTGGGTAGTATTTCTTTACGAGTAGTGCTGTGACAACATCTGTAACAAAGTGCCTCCAACTTCTCAGTATAGAAACAGATACAGATTGTTTTGTATTTGGTTCTGCATGCTGAACTGCATTATTTGGTTCTGCATTACTGTCTGCCACATGAGAAGGAAAACAGAAAAAGTACTGTTTATTTGTGCTTGAGAGGCGTTTTCCTGCTATTCTAAACAAAAAATAGATCATTGACTGCAAACAGCAGCTTGTATGCCTTCTTTTTCATAGTTTGCAGAAAGCAGATAAGGGACTGCTATGAAAACATGGCTATAATCTCACTTTTATATAGTTAAAATCTCAGTCATACCTTGTTTAGTCCTTAGCTTTAGCATAGTGGTTTTTGTCCTAGCATTTTCTTATTCAATACAAAGATAAGGCAGCACAAGAAGATCCTCTATGCTTGTTTTCTTATGAATGATTGTACTTCTAAATACAAAATATACCAACGGTGAGTTTTAAGTAGCACATACCTCTACAAGTGCATTCACAATTAAAGCAAATCTGCTTGCTTTGTAGTTCATGGAGTATGTGATCAGCTTGCAAGACTGAGCTTCCTTTTTTCCATGGTTTTAACACATTCAGATGCAAATGCTTTCAATGTGTTTGGACCACAGTACAGCAAAATGTTGGTATCACAAGGATGTGCTTTGAAGATTGAACTATGGCAATTTAGATGTGTTCTAAGAAAAGTTTTGCTTAGTGGAAATTCAGTACGAAATTCTGTTTTAAGAATATGGGTGAGAAAACCCATCCATTAGGATTCAGATGTTTTTAGGGTAAAAAAAGTCAGAATGATTCCAGCACATAGTCCCAGGGGGCTGCAAAAAAATAGTGAAATGGAGACAACTGTAAGATTATCATAATAGTTTTTTAGGCTATGATTTTTTTTGTATCTAGTGCAAGACTCCATCACAAACTAGAAAAGAAGTCAACAGAGACAGAAGCAGTGAAACACAGTACAACAGAGACATTAAAAACACAATAAAACACTAGTACCCTAGTGAAAAAGAATTTACCAGCTTTATTAAGGAAAGAAACTAAATGACAGCAGTAGCATTCAAGAAGGTTAAGTATGTAGGTAAACTTGAACTGTACCTAGGTTGCTCTGTAAATCAACTTCACTTTTATTCATCTCATGCTCTGTAATTCCAGCACCAATACAATATTACTGACTTCGGTTTTTTTACTACTGATGAAACTGAACAACCGTAGAGAATCACATCTCCTTACTGACAATGGATGTCTTGCAGCTTCCTCTGGAGCACTTGGACATATCTATTGTCACAAGATACAACTGCAGATGCAGGATTTAACAGCCCAACACTGCAAATGTTATTTCAATAAAAAGAGATCTGTTGCAGGAACTTCTCATGGAAGATCTTGCCTTTTCTTACCACTTTCCTTTGGAGTATGTACAAAACCACTTGAGTTGTTCTGTGTGCTAGAAATCTTCAAAGCATTACCAAAAAGATTTTTATTTTCTCTACCACTACTGTGAGGATTGCCACAACATGATTGTTAGTAGAGATCATGCATCTGCAGCCTCACTAGCGTATTATCCAATTCTACCTGAGGGCAGATGCAACAATTATGAAGCAACCTCAGCCTTGCTTCTGAGCTGCCCCTTCTGCTGTTGTAAAAACTAACCCAATCATACAAAACAACTTACTAAGGAAATGTTAAGGAAAATGTTAATGGAGATAAAGCCTGGTTACACACAACAGTTTTTGCATAACCTTATTTAGATTAGAGTAGCTTGCTCTAATGTTCAGAAAGGGGGACACAGTTCCTTCTGAGCTTCATGTAGTACTAGAATTCTCTGGATAGAATGCACTCATTGGATCAGTTTGACATATTTAGCCTGTGATCTCTGAAGAAAAAAACCCCTTGTCACTAGATCTTGCTCAGAAGAATCACCCTAATAATGAAGGAAACAAGTTTAAGAGCAGTGTTAGCTAAAAACTTCCCATCAAATGTGGGCTGCTTTTTATTGGGAGCAGGATGCGGGTAGCGGGGGAGGTTTCAGGCATGAAATTACATTTTAACTGAACACCTTTTTCTACATTCTTTGAAGGGCACCATAGTCGATTAACCAAGACACCAAGAAGTTGAAATAGAAATACCATTGGGTGAAAAATATCGCCTTTTTGGCATTGGACTTTTTAAAATATTTCCAGCAAAGTCAGTTTTCAAAAAGAATTTTTGCCAAGTTTATTCCCCTTTTTCTCCCCATTTTCTTCAACATTTTGTGGTGTATTCATACTCCTTTACTTTTCGAGCAGCTATATTCAAAAATATTGGCTGTCTCTGATGCTTACCATAATCTATCTGCATGATCTTGAGCAGGTTCCTCAGTATTCTTTTGAGATAGTTCTTTATCTACAGGAAAGGGACAGGGTTTTTTTCCTCCAGTGTACCTGTTGTGAGGTTACTGATACAAAGTTTAATAATTTTTGTGAAGTATTTCAATTTTTTCCAATGGGTAGCACTGAGGTAACTACTTGGGATCTTTCATTTCCACACACACACATTACAGACAGGTATTCTGTCACTGCCAACAATGACTGCATCTGTTTTGCTTTAAAATATCATGAAGGAGACATATTTATTTTCTGGCCAAGTGGAATGGAATAACTCATGTCCACACAGTTTAGTTCTTCTGTCTATAATAGGAATGGACACATGCACATTACATATTATTCAGAGATGTCTCTAATTTAATCTGGATCTCACAGACCTATCTGCCTTCTCCCTCTATGCATAGACAATTTAGGCTTCTGGAACTGCTGCCCAAATTCCTAGATCCACTACCAAGTTCCCGGCATGCTGTGTGGTGTCTGGAAGAGCACAGGCTCTAGAAATGCAAGTGAGCAGTATGTGGGAAACATTAATTGCTGTAGCTAAACAGTATTAAAACTAAGTCAACTACAGTAAAAGACAGAAGTTTTGGAGTGCCACTGCCTTTGGCACAAAAGCCTTTCCCAACTTGATACTGGGCATGCCCCTTAGCCTCAGAACAAAATTGTAGAAGCTGCTCCCTACTGTCAGAGCATCGGGGGGTCTTCCACTACTTCACAAAAGATGCAAGAGATTCCTGCCCTATTTCAGAGTACCTGCAGCCTCTCTTCAGCAGAAACTGCATGTCCAAAAGCTTCACGTTCACAAAAACTTTGTCTGGCATATTTTTAATACGTTAAAAGGATCAGTTTCTCAGATTATGTGGATTTTGAGTTGTCAATAAAAAGGCTTTTTGTGACAAATGTTACATTCCCAGCTGAGGGCCACTAAATAGTTTTCTACATTGAAGTCACAAGGATAATGCCTGGCAGCTTCGTGACCACTAAGAAAAGAGGAACAGGACTGGATATTGGGAAAGCATGTTTTAGTTGTGCTCCATAATTTTCAGCACTTAATGAGAGCCACAGAGCAATGAATAGCTTCTACAGAAAGAAAGTAGCTGTGCATATTCCCCAATCTTATATCCCAATGGCCAGTTGGTTCCAGTTAGACTCACCTCCTGATCTCATAACAATGATGGTGAGCAGCACAAACATATACACAGTCTTCCCAGAAATCTTCATGTTGGTTCCTGCTTTCATGCCTTAGGCAGCTCCGTCACTCCATCCATCCCGACACCAACCTAACTGTGGTCACGGGGAGCGTTTATTGCCTGCCAGTGCACCCTCAGCAGTCGGTGTCAAGTGTTTCCTCTCTCCCTTTCCAACTCCTCTCTTCTAGCTGTGCATGCTCCTGATCAACTGGCTCCTCAAAGCTGAAGAGGTTCCTCCTTCTGACTTTTCAGAGCACTAAGCTTCCTGTGCTGAGAGCCTGGGTGAACACTGAGGAAGCAGGCTGAGCAGTTCTGCCTTCCGTTCATTGGCTCTCCTCGGGAGGCTGATAAGTGAAGATAAACCCTGCAGCAGAGTTCAGAAAGGGTAAAAGCAGAGGACATTATGCAAGGCTGAGTTTAATATCAAAAAGGAAATGTTAGTCTTGGGAAGCTAGAGAGAAACTTATTCTTCATGTTTGTCATGTCTGTTACTACTACTACTTCTTTGACACTTCTTTGGCACTACCTCCAAGACAATTCTTCCTTGTATCTTCCTCAAGAGAAAAAAAAAAAAAGCAGTCTCAAACCTTTTCTGTAATTGACATTTTTAATCATTTCTTTCTTAGCTGCTGGCAGCACAGTTCTCATCTTGAACAACAAGTCTATCCAGACCCTGAGAACAGAAACTGAGTTTTGAGGGGAAAGAAAAGTCTATTTTAAATTCTATTCAACAGAAATGAGACAGAAACTGAAGGTGGCCTACATCTTTCACTTAAAAATTGGTTTGTTTGGGGATTTTTTTCAGAATACTTTCATGAGGGTTGTTTTAAAATAATACTGTACCTGTTTCTACACTTCCTCACTGAGCTACTAATTTCAGATTCAGAGTTCTGTCTCCCTTCTTAAGCCACAGCACTTCCCCAGTACAGTTCTGTGGGTCAAGGAGAAAAGAGGCTTCAGCTTTTTGTCTTGTTTGAAAGCTAGGAGTCAGAGTAATTACCACTGAGGACAGAGACATAAGAAGTAAATACAGAAAACAGATCAAAGTTGGCAGGAAATGAACTGCTCAGGCATTAGGACTGCACACCATGTTTGAACTCTCTTGATGACAGCAGTCTGATATTCTGGTAATTCTGTTTGATCAGACTGGTGTTCCAAAATTGTCTGCATTGATGTTCACTGGAATGGAGGAGTGTGAGTTAAGGTCTTATGTAAATAAGTAAAAAAAAGAGTGATAATGATCATGTAAAGAAAATAATGTAAGACACAAATTTAGCTGGATCATCTTGGTCCCAGGATCATCTCATTTGCTATAGTTTTTTGTGGGAGGGTGTTCTGCATATTTTCCCCCCTTGATTTTTTAAATACAATATCACATTTTGACACTCCTCTGCTTTTCAATGTGCTATTTTCAGTAACATTGGTTTGTTTTCTGAGTATTTATCATTGACCTTGGAATTAGTAATGCATGTGAATAGATATCATAGCTCTATTTTAGACAAGGGCGTGGAGAGGAAGAAGAGGTCTTTTTGTAAGTAGAGATTAAGATAGATACAAGGCTGGAGAGAGAACATGTAATCAGTATCAGGCCTCCAAGGTAAAAGAAATGGTGCTCAAATTTGATGCAAAGACAAGAGGAAACTAAGGTGGTATAAATGTGCAGATGTAGTGTATTGGGTACAAGATTGCTGCATAAATATAAAAATTTAAAATATTCAATGGGATAGAGGAGATTTTGGAAGAGAACAAACTCTCTTTTAAACAAGAAAAGTCCTACTTTAAATTGTCATCATGAAAGATCTTTGCTACAGGAAATTCATTCAGAACCAGAAGTTAGACAGATGGATTCTTTTGGTAAGAAAATATTATTTAAGATGCCATTAAGACTCTTTGGGAGCAACTTCTGGTTGAAGGCAGCAAAACTTGGGAAGTGTCACAGAAGTCTGCGGCAGGACATGACAGGAAACATAAGTTTACCACAAGAAGTGACGAGCACTTTATTTCTTAGTCACAGGAGCCTGTTCCCTAACTTGCACAATGAGAGCCAGGATCCCATGACATAGAATTCACAGGATCCTAGAATGGTTTGGGTTGGAAGGGACCTTCAAGATCATCTCTTCCAACCCTCCTGCCACACGCAGGGACACCTTCCCCAAGAGCAGGTTGCTCAGGGCCCCATCCCTTTGAATACAGCCAGGGATGAGGCACCCACAACTTCTCTGGGCAAAATCTGTTCCAGTGTCTCACCACTCTCACAGTAAATAATTTCTTTCTTATATCTAATCTAAATAAATACCCTCTTTCAATTTAAAGCTGTTCCCTCTTGTCCTACCACTACATTCCCTTGCAAGCTCCCTCTCCATCTCTCTTGTAGGCCCTCTTTAGATACCGGAAGGCTGCTATAAGAACTCCCCAGAGCCTTCTCTTTTCTAGGCTGAATAACCCCAACTCTCTCAGCCTGTCTTTATAGTACAGGGGCTCTATATCTCTGATCATCTTTATGAACATCCTCTGGACTCGCTCCAGCAAGTCCATGTCTTTCTTATGTTGGGGACACCAGAACTGGATGCAGTACTCCTTGTGGGGTCTCACCAGAGCAGAGCAGAGGGGGAGAATTACCTCCCTTGACCTGCTGGCCACACTGCTTTTGATGCGGCCCAGGATGTGTTTGGCTTTCTAGGCTGTGAGTGCACACTGATGGGTCATGTTGAGCTTCTCACTCACCAACACCTCCAAGTCTTTCTCCTCAGGGCTGCTTGCCCTGACCCAGGTGTGGGACCATTCACTTGGCCTTGTTGAACTTCATGAGGTTTGTACAGGCCCAGCTCCCAAGCCTGTCAAGGTCCCTCTGGATGGCATCCCTTCCCTCCAGCATGTTGAACACACCACACAGGTTGGTGTTGTTGGTAAACTTGCTGTGGGTGCACTCAGTCCCTCTGTCCATGTCGCCAACAAAGATGTTGAACAGCACCAATCCCAATATCAACCCCCGGACGAACACCACTCATTACTGCCCTCCACATGGACATGGAGCCATTGACCACAACTGTTTGAGTGTGACCATCCAGCCAAATCCTTATCCACCACGTAGTCTGTGCCTCTCCAGTTTACAGACAAGGATGTTGTGTGAGACAGTGTCCTGTGCTATGTACAAGTCCAGGTAGATGACATCAGTTGCTCTTTCCTCAGCCACCATTGCTGTAACCTTGTTGTAGAAGGCCACCAAATTTGTCAGGCACTATTTGCCCGTAGTGAAGCCATGTTGGATGTCAAAAATCACCTTTTTATTTTCCATTTGCCTTGGCGTAACGTCCGGGGGATCTGCTCCATGATCTCGCCGGGCACAGAGGTGAGAATGACCAGTGTGTAGTTCCCCAGGTCTTCTTTATTTCCCTTTTTAAAAGTGGGGGTTTTGTTTCCCCTTTTCAGTCAGCGGGAACTTTACCAGACTTCCATGACTGGTCCTGAGAAAGACCAGAGTGGGACAGAGGATGACCCAGATGGAGAAATAATGCATGTAGAGGAGTGAAACTTGTCTGGTTTTGCTGGCTGCATCAATTAGAAGTGTGGTGTGCATTTGATGGAAAGGAGAAAAAGTGGAAATAAAACTGAAGCCTGAGACGTAGTTGAGGATGAAGACATTGTCAACAAAGTGCAACTAAGGATACATTTTCAGTAAGTTCCCATTTCCACACAGCAGTAAAGTCAAGCACTGTTTGTTTAAGGTGCTATGCAGAACCATCACAGCCTTGCTGGAGACTGAACTTTCCCTGTCTTCTCAGTTCCGAGAGCACAGATCTAGGTTCTGCCTGTGGTTTTCATTGTGGGTTATTGCAGAACTATTTTATGTTAATTATCATAATGTCATCAGATATTATTTGACAGTCTCTGTGATCTGCTCTGTTTGAAGTGGTTTTACTCAGCTTAAAGTCCTTGCTGACAGCAGATTCCATGCCAGTAACTCATTCAGCAAGAAGTGCAGGAGCTGTGTAAAGCTGAATTTTAATCAGCAAGGTGCAGACAAAAGTTCATTCCAGGAACTTCAATTCCAATGGTGACAGGAATATCAGAGTGCTAGAGCCCCATCTGGTACAAACTTAAGCTGGCCTGGTCTTGTTGACTTCACATGAAGCTACCATGACTTTCTCCATGTGTAGCTGGCTGTAGCTGGCTTCCCGCCAAACCCCACAGACTACAGAAGAAAAGCTCCCAGAAGAGAGAGAATAAAAAAAATGGAATAGCAAGAGCTATACAAAAAATATATATATTTTACATATATTACAGATATACAATTAAGGTGCTATGTACATATGAACACAGGAACCCCAAATCGCTCCCAAAAGGGAAAGAAGGGAAAGGAAGGGGGAAAAAGGACATAAAGGGACAAAAATGGACAAAACCAAAACAGGTATGCACAATCGAAAAAACCCAGTAACTAACAAAATAAAGAACTAACAGAATCTCACCACTTCCCTTGAGAAAAGCAGGACAGCTGGACGCGGCCCAGCACTTCTCCCCTCACGCATGGCAGACAACAGCAGACGCTGCAGCCTCAGCTCCAGATAAGCAAGATCGAGACAGGGATCTACTGTTCCCAAACCTCGCTGACAGATCTGTTTTGCTCACTGAGTAAGTACTCAGTCCATGAAATACAATGTTTTTGTGTGGCAACTTGGCAAGGAAGTAAAGTTAAGGCTGGATTACACTATGCAATGGCCTTGTTCAATGTATAGGGCATTAAAACCAATTTAATTATTTCAGAGATAGCAGTGTATGTTACACTTGTCCCTGAATTTCCTCTCTTTGGATGACCTTAGAACCTAGAACTTGTTATAATGATGGAAAAATAATTTCAGAAGTTTTATTTGCATACTCAGTAACAAAAGACGTTAATTTTGTATATGGAGGTATGAGAAAGAGAAAACAAAAGTATTGGATAGCATCATTCTGTGTGGGCAGATGCAAAAGTTCTATATCTACTTAGCTGATGCACTTTGCTCTGACTGGCTTTTCCTCCAGCTATTCCAGTCCTTGACTCTAACAGAGTTCATCCAGTCTACCTGGAGCATGATTGACAGGTCTGCCTCAAATTTGATTGTCTCGACGTGTGCAATTGCAGACTGTACTTCCAGCCTTTGCTTTCAGCAAAGGCCGTGAAGGCCAGCGTGCAGTGGTCATTTCCTTACCCATTGATCCCACCACATGGCAAGTCCTCTAGCAGAATGGCATAATGCAGCAGCCTGGCTATGGAGATATAATTTATAAAATTTGTGGCAGCAAAGTGGCATAATATGCTTATAAAGCAGCTTCCTGGTTGTTCTGTGGTCGGGTATTGTTTATTCCTGGAAACACCCACACACCTGAAAGTCCTAACGAGAATAAAGTTAATTTTACACAACTCTTACTGGAGGGTAGGTGAGACTGAGGTGAAGCCCACACTCCCAGAGTCCTTCTCCCTTCAAGGAAGTTTGCATTTAATAGCAAGACTGAAACTGGGGGACCTGACTTTGAATTCAGAGCTGTGGTGCACACTTTACATACATGTGTAGGTAAATAAAACATTATGTTTCAAAGTACTCCTGAGGGTGCTGAATGTAGAAGTCTGCAGCCTAGTCTTAAATTCTGCTTCCCATCACTCCTTGGAGTCCTGTCCTAATAGCTTCTGCAGGCCATGTCCATGCTGTGCAGATGATGACAGTGCCGAGCTCCCTGAGCTGACTGTGAGCTGGCTTCAGAAATAGATGTTGTGTAGTCAAGTCAGCACAGCACTGCACGTAGCCAAGGCACAGAACCTTGTTCATGCAACTAACTGCTACCCAGTGGAGAGGAATGAGTCCCCAGTGCCATGCAATGAGCTCTCAGCTTACTTGGAGCCAGTTGAATCACTGACATAAACCAAAGGCACACAAGCTCCTGCTGGTATGAACTGTTGTGGCTCTCTTAAAATTAACATTAAGAGCATTAAAATGCATGATGTCCACCTGCCCCAAACTCCTGCACAGGTCACAAGGCCTGGGAGCTCCATCTTATGATTACATTGTGGTTATGTTCTACCCTACCTCCCAGCAAGGCTCCCCTTGAACCCTGCTCCAGATTGGACAAGGAAGACTGGGCTTAGTTGCAAAAGAGCACTGAGAGCGGATGACTGAAAAGTGGGGAGGAAGTGAGTCAGAGGACCAGATGAACTGAGATAGTTGTTTCATGAGGGAAAAGGAGCAGGAATGTCCAGATGAATCCTAACTCCCCTCTGTGCTGGAAGTCAGTACCACTTTTCTTTGGTCAGGAGATTGCATGGAAATGAGGAATTGTTAAGGCTTTTCTTAAATAAGAGGAAGAAGATGTTTCACTTCTCCAATTCCTTAAAACATGGAAATACTTGGCTTGAGGAATGAACAGGATATCTTCACTTGACAGCAAAGCCTGAGGCTATTTTTTTACCAATGGAGATTCTTCCTAGCAATCTCCCAGGACAGGCAAGCTAAGGATATGAAGGAGGAAGTTTTGCACTTGGACACCACTGGCAGCACTTAATGACGTGGCCTGGAAATCTGCTAGCTCAGCTAGTTTGGGATTAACCTTGGCACTGCTCAGCATGTCGTGCTGTGTCTATTATCCCCAGTGTGTCTGCACAGAATACTAAGACTGTATGCGATATGTCCTCCATTATTTCATGTAGCTGGACTAAGAAAACATGAGAAATTTGTGAGACATTCTTCTCTCACATCAGTCAATGGAAATCAGTGGAAAGAAACTGGTATATGGAGGTATTTGCAGGGTGTGGGGCATTTATTACATTTTCTGCAACAGATGCTACATGTGTAAGCAGAAGCGGGAGATTCTTCTGTCTGATTTGGGGGTTTGGACAGTTATTTCTGCTTATTTTGCAATATGGCTGAGAGAAGATAATTCTAATAGAAAGGACATTTCTATTTCTATTGAAGAAATTCAAGTCCAGCATCAGATCATTCACAGAAAAGTACAAGACATTTTCTAATCTTCTGGACTTAGGTATTGGTTTAAATGACAGTATATAAATCTTAATATTTGTTTCAGTACTGTGCCTCCATTGTTCTAATTTCTAATGTTTCCACAACTCATGATTATCTCTTTTATGGAGACTTGCTTGTTTTCTTATTTCAGTAATATATGGTGATAAAGATGCACGTGGCCCATTTACGCAGTGAATGTAAAGTTACTTCCTTTTCTTGCCTTGAAGTTGGCGTGAGGTGAGGTAAGCCCATCACAGTTGTGTTGGGCATAAAATACTTCAATTACAGTTGGTTTAATTAAGATATGCAAATCCAAAAGAATCTCTAGTATAACTCCAGAAAGGTCAGTTTATTCATAAAGCCTTTATATTTCCTGATAGTCTCAATTATATTTAATGTGTAGGATGGAATTTCCTGATTTCATGTTGCTGTTCTGGACACTTTTTCAGGAAGGTAGATTTGATCTGGGGGTTTCAGGATAGTCCAGAGGTAAAGATCTCTCTTCCAGTTTTGCTGGTAGCTCATTCTGTCACCTTCCCTTTTCGTAAGTGAATTGTAAACACTGCTTCTGTCTCAGAGAAGCTCCAGTCCCAAGGCTACATGTATCCCATACATATAATGCATATGTTATGATGGGGATGCATACATTGGAAACTGAGAACAAACCTGCTTCTCCCGTGTAAGCAGATGATAACCTAAACAGTTCATTTTTTCTGATACTGATGCATGACTAGGAATCAGCCCTGCTTGTTACACCAGAACAAACAAGGCCTGTCTGGGACAGGGAAATACCAGCTTACCATTTGCAATGTGCGATTAAGAACAGCATCAGGGAAGGTGTGGGGGCAGTGGGGTGCTGTATGGCATCTATACAATATGAAAAATTGAGACTTGATATCCCTGAAAGTTGAAAAGTAATTTCTCAACTTGCTGGCCACAAATCATATCACTGCAAAAGAAATGCATTTGCTTGGGTAGTTTTGCTTTGTAACAGCAGTGGCTAAAACATGAGATCTAAGAGCCATAGGACTCCAGATGGAGTAGAACCCCAAATATCATTTAATTTCAGAACTTGGCAATACTGCCAACACTTCAGATGAAGAAAAGAACACGATGGTAGAATGCTGGTAGTGACAATAAATTTTGCTTTCTATGTTTTAATTAGGTCAGAATTTCTAAACTAGATATTGGTGAATACAAGTGATGACATTTGACATTTGCAACTCCCTAGTGCTTGGCAAGCCTGACTGATCAGTAAGAAGAAGGAGGCAGTCAGTCAGAAGCTGAAAAATTGTAATTTGGGGACTAACAATGACGTGTTTCCACATGCTGCTTTGCTCTTTCTTTAGAAACTGCTGCAGCTGCTCTTTGGGATGAAAATGCTGAAAGCAGAATGAAACAGCACTAAAATCCCCTAAATGATGCAATTTGAATTTTGATGAGACAAAATTCTGGTACTGAGCAGAGCATTCTAAGCTTCCCACTTTTGGCTGGCTTTCTCAACCCTGTGCCCTTTGATATAATGGGAACTTACAACTTTAGCCCTGTAAAAAGCAACTGTTTACCCTGATAAGCTATAAATACCAACAGTAGCTTACTAATGAGTTTGGCACAGCTGTCAGGGAATGTGCAGCAGGGGTATGGCAGATTTTGTTCTCACAAAATCAACTTTTCAGTATATTATTGTGATCCAAATACTGTCTAAACTGAGCATGAGTTCAGGTTAAATCTTCTGTGACTAAATATTCTGCTTGCTTTCAGGGTATGTTGAGATATATATATTATTTACTTCATTACCCAGACCAGCTGAAGCTTCCCAAATTTTCTCTGCCAAGACTTGCTTTAGTAATACCATCTAGAAGATAGAATGACTGTATATGAAATGGCATATATAGTTAATGCCTTGAAATCACTTTTTGGTACATATTAGTGTTTGATTTCTGTGAGAATCAAGGATCTAAACCTAAGTCCAGAATGATCAGAACAAACAAATAAACCAACCAACCAAACCAAACAAAACCAAACAAAACCAAACAAACAAAGCCAACATGGAGTTCAGCCCAGGCTTTGTACTACACAGACATACCAAATCTTTTCACAGGTACGGTCTTGATGAGTAAAAATAATGATCTGGGAACTCAAATTATGTGGCTGTCCTAAAAATAACTGGCCTTCAGACAGCTGAAGTAACTAATACTTATTACATTGGACTTTCTGACTGATAAAGTTGACCACCCATACCATCTGCGAGAAGAATTCTGCAGAGTTACAGCTGCCTTTTCTCCATGGTTGAGCATCTCTGCTGATAAATGTGTCATGAGGTCCTGTTTCACCAGAAATACTGAACAACCAGAAATTACTTTAGAAATAACATCTCATCTACGATTCAGAGTTCTCCCACTGTATCTACTTACATTCCACCCTACTTTTCAGCTATTGTAGGCTCTATCATTTCTTCTAGAGGAGAAAACTGTCCCTTTCCCTCCATTCTATCCCATGGGTTTTGCTAGAATTCACAGTGATCTGAAATGTCTCTTTCACAGCTGTTTCAGAACATGGTGTCTGATAATCATTATTTTTCTCATTGTCCAGTGCATAAGTCCAGGCAGTTGGAATAACACACATTTGACTTGTGGGTGACCTCAGTAGATACAACAACCCACTCTAGTTGCCTTTTCATCTCCACCTTGTGGTCAAAACAGATGGTGCTGCCCTCTTTCAGAAACTCATTTTAGGGTGGAATTAAATACTTTATTCAACCCAGAGAAATTTGCATATGGGGTGAAAGTATATTCCAAGGTCTACTTTTTGTGAAACTTGAGGAGAAACCATGTACCACCCTATGATTTTTACCTAACACAGTTGCTTGTATAGGTATGGTATAGTAACTGGTCATCATTATATGTAGGTTGATTTTAAAATATTTAAACTGAAAAGTTTTATTAGATTTTTTTTTTAGTCTATCGTGACATTCATCATGACTCCTGTGAAGATTCATCTTTCTCTAAGGAAGGTAAGTTCACTCTTCTGTACATTTGAGAACGAGAAAAGTGAGAAAATATAATTTAATGAGATTTTTTTCACATTAAATCTAAAGAATTAAGAATTTAAGCATCAAAAGAATTCATTCTTGAACCCCATGGCATAAAACCTGAAATAAGCAGAATTGAATCAGAGTAACAATGCCTCTGATATACTTGATAGATGTGATTTAAGTCACTGTTTTCAAATACAACACAGAGTTTGTAGTTGCCTCTCAATGCAGTGCATATAAGTGAGCCAGAATACAGGCACAGTTTCTACTGTGACAAGGTACATATAGGAAGTAGTTTCCATAATTTAATATTTTCCCTGATGGAATGGGCTACCTGCCTGCAAAAAATGAGACAAATGAGACTGCTTTAGAGGGTTGTTTGTGCTTGCCCTGTCTCTTAACATATTGTGTTTTGATGACATTATCAGGCAACAAATGAAATGAATAAACTCTATTTGATGCAAATGTAAGATAAACTACTGATGTAGAGATATTAAGCAAATTACTTAATCGGAAAAAGTTCATATGCATGAGTGGAAATACCAGATGCAGTAAAAATAAACAAGGGCCAACCAGCCTGCTGATGGAAAGACAGATAGCAGTAAGTGAAGGTTAGGCAGGCACTACTTATTTTTGCATAGTTATACTAGATGTATTGTGAACATTTTCAGTCTTATCCTGAAGATCTGGCACTGAACAGTCCCTCATCACTGAGATCGTCCCAGACAGGAGATCCTTTGGTACTGTTGGTCAGACCAGAACTTGTAGATTTTTAAATCCTTTTGCACAGACACAAGTAAGGCTCTCTTCAGGCTGATTATTATTTGAAGAATGAAGAAACTGAAGCAAGAAACAATTTTAATTGTGAATAAAAGTCTGGATGCTGACAAAGCCTATATGAAGCCCTAGCACTATGGTCACTTTAAGTGCAGCCCTCTGGACAAAGACTGTCCTGCTCAGTGGTAGCTGTAACTGACACACAGCCTATTTTACAATCCTAGAAATAGCAATTTGTACTAAAAATACTGCCTCAAATATGTTATTAACTCCTTGATATAGCAGATATTCCTGTATTTGAAATTCTGCCGTTTTACTGTTGTAAATAGAAACTAACTCTGACTCCAGTAGTGTTATTAGGTTTGCAATCTCATTACTGAGAGAAATCTGGATGAAAGCATGGCTGCAAACCTTGATAGATACCTCCTAGCCTTGTCAAACTGGGCACTATAAAAATCTTTTTAAATGGTAGCTAAAATCTTCACTGATAATGGGATAAGCAACAGTGATTGCAACTGCATTTTTATGTCATTATAGTGGTGCTGTGAGCAGAAATCACCAGTGAGTGGTGACACCATTTTCCGTTAAATGTCATGTTCAGAAAATCTTGTAATATTTTCATCACTGAGCAAGAAATATTACAAAGAGATGCAGTCCTTAGAACTACTTTTTAAGCACTTACAGAAAAACTATGTGTATACTCTATATCCTCAATAATATTTATCTGGTGTTTAGTTTTCATAAGTTTAATATCTAGTTCATGAGATAGGTTGTAAGTTTTGTAAGTTTGATACTTAGTTCTCATAAGCTTTTACTCCTCCCTAAAGTCTGTTGTCCTAATGCCAACATGAAGACAATTAAATTTCAGAGGACCTAGGTCTCTGGTCAGCATCCAATTATCCTGGAGCATGTTTATCTTTGGAAGAGCAGTTCTGCACTGTGACTGCTACTGATACATCAGGTTAATGCAGCTCTTATTCCCTGGTCAGTTGGGACAGACATTTGGCCTACGTGCCATTTCAGGATGTAATGTGACCCTTCCTCAACTGGTCTCCACAGCTTCTGTATCCCACACCTCATTTAAATACCTGGGGTTCTGACCTGGTCTCTGATGCGATCTCAGTGTCTAAGACCATGACAAAGTTAGGAAGAAACAGCCTGGGCACAGAGCTCTGGCCCCGGTGTGTAACAGTGCCATGTTCCAAAGAACAGCCTGACTCACCCATTGCACTTGTGGTCCCCTCACACAAGGCACAGGCAGCTTTTGCACTTAATATTCAAGCTTGATTTTATCTGTGTCTCAGATGGATATTCCACACAGTCTGGCTTGTGCCAGATTCCTGTTGTGCCAGTATAACTGCAACCAGTCATTGCTCTCTCTTCACTACTGTGCTCTGACACCCCATTATTATGGTGGTTTAGGTCCTTGAAACTAGAGAGCTTCCACCCCCTGCCCTTTTGCAGAGCTGGCTTCCTGTACCTTCTTTGCCTTGCCTCTCCTCGTGGGGCCAATTTATGGCTCATAAATCCTGCAGCCAAGCTTAAATGGGGTAGGAGTCTTTTCTTGTCTGTGTTTCATATCAGAGGGAGTTTTCTTTTTCTGAGCTACTGGAAGAAACATATCCTTCCTTTAGCACTGAAAATGCAAAAATAATACAGTTCCTCCCCAATGCTTCTACAAAGTGATAAAAATACATGGTTTTTACATTTGTGGTGTTGATGCTTTTTCTGGTGAAGAGGTGACAGGCATTAGCAGGGGTGGAGTTCTGAGCCCATGTCCTGAAAACTGAAAGCATCCCAGATACTTCAAGATAACACGAGGAATGGGGCAGAGATGATGGACACCTGGCACATTCTTCTCAGGCTTGGGAACTGGTACCAATCCTGTTCCATATCCCTGTTCTAGTGCCTACTGTCTATCTCTGGAAAATTTAACACAATCAGAAGCAAAACCACATAGCCTGGGGGAGCTTTGAGTACTTGTCAGGCCTATTCGGCCATTGGATACTTGCCTAAGTGAGAAGTTGTGCTGGAAAGAACCCTGTATTATTTTAAGTTGCTTCTGCCCCTTCTGAAAATTATTTGTAGGCCTCACAGGATATCTTAGGCCTCTGTCCTTTGCTCTCCATCTCCAAAATACCAAAGAAATCACCTGACATCTCAGTGGCAGAGAGTTACTTGCTTAGATACCTGATCAGCACCCTGATTTATGATAACCAAGTACCATTCTGCTGCAGCAGAACCACTTTCACTGTGTGAACTTGTTGTTTATGGTTATTTAAAATATATATTCAGTCTAGCTTTCTGCTACTGAATTCTTTGTGGCTTTCGATCATGCAGTTGCATTACCACAAAGAACAAATAGCAACTCAATCTAGTTTTGTGAAGTGCTTACTGTGCTGCTTCTCAATGCAAAAGGAAAATGTTCTCTTTGCTCTGATGACTGAGTTACACATCACATCTTTTTTTTTTAAAGAAACTTTTAAAACACCCTTGTTTTAAAATGCAGTTTTACATTGCTTAGAAATTCTACACAAGCACACACATAAACCTGTATCTATGTGGTACTTCTTAGTGTATTTAAGTTTTCTTCAAAATACTTAATAAGACATGAATGTGGCTGTGCAGAAGCCTCTTTTAACTGGCAGTCAAAATACTGATGGTATCAGGTAGAAATCTCATGCCTATATTCTTCAGATATACTGCTGACAAGAGAGTGGCTGTGAGGGAAAGAACATGAGAAATGTCAGGGGGACAAGGAATGTCAAAAACTCCAAAATCAGATTGTAGTAGGTTTGTCTCTGCCTCTGCCTCTTGCTGTATGTAGTCATCTACATGGTCATTCTTCTAATCATAAGAAAAGAGCTTGATATGTCAGGGCAGGCCACCATGCTGGGCAAAGAGAACAAAATGAAGAGGTTTTTATCCAATGCAGACATGTTTTGGCTTCTGCGGAAGTTCCCAACACTAGTTGCAACTTCATGTGTCTCAGTGATACAAGACAGAATAAAAATGGAAAGAAACCTATCCATAGCATCTTCTTGTTTCAAAAGAATAGTTTCATTTACTTATGTCCCAGAAACAAGAGGTAACATAGAATTTCTTTGTAGAAAAAGCATTCTTACAATTTCTCCCCTCTGAAGGGGCATGCTCATTGAGATATTTGAGGCCTCACAGACAGTGAGAGAGATACTAAATACTTAATAAAAGTGAGATTTTTCTACTTTGAACACATGTAATGAAACATGTAATGAACCTGTGCAGCTCTCTTCCTCATCAATGGCCAGCTCTGTGCTGACAGGCCAGAATACGGGGCTAGCTAGAAGTAGTTGCCACTGGTAATGGTGTTGACACAGCTAGAGGCAAAAGAGGCTGGTGCGTGACTTTCTTCTTAGTCATTGGCTCTCCTGGTTTTGGCCCATTTTCTAAGTGTCTCTATGGCGAATACTTCTGTAAGTAGAACCCAAGAATCCCAGTGCCACAGACCCCCAGGATAGCTACTGACACACACAGGGCAGCTAAAAATTAGACTTTGTCTTCCCAGCTCTTCACCCTGGTCGTCTTTCTGGCACACAGTCTTCAGGGTAATGTGACATACAAGGAAACACACTTTATAGGTGAGTTTCTAAAGCAAGCTCCTTCTGCTTCACAGTGTGGGGCATATGGGCCAAATTGGCATACTTGTTTGTCATTTTCCTGTTTCCTTGCTGCTCTTCAGCAGTGTTTGGGATTTGGTTTGATGATCATAGTTATAGGTTTCTTCTTTAGATACTTCTATAGGACTTTTCCTCTGACCCCTAGAGGCTCATAGTTTTTTCTGTCATGGCAAATCTAGCAATCCTAAATCCCCCTGATTTGGGAAATGCAACGAGTGTTGTTCTGCTTTGCTCTTGACAAAGGGCTGTGTCACTCTGTCTCCATTTCCCTTTTCTGAAATGGCAGGCCTAGCCCTCTGTTTTATTTTGCTCCTACTTAAAGGCTTTGAATTGGCTTGAATTTGAATTTATATGGATCTCTTCCTGTCTTTAGTAATCTTTCTGTTTCAAAATTATATAACTGCTGGGGTCTGGGTCTACACTCACATATCTATGTATAAAATCTTACAGCAACACTAGACTATACCTGTGTTTTCATTCTCTGGATGTTCCTGTGGGAAGAAAGGAATATGCATGAATGTCTTCTCTGGGAAGAAAGATTCAGTGAATAAAGCAGCGCATATATGAATTGTGCTTTTACAAAGTCCAGTCCGCTGACTAATCTTGGGCAGGCCTTTATGGGACTCAGCACAGCATATCACTAACAGAAAGGCAAACACTGTAAAACATTAACCACCTCATCTAAGATATGTCACTGCTACAGGTTTTTAAATGAAATATTATCCACATTTTCTGGTATGGGTGAAATGTTATTGAATTATTGATCTAAGTTAAAAAGCGAAGGAAAAAAAATAAATATCAGGCTGGGACAGATATCTACCACAGATAATTCCAGCCCAAACTCATAACATTTGGTAATATTATAAACTGTAAAAAATAGGCTTTTATAATGGGAACTGTGGCACACTCTTAAGAGCTGACTGTATCAGTCCCATCTACAAGCACCCACCCAATCTTCTGCACAGTACTTGCATAAGCCTACTTGTGAAAAAAACACAGTATACTTTCATCAGAACAAAAGGATTTTCCTCCTACTCATGTTTCAGGGTGTTCTTTTATAGATTAAAGGGTTTTAGCCTCTTTTTTTATCTACTCTCTTTCCAAAATGACATGTTTCACTTAGCAGAATGTCCTGCAGCCTCTCCTATGACTTCCATCAGTCATACTGACCGAAAGAAAAGGGTCTGTGGGTCTGTAGCATAACATAAGTTCAACCTTGTTCCAGACTGCAGACTTCCTGTTTGCTATTGAGCAGGTAATCACATGTAGTTTTCTAACTACAATCCCATGCATATTAGAAGTGCTACTGTGTGAGTAAATATACTGAAGATTAAGAGGTGCAACTAGCAAGGTACTGCTGGCTTGGGATAGGTGGAACAGAGGTCACTAGGGATCTCACATGCTGAGAAGATGTGGGTGGAATTTTCATAATCCTCTGATGGACAGATACACTGAGTAAAACATAAAGAACCTGTGGTCACAGATTTGCTGCCTTGCAAATAAGTATGTGTGGCAGGGGAAGACTTGAAACTTACTGATCTCAGTCTGTTTTGGTAATGGAAAGTTAGAAGTAATGGCTGGTTTTCTCACAAGAAGCTCCACCTACCCCTTATTCACTTTGTACCATCGGTGTAAACATTCTATATCAAGAAGATGATCAGAAAAAAAAAGCACAGAAAATCATACGTTAAATACACATTATTAAAGGTTTAAATATGAAGCAGTTGGAAGCAGTAAGAAAACTGCATAGTTTATGTGCATTATTGTACAGTCAGTCGCAATGTGGCAGCGTACACAGACCACAGGGAAAGACTATGCAGACAGAATTAATGAGGGGCTTCCTTATTTTGTCCATCTGTGGCTGGGCCTTTGCTGGAATGACCTGCAGCTGAGGCAAACTAGGTCTGTGGGACCCAGTACTGGTACTGGTGATAGCTTAATAGGATTGTCTTTCACTTGCTTGACACAGATACCACGCTGGAACTCGGAGTAATCTCTTCTGCTGTTTTGAGGTCTGCTCTCTTTCTTCCTTCAAGAGAGTTCAAGAATGGATTATCTGCAAATTGTGGTGAAGAGCCAGTTTGCTTATGATCCTGTGCTGTCCAGGGTGCAATGCTGAGCCTTGCTGTCCTTGAGAGAAGTGAAATCTGTGGCTAGGAACGCAGAAAAGAGTTGTTAAAAGAGATGCTGGCTTTTTCTTTTCTCTCATGCTCTGGCTGGATACACCCACCTGCAGTGATGACGCTACTGCTCCAATCTCAGCCTGACAGGCACTAATGGGGAGGGACCAGTGCAACTTCTCCATGGCACTTGTGAAATTTTGAGCCAGCCTAGTGGTGGCTCCTGGCTGTAGCATGTTGCTTGGATGCAAAGCGGAATTAAATGTAAGTGTCCTTGTTAATGAGGTGTGTACTGACAAATGTGTGCAAAGCTCAGCTGATTCAAATCAGTCAAGTGCCTTCCATTGTGCTAGGTATGTTTTCACTCACCAGTGTAAGTATGCTTTCTAGAATATGTTTCTTTTATATCTGCAAATAAGGGTGAGGTAGAACCTGGGTTCATGTTTGAAGAAGAAACAAAAGGAAAGATCTGATTAAAATAAAATCCCAGATTCTAGAGTTACGTGGCAATTTCAGTTGTCTCAAGTCTCAGGCTGTACTGTTCTTCAAAGCAGTATTAGGAATGGCTCTCACATAGAGTAATAACTCACCCAGGACTGCATCCACCAGCATAATGCCAAATGCTACATTAGTGTGATGCCTTAAGGTCCGTTTGATTTTTTGATTTTTCTAATTTTTATAAGTTTTATAAATAGTTATGTAGAAAATGTAGGTTTTAGAAGCAGCAACATTTATTCCCTTACCCTTAGCATAGTAACTACACACATATCCCAACCCTTTTACCCCGTTCCTTGCTCCCCATATCAATTACCCCTGAATTCCATTAGAATATTTAGACTTCTCTTCAAGATAGGCCTCTTCTGTATAAGAACATCTAATCCTAGCCTGAACTGCAGAGTACAGTCAAGAACTGGGTAACCATGTGCCCTCTGTGCTCCGAGGAAGACCAAGTGATGCTCCCTTAGGCATCAAGTGCAATATTTTGCTGCTATGTCATGAGCTGACATGCAGAATAATTAAGCATCTGGGTGAATGTGGGGGGAGAAATGCTCTTCTCTTCATCTCCAACCTTTTATCTGATTCAAATGTTGACTGAAAAAGTTATTTCTCTTCATGGACATCAGGGAACATTGAAGCAAAAAAATGTAAACTCATAAGAGTTACTTTTCCAGCCTTACTCAGCCTAGAGCAGGCAGATCTACAGGTTGGTGTGACAGCTTGTCAGTGGGATGACACGGGTTTGTATCCTTTTCCCAAGCCTCACAAACACTCTGAAGTGAGACCACCTTTCAGTTGCCCAGTGTGTCTGTTCATCATACTCAAACAGAAGTAGTAGGGGCATGGAGAGGAGACTTGTAAAACTGAAATGATGTTAACATAGAAGAGACACAGCTGGTGATACTGCAGTGGCCTCTCTGAGATAAGGTGGCAACTGAACATGGTATGTGAAGAGTTTTATGTAGATCTTTGGGTCAGGCTAACCAAGTGACAAAAAACTGATTCTGTGATCTCTCAGTAGAGCATTCCTGCTGGGGAAAGACTGAAACATAAAAAATGCAGTTCTCATCTAGAAGTGAGGGCTGAAAAGTTAGTGCAATCTCTGAATTCATTAGAAATTTCCTCCTCTTCTTGAGATGAGTGGTGGAGTTGTTTGGGTTTTTTGATTTACTTTGCTTTGCTTTTTTGAGGAGAACAATAGTTTAAAATGGATACAGGTAGGAAAAAAATAAAAGTCCCATTAAAAGGCAAACAATCTCTTTCTGCTGTTGTGGTTTAACCCTGGACAGCAACTAAGCCCCCATTAGGCACCTATTTACTCACTACCTCCCTGGTGGGATCAGGGAGATAACTGGAAGTGTAAAAGTGAAAAAACTGGTGGGTTGAAATAAAGACAGTTTAAAAGTAAAACAAAGCTGCATGTGCAAGCAGAGCAAAACAAGAAATTCATTCACTGCTTCCCATGGGCAGGCAGGAGTTCAGCCATCTCCAGGAAAGCAGGGTTCTATCACATGTAACAGTGACTTGAGAAGACAAACACCATAAAGCCAAACGTCTCCCAGGATGTCCTGCTCCCACGTGAGCTCATTCACAGGTCACTGTCCCTTTGACTCAAGTTCATGCTGGAGCTCCAACCTGTGCAGCACAGCAGCATAGAAACAGCAGTGATGTCCTGGCCACCTGCCAGCCCAGGTGCATCACCAATGCCATTATCCAAATGTTCCCAGGATCAGCAGAGTAAGGTGATCAGCAGCACAGCTCTACAGCCAGCAGGGAAAGCAAAAAGCCACCACTCATAAGCACTAGACTCAGGCAAACAAGCCCCATGGAAGCACAGGAGCCTGATGATTAATATCTGAGCAGCAATAGCAGCTATAACCTCGATCCAGCACATTTCAATCAAATTTGTCCTTAACATGTAGTGGACATACCATTAAGAAGACCAATGTACTGTGAGAAAAAGGATAGAAATGTTCTTAGTTGCCCTGGTAGTTGTCCAGGAGGCTGTGCTGAAACTCAGGCTGTAGAATGCTTAGATTGCTGTATCCTCTCTCCTGCAGAAGGATTTTGAGATGACTTTGAGAGTAAACAGTGGAAGGAGTAGGAACCAGCCTTGTAACCACAAGGCTGGTTACAGAGCCCTGTGGATTCTGGTATGCAAGTCTCTTTGATCCCTGATGGGAAACTGCAACTAAAGATGTGACATATTTTTCTTTTTGGCTGGAGACCTGACCAAACTGGAGAAAAGGTAAAGAAACCTAGTGAACAGAACTTAAAAAGAACATGTCCTGAATACCATGGACACCAGTGGGCTGTTGCTAACTGAGGTCACACCTATGTTGGTACCTCTGAAATTTTGACTTGCCCTGAATCTCATGAAGAGGGGAAACGAAAATGAGTCTTCTCTGTGTAGTCCCTTTGTCTGTAATACACTTAGTAAGAGCCAAGCAGAGCTGTGGCTTTGTGGATGGTCCTACCCTACAGCGAGGGTGCTGGTGGAGAAGCTCTGTGCACGTAGGTTTGTGTGTGCAAGTGCTCAGGGCTTGCTGAGCTGCTGCAGAGATAAGATGTAGCTGAGGACAACTTGCAGGCAGGCAGTTGATGTGCACTGTGGAAACTCAGATACCAGGAGAGCTACAAATATCAGCTAAAGTCAGTGTGGTTTTCTGCTTGCTGGCCTTTGGGTAGTTAGGTTACCATAAAGAATTAACAGTAATTTTGTTGGCTTCCGAATTGTTTGTTCTTCTAGCTCTTATCTCTGAGTTCATTCGCACTGTATGTCAGCTCTGCAGAATGCAGACTCTGTTGGAACCAAACAGCCATATGTGACAACAGATGGATAGACTGGAGCTGGGTCTGTAAGAGTGAAAGGAGAAGTTCCATGGTGCTGTGCCAGCAGAATCATTGTCTGTATCCCGCCAGTGTCCTGCAGAAACCTGCCCAGGCAGTGATTTACACCAGGTTATGGGCTGCACCAGGAGAGGCTGAGGGGCAGCAAGGTAGTGGTATTAAAACCTGCACATGAGAAGGAGTGAAGTGACATGGTGTTTCTTCTTATGTATAAAGCTAGAGAACTACTCCAAATCTTAGTGTGCTGAGACTGAGAAGCATGATCTTTTTATTACTGGTGTTTAGGTCCTGACGCCTGCAGTAGCTGGTTCGGATGTAAAATGAGGCTCACAAAGCTTGAGATGGGGTCAGGCACAGGTAGAAGCAGCGAATGAACAACAAAGATCTAGATCATATTCCACCTTGGAGTTCTTTGTTCTCTCCCCTCTCCTCCTCACTACATTTGTCATGCAAACCTAACTCAGCCTTAGACAGGTATTCTTCTACGGTTCAGGGGCTTAGCCCTGGCTGTATGTCATCAAATGAAAGATTAAACTCAAAGGCTCCCTTATGATAGTACCAGTAAGATGTGTTTCAAGAAATTAACATTAGAGACCTTGTTCTCTGTGGGATGCAGTTCTCTGGATTATGCAAAGAGGTAAATTAGTGTGACACAGATCTCAGGACTGTAATAATTTCTGTGCTTCATGTAGCAATAAATGCCAAAGCTCAATTATTCTCTCTCTCTGTGAGACACTTCAAAATTCTTACAGCAAAAGTGAGAGTTGCTCAACTTTACCTTCAGTCCTGTGTGACCATTCTGGGAAGGTTGCTGCTCATTACACAAGACAATTTCTTCTTGATTTATTTTATTCTGTAAGAAATGCTACTTAAATACTAGGATACAAAGTATTTGAAATTGAATGACCTCAGTTTATACATTATGAATTAATTTCCAATTGCATATGTGTTAGACTTGGTCTTCTAAAAAAAGAGCGAAACTTGCATGAGCGATTACAGCCATGTTTCTGCACAGTCACATGTGGCTGCATTGTAGATGTTTGCTTCCTTCTCCTGAACAATTTGGTACCGGTGGGTTCTTGCTGCATGCCACATTGCTGAGACATATTGGGACTTCCTTTTATCTCTGCTAAGTGCTGAGACACTTCTGCAGACGGAAGCTGCTGTGCTTGGTACTAGTTTCTCATTGTCCTAGGAAACAAGACAATACTCTTAAGTGGGAGGAAGAAGCTGTTGTGGAAATGCACTTTTGGTTTCTAGGAGTTTAAAAACAGAATTCCCCCCCTTTATTCGGTAGAGAAACAAAATACCATAAGGCTTTATATCTGTGATCTCACATGAGCATGACCAGAGATTGCCATGCTCCATATGTACCTGCTACCACAGAAGGTGTAGAGATGAAAAACAGCCTGCAGGAAGAAGAGGCCCAGGAGGCTCATAAGGCTGATGACACAGTGAAGAAAGCTTCCAATCTCTAAAGAGAAACAGTTGCTCATTAAAGTACACCTCAAAGATTGTATTTACCTTGTACCTCTGTCAGGATTTCGTCTCTGGACAATGCTTTTTTTGTGCTTTTCTTCAAAGGACAACCTAAGGTAGCTGCCTTCACCACCTAAAACCTGCACCTACCAGCCAGTCTTTGGAAGCAGGAAGCTACCTTTCAGTCTTCTTGTCACAACCTATGTGTTACCCATCAATTCACAAGATGTAATGGCACCACTGGATTACAATACATAGATCTGGGTGATCATACCACTGACACCTTGGTGTGTCATGAACTTATGAATAATCCTGCCTTTCCATTCAGCCTTGGAGGTGGCAGGAAAAACCACTGCATCCATCTCCTTTCCTAGAATTTCACAAAGGGCTTTACAGTTCTGAACAGCACTCCTGTTTATCCTGTCTCCTCCCAACAAATTTCTCACTGGAAACTTAGCTGCACAGTTCCTGCTGCAATCCTGCCAGGGCCACTGATGTTTGCTCAGTGCATAAACAGAGGGCTAAACAGGCTTTTGAACATCAAATGCACAAAGGGAAGCTTACCTGAGGGACAACAGGCTATGGACTCACTCCAGCTCCCAGCTGGGTGGAACACCATGCAGGTTGTGTCAGTCATCTTGGTGTCACATGCTGTCAACCTGCTGAGAACAGTCACTGTCCCGTTGTTGTGGCTTTCTTCCTCAAGGGAGGAGTTGCTCTCTAGGAGCCACGAGACCTGAGCAGGCGGCTTCCCTGCCGCTGCCTCGCACACGGGCTTCCTGTGCTCATCACAGAAGAGGCTCAGCCTTGGGGGCACTGCAAAGCACCAGGAAGGGGAGACGCATGGAATTATTTTGAATAGTTGGGCTGGGAAGTTCTTCTTCTCCACCCAAAATGAAAGCAGGGAAAAGAGGAGAATAGGGTTGGAGATGCCGTCCCATGGCAACAATGTGGATCCAACTCACAAGAGACAAAGGTCCTGCATCTTTTTTCCTTTTGGACAACTCTCCTATGTTCAGGTGAGCCTTACCACAGCCATTCTGCACATCCTCTGTTAGGATATGGGAAATTGCTTCACAGCTGTTGTTTCTAACTAGACAGTGGAAAAGAGAACAGCAGAAGGGAGCAGAGTTTTGGGAAATGAGGATAAGGGAGACCAGATCTACTCTCAGCGAAATGCATGGGTTTATCCCAACAAGAATGACAGAATCATAGAATGGCTTAGGTTGGAAGGGACCTTAAGGATCATCTCCTTTCAACTCCACTGCGATGGGCAGGGAAATCTTCCACCAGACCAGGCTGATGAGAGCCCCATCCAGCCTGGCCATGAACGCTTCCAAGCTGGGGCATCCACAGCTTCTCTGGGCAGCCTATTGCAGTGCTTCCTCATCCTCTCAGTATAGAATTTCTTCCTAATGCCTAATTTAAAGCTACTCTCCTTCAATTAAATAAAAGCTCCATTTCTTACTCCACGTTTCCCCAGTGCATGGGGAGAGGAGTTTTGTATGCCCAGGCCTAGATACGGTCCTTTGCTGAACTGTTAACAGGGAAGGAGTTCCTTACCCAGCACAGTCAGGTGGTATGTCCTGTGGAAATTCCCTTCTGGTGTTACAATTTCACAAATGTAGTTTCCCTCCTGGGCTATCCCCACTTGCTGTATCTCAAGCACAGGACCCAGATCTGGTCTGAATTTCCAGTTCATGCTGTCACTGCAGTTTGTTCTGTCTGTTGTGTTCGTATCTGCCCTGTAGCCCAAGTTGCAGGATCCTCCAGCCTTGGGATATATTTTCCATGTTAGCATATTTATATTTGGCTTGAGAGGGCAGGCGAGCACTGAGCTGTCACCTACGGTCACTGACACTTCGTTGTTCCCTGAAGGAGAGAAGGAGGGAGAAGAACATGTGAGAATGTGCCAGGAGATGTCATAGCCTCGGAGTTGTGGTCTGTACTTCACAGGGAAATATCTGCACTGGTACAGGTGAACATGAGGCCCTGTCTGTGCCAGCCCAAGAACTGCATCTCTCTTCTTAAATGGGAAAAGTTTTCCAAATTCATGGCTGTGTTCACATACATTTGGCCTTGTTTTCAATCTCTCCCTAAAGCAGTGGAAAAATGACATGACTGGGAAGCAGTGTCTGAATGAGCTGCAGAGCCCATTTCTGTGGGGAGATCTCTCAGTTTGCTTTTACCTCAGCATCACTGCCTAGTACAGCAGGAAAATGAATGTCTGGAGACATTAATATTCTGTCATTCACCCTTCTTTTGTTCTGGACAAAAGCCATCTTCCAACTCAGGTCAAGCATGGGAGGCAATTTCTGCCCTGCCATCCCAAAGCTTATATGAACAAATTTCCCTGATTATAGTGGTGACAGTTAAAATAATCGAGGAGTATGGCATTTCACTGGAAAGTATGCATTTGTGTTTCCTATTAGATGAAGAGATTCCCAAAAGACTCAAGATCACTCCTCTGTGACCTGCCTCACCTGTGCTAACAAAAACAAACAAAAAAACCAAACAAAAATTTGCAAAATTAAAGTAGAGTAGGGAGAAGGGGGAAGTATTACAGCTGCGTTTGCAGATCCCATATTTTTGACATTAGCTCTGGTGAGTATTTAACTCAGTTTGGAGAGAAGAAAGAACCTTTGCATTGTCTTATTAAAACTTTCACCTGGACCTATTGTCGGAAAATCCCAGTATGCTTCATTTGTCAGGACAAGTCACTGATCCCTAAGAGTAAAGCTTGACATGGCGCTCAGACTAATCATAAAACCTCCCGTCAATCGTGGTTTTTAATAAATTTGTTAATTATAATGAAAAATATTATACTCCATGAAAATAATTACCAGTTTCCATCAAATCATTGAAAAGCCCAAGTTTAGCATCTTAGTGGTTGACAACAGAAAAAAATCAATTTGCAGCTAGAAATGTTTTGATTTGCAGGTTATTGGTTTTCCATCAAAAAGCCCCTTCAGCAATTTGTAAAGATTCCTTCCACTAGATTTTCCCTTCCCAAAGAAGATTGGAGTAAACATCCCTCTGATAGACTGTCTTTTCCTCCTCTGCCCTCAAAGAGACTTGGTACCAAAGTAGAATCAGAAGTACCTGTAGTGCCTCTGATCGTAGTGATGTTGAGAAGGACAATGGTGTAAGTGGCCTTGCAGACAACTTGCAAAAAAGTACCTCTTGCTTTTGTGGGTAATGGGGGTTTCTTGCACCATCCAGCTTGCTGTGAGCTCCCCAACATGCCTTGCCAGTGATCCTGCAGCCAGAGTCTCTGCTCTTCCTCCTCTCCTGCGACGCAGTTTGAAATGGATGACGCGACAACCTACACAGTTCGAGGAGGATTGTAGGTCTGAGTTTATTCAAAATGGCTCCCCCTATTTATAGGGGGGAAAGGAAGGTTCTGGAACTGGGGGCAGAGACTTCACAAATAAGGGAAGGGAAGGAGGGTACAAGCCTTAAAAGAGAGAGCATGAGAGGAGTTCTACCCAAGTAGGGGAATGAGGGAAGGACATGACCAAATATGGGGATTCTACACTGCGGCAGAATCCAAAGAATGGGAAAACAGTAGTTAAACATGAGGGAAAGAACATTATAAAAAACATGGGGGTACAGCATGTTTGAACAGGCATTAACACAGGAAAGTAATTTTCTCAATCAAGCAGTCTTTGTTCAGGTTAATGATATATCTAATTGGTTCATAGCACACTCTCTTCTTCAGAATCCTCAGTTAAGTTGTCTTGAAGTCTTTGCTTCCATTCCTTGAACTTTTCCTCTTCATCGTAGATACTTCCAACACTCCTGAGAGCCCCACAGCGCAGCTACAAAGAGATGGGTTTTCTTCCTAGCATGAAGCTTTCTCTGATGAGAATTAATGAACAGAGCAGAAACGGTCTTAGTATTTGCATTTTGACCAATGGCCTTCTGTCTAATGCACAAAGCCTAAGAGGTGTGATTTTTCATATCTGATCTTGTCATTAACAAAATTTTTGACACTAGACTGTCATCTCCCATTAGAGAGGTTTATTGGCACAAATCATGATATCTAGCAGTTCAAGTTAGGGGCCTCAAAAGAGGGACCAGGAATGACGAAAACCCTGGGCAGTTATAGTTGTACAATCTGAACTCCCCATCCCTCACTTGACAGTCTGGACCAACAGCAATATTTGGGTCTGGGGTCTTCCCACTCTTCACTAGTTCAATGTTTCATTGCCAAGTGGTTGCTACATGGTCATCTTCATATCCTCTCAGGTCAGTTTTGGTGGGGCTTTTGGCTAGTTCCATAGTCCATATATTAACATGGTTGTTACAGTTTATATCACAGAATCATTTAGGTTGGAAAAAACCCCCAAGATCTTCAAGTCCAATCTCTGACTGATCTCTACTTTATCAATTAGACCATGGCACTAAGTGCCACATCCAGGGACTGTGACTCCACCACTTCCCTGGGTAGTCCAATGTTCAATTACACTTTCATTGAAGAAATTCTTCCTGACGTCCAACCTGAACCTGCCCTGGCACAGCATGAGGCTATGTCCTCTTGTCCTGACACTTAGTTACCTGGGAGAAGAGACCGACCCCTACCCAGCTACAACCTCCTTTTAGGTAGTTGTAGAGGGTGACAAGGTCCCCCCCAAGCACCCTTTTCTCCAGAAACACCTCCAGCTTCCTCAGACACTCTGCATATGACATGCTCTCTAGACCCTTCACTAGCTTTGTTGCCCTGCTCTGGGCACACTCCAGCACACGATCCATGGGATCTTCACTCTAGCAATTAATTTTTAAGTAATATTCAGGCAACTTTGTCTATCCTATTATTAATGTTCAGGCTATTAACTTCAAGTTTCATTATAATCCATCTTTGACTTACACAACATAACTGTATAGTTTAGATAAAGTTGAGTTTGCAGCCTATCAATTCTAGCTTCTTATTTCAAGCAAGTACTTAGCTACTTTCAAATAACATAAAATTTCAACACTTGCAGTGAAAATTTTAACATTAGGAACTCTCTGCCTACCACTACAGTCACAGCAGATTTATATGTTTCCAGGGCTGTGTGAAATGTGGCCAGAGAGGCTTCTTCAGTTCTGGGGTCAAATAGATGCAAGACATCCATGAATGGAGGGAATTACCATCCCAAATAATGAGTGCCATTTAACTGAGAACAGGCATAGCATCCATGAATGACTCAAAGGAAAAGCTGGGTGAGTTCAAAAACAAAGTTAGGCAATCTCTGTTCACACTTCTTATATTCAAAAAAGACAACAGCAGCAATATACTTAAATCCTCACGTCTGCTGGCTGTTGTTGCTGCAGTTATCCTTTCCAAAAAGTCACTTTGTCAAACAATTTCACACAACTACTGCACCTTGGTCAATGCAGCTTCTGCTTCAGCACTGTGTGGTTTGGCTGTTCAGTGCAACAACCATTTCTCAGGTATAGAAGCAGGTCCAAGATGCAAAGATCACATTTAGACCTCTGTAGTGGGAGTCATATCACAGTTTCAGCCATATAGTCTGTGGGTAGGTAGCTCAGCACTAAATGGCAAAGGCAACAAGAAACTATGGTCCAAGTCACAAAAATCAGAAGCTTTCAGGGTGCCAATCACTGTGCATTTAATTGGGAGCAACACACCCATGCACCTGGAAGAATCTAGGGCCATTTTAGAAAGTAAGACAGGAAAACTTCTGATAAACAGGCAGAATTCCTTACAGCAGGTGATGCAACCTAGTCCTCTTTGGGGTAAACTCTAATGCTTTTGGGTTTGGGGTTTTTTTGCTAAAGATTCTGCCTACTCTCTAATATTCAAAGTGATGGCTGGAAAATCATTTTCTTATTTTTTTAATAAGCCTTTTGGGTTTTGAGTTTTTGAATTACAGTCTGGCCACAACACAGCAACTTACTGCATGACTGTGAAGAACAGAAAGGTTTTATATGGTCAATTTGGCATGGGGAGGACTGATGTATGTTTTTTGGTTTTGGAAGCCCAAACTCTCATGGCAAGAGGACCACTGCTGTGCCCCAGGTAGCTGATTCAGGTCCTGCTGGACCTGTTTGTTCTCCATCCAACTCCAGCACAGACCTGTGGAGCTGGTTTTAAGTGTCGTTCACTGTTAGATTGCTTCCTCCTCAGCTCAGAAGGCTTCTGTGTTTTGAGACCCTATTTTACTTGCAGTCATAGATCACCATGAATGATTGCATGACATCCTGTTTCCTTTATCTTGTTTCTTGCTTGCTACCTTACTTTTTTTAGCCATTCTGCAAAAGCCCTGTAAAGGGTTCTACATGTCCATTATGCCCCTAGCAGAGGGACTTACCCTCCCCCTTCTGCCCCCGTTGGGCATATCAAGTGCTGGTTTTAGCTGTCCTTCTGCTATGTGGCTGCTCAGTTGTCATTAGTGGTTCAGCCCCTGGAAGAGCAGAGTTTTGCAAAAAGTGGCTTCATGCTGCTGCTGCTGCTGCTGCTGCTGCTGCTGCTGCTGCTGCTGCTGTGTAGTCCCTCCCTGAGGGCTTCTGTCAGGGCCCAGGCTCTAACTGTGCTTTCCTCTCCATCTCCTGCTCAAAGCATGCAACAACACTCACCTTGAAAAGTTGGGTTTGGTTTGGTTTTACTAGTTAAAAAACACAAAATATTTTACTTACTTTCAGAGATGTTGATTGGGGTTTTTTCTAGTATTGATGTGGTAAGTTTGGGTTAACTTTTAAGGAAAGTGTTTTAATTCCTGAACTAGGGAACTTCCTTTTGGGAGTGAAAAGGAAGGCATTTGCAGAAACTATTACTGGATTTATAAATTATCAAATAAACACTTTGCCTGCATCAGAAATGCTTTTGGTGCAGATCATTAAAGAATATTGTAGTCTGAGCAAATGTGTTGTAGATCTGCAAGGGACAGAATGAGACCGTACCCTCCAGCCCTTACAGCATAAAACTCAGAACTGTGGCTACATGAGCCATCAGTGCTCCTGAATTGTGGTTGCATTGCAGCTTTTGGATGCTATGCCCACAAAAACTTCAGCATGCTAAATAGGGTAACCTCAAACAGATGAGGTAATAAGATTACATTTGTAGATGATTATTATAAACAAAATAAAGGTTTGTTGTGGGATCTCAGTCATGCAACACTAGGTTACTGCATAAGCTGGTACTTTGCTTGGAAATTTCTATTATTTGAGCCTTTTGTTTTTTCATGCCAGATAGGAGCTCTGCTGATAAATCTGGTTAAGAACATGGAGTACAGAAATGCCCTCACATAGCTTTGTTTGATGTTCTGAATGTCTGCAATAAAATCACTAAATGATGTGAGGCACAGCAAGACTGGAAAGGAAACACATGGCACTGTCTTCCTTCTTTACCAATTCCTTTATTTCAAGATTTACCTGCTGCTACCCTAGTAATGGTCATAGCCATAGCAACCAGCACTAAGGAAGCAGAAGTTTGTCTCAAGTCAATTCTTGATGCAGTGGTTATATGGTCCCCATCCTATATGCACCAATCATAGGGAGCTTTTCCACTTGATAGTGTCCTCACCAGTCAGTGTTATTGGCACTACTTTCATTTTTTCAGCTTAGATTCAAGGAGTTTCTAATAGCTTTAGCACATTTAAGACATAGAAATGTCTTCTCTTCTGCACACTCACAGCACTGCATCCTGTGCTAATGACCAAGGCCAACTTTGAGAAAATGGATGAAGTAGTTCTGGTTTTGGCTCTTTGCCTGAAAGCCTGAAGTGCAAAAACAAATGCTGCAGCACAGGTCAGATGAGGTGCAAATAGAAAAATTCAATAAAATTTAAGATGAATACTGAAAAGAGATTTTCAGCTCTATAAAACCAGTAGAAACTACTCTTCAGCTGGGACCAGCAATACTGGCTGCAACATGAGCACTAATCCCTCTCTCTTCCATTACTTTACTCCAGAACCTTTAAAAACCTTTCCCACTAATAAGTATAATGAGTATTTTAATTTTTTTAACTACTTTTAATGTCTCAGAATATCCAGCCCTTGAAGGGTTTGTGGCCTTGAATTCCTTACTGGGGATAGAGACACGTCTCTTCCCTCCCCCCCCCCCCCAATAGAATAGTTTGCATAGAGGAAAATGCAGAGTTTCTTAGTATTTTATACAAATAATTTAGCATTTAAACCTGCATATCCTAGTAACTTTAGTTCCTAAACCACCTTCCAAGTGAAAAGAACATAAGATGTATTTAAGGGCAAGCACAGATTTAGACACAGTCAGCAGTGCTCTTACTGTCACAGAAGACAGTAGGCAGGTTGGTGTATGTGCTCTGTCCTTTTCAGCATGCTTCCTGGTGACAATATTTGGTCTGAGTTTCTCTTTCTGGAAATGAAACTCAAGAGCCCAGCTGGTTTTGGTTCACGGGAACCAAACTGCCTGTCCCAAATGCACAAGAAGAGCCCCTCACTGCTCTCACAGAATTCCATCTCCAGATGGTCTCACAGATATTCTTCTCTGAGAAGTATCTGAAATGAATAACAGTTTGACCTGTCTCACGATGCTGGGATCAGACCAGACAAGATCAGACCAGACAAGACAACTAGTGTTACCACTTCCTTCCAGCTCCACGCTCTTGCCCATTGTTTGGGATTTAGGTCAGTGTCAATGGTTATAGATCCCTCTTTCAAACTCCAGAGGAATGATTGTCAGAGTTTTTAATGTGGACTAAATCTGTAGTAATTCCCTAACATTTGAACTACATAACCAACAACTGAAAAGAGACATCTGCTGTCACAGACATGAGGCATAGGCAATGTCAGACAGAACGCCTAATGTTTGGCAATAACATGCACAACAGAAAACAGTCTTTCAGGGGAGATACAAAGTAGGCTTAAATGTTGCTAATTTACCAGCTCTGTCCACAGTAACCTGCCATTTTCCATCTTCATAGTCTGTCCTTATAAAACCTTGACTGCAATTTAGTACCGGAAAAAAAACAAACCACCTTCCATTGAAATGTACAGTTCTGTATTTCAGGTTTTAGATGTGGGTTTACTGGATGCTCTTGTTTATCCCACCCTTTGCTAAAATTACAAATATTCAGAAGGTCCTATACCATCTTAATTTGTTCCTGCCACCTATGTAGTCACATTAAAAGGAAGACTGAACAGTGGCTGGGGCACTAGCCTGTGAACTGGGCACCTCTGTTCACATCATCACACCTGCAGAGGTACTGTTAAATAGCCTGACTGGTTTCTCTGCTGCCTTCCCTCCTGTCTCTGGCTGGCTGTTCTGGGTGTGATGTGCTAGAGAACATGTGCCTGGTGAGGGTAACTACTGCAGGGTGATTTGAAGTAAGCAAGTCTGCTGCCTGCAGCAGTGAGCTGTGTGGAACTCTGAGGCAAAAGTAGCACTTCCTCTGTTTTGTGTGTCACAGTTTGGCATAGAAATGTGGAAATCTGCTCACTGGAATGGTTATGAACATACCTCTGGACAGTGTGGTTTTGCTGTTACCAGATTCACCACAGATTTCAGTTAAAATTAGGTTGCTGCATTACCATCAAAAAGCCCCTCAAAAAAACAATTAGCAGTGTTCTTGACATAATTCTTGAAAGGTTTTGCTTTTTTTCCTCTACATTTACCTATGGTTATTCACATCCCTGGGATGACAGGAGGGAGGCCTGCTCTGTAGATTCCAAACTGGCTGGAACCAAATAAAGGGCATTTGTAGATTTATTTGGGAGCACTCTTCTAAGCATGCATGTAGCAGCCAGTGATTGTGGTCCGTCCTGAGCTATGCATATTTGAGCTCTGTCTTGCTGTGAAACAAAGCAGATTTTAAGAGGACTTGATTTACAGGTAGTAGAATATAGGGGTTTTTTTTTCCCTAGGTTTATACAGTTAACCTCTCACCATTAACAGCTTTCACTGATCATAAATTTGAGAAGCAGCATTTCTGTAGAAGTTTGTCTTACTACAAAATATTTGAAGCTATCTCTGAGACACATGTATGTTGCTGGCTGGCCTTTTCTTAAGGAATGGAAGTTCCCTTCCTACAGCTTTGTAACTGAGCTTAATACAAAGAAAGTAGGATGTAGCCTCTGCTATCTTCTAACAGTCCTTCCTGGACTTAAATCTACTTATTGTAATAATTAAACTATTCAGAATTATAGCACTTAAAACAGAAGGCTGTGACTGCAGAAGAAAAAGGGGTCTCTGTCTCAAAGAAAAAGCAGCGTTCCCCAGGACGCCCAGGCTTGCCTGGCTGTAAGGCCAACATCAGGATATCTTTATATATTACTTTAATAAAGATACTGATAGAAGTTTACTTTCATTTAAGGGTGCTAAAATTGTGGTACTTCTTTGAAGCTGAAATGTTTCAAGGACATACATTTATTTCTGCAGGTTTTGTAGCCCTATGAACTGTAGTCATGGAGAAATATAATGTAAAAAGCTCTGTAGTTTTTTTAAATACAAAAACAGCACTCTGATACATATCAATTAAGCAGTAAAACTTCACGGGTTTTTTTACTATAATGTGAACACAGGTGGCAACAGTTTTGTGCTTAGTTTGGGTTTGTTTATTTTATCCAAAATAGAACTGACCTCTATATAGTTCAACTTAAACAGAAATTACTGATTTTTTTTTTCTTTAATTTCTTAATTTTTTTACTTATCAGGATAGCTCTTGGAAAACTGATGGCTGCAGCAGGGAGCCAGAGGATGCTGCAGGACTAGGTTGTTTTGCTCTGTTCCGTGGCCAAACAGAGCACCAGTGCACGGAGCCCTCAGCAGCTCAGAGGTGTTGCTGGGCTTGGCCTGAGTCTGTAAGAACACAGATGAGAAGACCCAAAGCTAAACAGGTGACAAAAACTCGGAGGAGCTGTTGACTCCCTCAAAGGCAGAGAGGCCCTGAAAAGAGGCCTTGATAAATCAGAGGGCTGGGCAATCACCAACCATATGAAGTTTAATAAGGGAAAGTGCTGGATTCTGCACCTGGGATGGGGCAACCCTGGATGTTCATACAGACTGGGGAATGAGCTGCTGGAACGCAGTGCTACAGAAAGGGACCTGGGAGTCCTGGTCGAAGACAAGTTGAATATGAGTCAGCAGTGCCCTGGCAGCCAAGAGGGCCAACCGTGTCCTTGGGGGCATCAAGCAAAGCATCACCAGACAGTCAAGGAAGGGGATTGTCCTCCTCTGCTCTGACCTGAGGTGGCCTCACCTTGAATATTGTGAGCAGTTTGGGGCACGACAATATAAGAATATAGAGCTATTAGAGCATGTCCAAAGGCGAGAAATGAAGATGGTGAAGGGTCCAGAGGGGAAGCCATACAAGGAGTAGCTGAGGTCATTTGGTCTGTTCAGCCTGGAGGAGACTGAGGGGGGACCTCACTGTGGTCTTCAACATCCCCATGACGGGAAGCGGAGTGGCTTGCACTGGTCGCTTCTCTCTGGTAACCAGTGGCAGGATCCGTGGGAATGGCCTGAAGCTGCGTCAAGAGAAGTTTGGGTAGGATATTGGAAAAAGGGTTTTCACCCAGAGGGTGTTTGGGCACTGGAACAGGCTCCCCAAGGAAGTGGTCACAGCACCAAGCCTGACAGAGCTGAAGAAGCGCTTGGAAAAAGCTCTCGGGCACATGGTGTGATTCTCGGGGCTGTGTCCTGTGCAGGGCCAGGAGCTGGACTCCACAGTTCTTGAGGGTCCCTTCCAACTCCGCATATCCTGTGATTCTGTAAACAGCCGGGCCTGGGAAGGGCCTGCCCCTCTCAAAGGGCGATAAGGACAGCAGGACACTGCCGCCGCCGAGCCGGGCCCTGACAGCACCGGGCCGGGCGGGGGCACCCGAGATATCGCGCCCGCCCCGCTCCGCCCCACTATCCCTCTGTCCCGCCCCGCTATCCCTCTGTCCCGCCCGCCGCCTTCCGGGCCTGGCCGGTTCCGCCTGCAGGCGCCGGGATGCTGCTGTCGCGGGCGGGCGGTGTGGCGGGCCGGGTCCCGCCGCCGCTGGCCGCCCTGTCCCAGGTGCTGCGGCTGGAGCGGAGCCGCCGCACCGGGATCATGTTCCCGCTGCAGAAGCTGGAGCGGTACCTGGCGCCCGGCACCGACACGGCGTGGTTCCACATCTTCGAGCCCGGGCTGGGCGCCCTGCAGCGCGCCGAGGCGTTCTTCAGGTCCGGCCAGGGCCACCCCATCGACTACGTGAGCTCCGCCGTCCGCATGGACCACGCTCCGCCGCCCGCCCTGCCCGAGGTCAGGGTGCGCTGCCCTCGCACCCCTCGGCTGTGACCGGGCTGGGACAGCGGCTTCCCACCGCCCGGGCCGGGCTGAGCTGCTGGGGCAAGGGGGTGTCGGCAGTGGTTGTGTAGCTCTGGGGGCGGCAGTGTCAGAGCACTGCACGGTGCGTGCTGCACTTACCACTGCTGTTTTAAAATAGTTCATTTGTTGTTGCTCTCCGTTGTGCAGCCCAGCAGCCCGGCGTGCCCGTGGCACAGGACACTGCTGTCCCCAGGCACTGGCACCAAGGGCTGGGAAATGACCAGGACTGTGGGACTGCCCCGGCACATTGAGGGCAGGTGTAGATCTGCCCTCTCTGCCTCTCCCTCTGCAGGTTTGCTTCATCGGCCGAAGCAATGTAGGGAAGTCATCTTTAATCCGGGCCTTGTTTTCACTGTCTCCAGAAGTGGAGGTCAGAGTGTCAAAAACTCCGGTGAGTGACTTTTTTAACTTCTGTCCATCTTTGTCAGAAACTGATGCCAGGCCGGAGAGTACGGCTGAGAAGGGTGGGAGGGGACAAGCTCCTGGGTAACCTGAAACAGCAGGAGAACGTGCCAGCTGTGGTGGCCACCACCTCATGTCTGGCAATGGCCTTGCTCAAGCACAGGAAGAGGCAGAAAGAGCCGAGCTGAGCTCTTCAACCAGGCCTGGCACATGTGCCAGACAGAGGAGTTGCACAGCTCGAGCACATGTGCTGTTAAGTCCTTTGAGAAGAAACTGAGACACCCATGAAGGCATTTTTAGTCTGTTTTATGGATAGAGCCATGTAGGATTGCTACAAGGGTAGGAGACTGGGCAGCTTAAAGCAACAGTAGCATTCTGGGGGGGCAGGGGCATGGAATAGAGATGTTTTGTGGGGCATCTCCTAGTACACTGCTTAAAGCAGCTTTTTAAAACCACTGCCTTCCCTGATCTTGCCTAAATCCTCTTCTCAGGGCCACACTAAGAAGATGAATTTCTTCAAAGTAGGGAAGTACTTTACTCTGGTGGATATGCCAGGATACGGCTACCGCGCCCCGCAAGACTTTGTGGAGATGGTGGAGGCCTACCTGCAGGAACGGCGCAAGTAAGGGACTTTCACAGCAGTGAATGCCAGACACCTACATACAGTGTCATGTAATTAGGTGAAAAAATGAAAAGGGGTAGGTGCTTGCAGTGGTAGTATTGGTTAGTTCTGACATAATTTCCCCGGGAGCTTCTGCAGTGTCATTCATTCATGCTCCGATCAAAACAACAGAAAAGACTGAGGTGCTGCTCCGTGCTGACCTTCATCTTCCATGCATGGCTTTTCTTGACTCTTCCTATCCCCAGATCTCATGTTTTTGTTTCTCCTTATGATTTTGGAAGTAGCAGAGCAGGCGTGAAATAATGGTGGCAATTACTGTTGCTTGTCTTTCTGGCAGCTTGAAGAGGACTTTTCTGTTAGTTGATGGTGTAGTTGGACTCCAGAAAACAGATCATATTGCAGTAGAGATGCTGGAAGAGTTTGGAATTCCTTATGTGGTAGGTAATGCTGCTTTCTTGGGTTGATTATAAGGTACGGGAAATCTGTAAGGGTGTGTACCCTGTACTTGAGTTTATGCAGGTTGTTCTATCCAGGCAATAAGCCAACCCCATTTATTCTTAATAAAATATGCCTAAAATGTGCTGAGTAAGGCAAGTGGGATTTAAGGGGTTTTTTGCTTTGTTTATTAAACGGATACTTTTGTTTTTCAGTGCTCAGCTTGAGGAGCTTGAAAATGCCTGCTCCTTATGCAGGCTATAGAAATGTTTTGGTGAACTGTGTTCAATTTTTACCCCTAGATATGACCCAGAGCTTTCAGTCTGCCTTGCAAGATGGTCCAGCACTCTTACAGATGTTCCAGGCTAGCAGCAAAATAATCTTATTTTCCTCTTTTAATCCTCCCTTTCTGGATCCATGCAGATGGTGTTAACCAAAATTGACCGAGCTTCCCGGGGACTGTTGTTAAAGAATGTACTGGGGATCCAGGAGTTTGTAAAGGAGAACACTCAGGGATGCTTTCCTCAATTGTTCCTGGTCAGGTAAAGCTCTGCTGCGCTGCTGCCATTTCCTTTTGGGTGATAAATTCAGTAGGGCAAGCTGAGCTGAAATGGATTTGTCCACTTTAGAGGCAGCCCCTCTCTATGGCCCAAGGATGGAGGGTGGGCTGCTGATGGGGAAATGTCCCTTTTCTTCTTCCCTCTCCTCTGCAGAGTTGTTTTCAAGGTTGCTTCTTCCTTTGAACTTTCTTGGAGGTGGGCAGCAGTCTTGGTGCTGGATGTTAGCAGGCTTTGCCATTCTATTTGGAGTTCTGGTAACAGTAGCAGCTGTAATTGTTGCATTAGGGAGCCGAATTTGAGGTTCATACCAAGGTGTACTGCACTGTGGGAGATGTAATTGAACACAGCAAGTAGCTGTTTGCTCCTATTACTCCAAGACACAGCATTATCTGGCACTAAACATCCACACCTCTGTTTCCACAGTTCTGTGGAGTTTTCAGGAGTTCACTTGCTAAGGTGTTTTGTAGCCCACGTTACTGGAAACCTGGCTGCTGTAGAGACCAGCTAAAAAGACTGACTCCTGATCTGCTCAGCTCATCCGGAACAAAAGGTCTGAGTTTTTTTGTGTAAATAACCCAAGGTACTAGAAATTATTTAGGATAAATTAATATGTATAAAAGTAAGCTTTTTGCTTATTAAGTTCATCAATTCAAGAAATTTGCAGTGTGAGTGAATCCAGGGTATTATAAAACTGTTTTATGAAAACTACGTGATTGTGCAGAGAACCTCCAAAGAGAAGCAAAGTTTTAATACAGCATTTTCTCTCCCTCCACTGAAATGTTCAAAAAGATACCACTGCATGCCTAAATTTTGCTATATTTAGGATATTAGAGATAGTCCAGTAATATCTTTAATAAAGAGGCATTTAATTTAGAATAGAAAAACTATAGCCCTAACATTAAGCAACCTGTACTTGTCCAGTTGAACTGAATGGTACACAGAAGTTTACTTCTCTCAGTTAGGGTTACGGTTAGGATAGCAGGAGCCAAAAGCTACCACTTGTACAACCTTCCTGCTCTAAGGCCATCTGGAGTGGAAATAGCCAACATATTGTCTGTGAAGGTGTGTTTGACTTTCTGTATGTTTTACTTTTGTAACTTTCTGTGTTCTGCATTCAGTAGGTGCAGTGAGATAGCACGCCTTGCTTGCATACATCGAGTTGTCCCTGTTCCAGATGGGTGAAGGAAAGGACACATCTTCAATGGGATCTACTTTTCGATCACTGTTGGCTTGAAACAGTGAAATGAAAGACTGGCCATCTGGAGGAACCCTCTTTTTCTGCACATTATCATCAGTCAGTGCTGCATTTCTGTTCTCGATCCAGCATGAAGTTCTGCATCTGCACTCGGATGAATTGCCAGATCTGAGACCTGTTGTCCATTATCTGTGTCTGTTCTGCCCTGGCAGCTGAAGCACAGTACTGATGTGTCCCATACTCTTTAGGGGTACTGTAGCAGCTCAGAGAACTGTGTCCCACACCAGCTGTGTCTGGCTAAGAGCACCTGAAACTGTGAAGTTTACAAGGTACAGAGTCAGACAAAAGGAGAGCTGTCAATAGCAGCAGTCATGCAGGAGAACTTAGACCAAAGCTATTAAGTGCCTGTGTCGAACTCTGGCACTCGGACTTTGTCATGTCTTAATGTGGCCAAATATGGGTGTGCAGTTGTCCAAGTTACTTACATTAAGTGTTTAAACCTCATGAAAGGGCAGTTTTTTCTAAACCACTCTGAGGGTGAGAAGGTGACATTTATAGCCCTTTCATTATGCAACTTCTTGTAACTCTCAGACTAGACATGAGGTGAGGCTTGTTTTCAGCACTCATGTAAGAAGTGAGGAATGTGATAAATGCATTAGAAAGACATGGCTCTCTAGCTTCTGCATTTTAACAGTAATTAAACCTGTAAGTCTCTTAATATTTTACCTCTAATCCCAAAATGCTACACAGCAAACCAGCCCAGGGGATGCATGATCCTAGGGGAAGTGCAGTAGTATCTAGACAGATGGGACAGGTGAAAGTGAACACTTCAGGAAGAATTCTTTCTTAGTATTTTAAAACCAGGATTTTTGAAAAGCATCAGTCTTGTCATGGCTGTCATTTTCAAGGCCTCACCTGTAACTGGAGAGCCTCCAAAAATAATCCTGTATGTGTAAAAAATTGCAGTTCTGCTTTTAGTCCCTCCCCTGAAGAAAACCCCTTACAATGCTAGGAAAATGGGGCAGGCAACTCAGGAAGTGTTTAAGGATGTCATTAGGTCATGCAGAAAGAAATTAGAAAGGCGAAAGCTCAATTAGAACTTAATGTGGCCACTTCTGTAAAGAATAATAAAAGGTGTTTTTATAAATACATTAATAGCAAAAGGAGGGGCAAGGAAAACCTCCATTCTTTATTGGACACAAGGGGAGAATATAGTTACCAAAGATGAGGAAAAGGCTCAGGTACTTAACACCTTCTTTGTCTCGGTTTTCAACAATAAGACAGGTTGTCCTCAGGACAGCTGGCCTCCTGAGCTGGTAGACAGATATAGGGAGCAGAATAGCTCCTCTGTAATCCAGGAGGAAGCAGTTAGTGACCTGCTGGGCCACTTAGATGCTCACAAGTCTATGGGACCAGATGGGATCCATCCAAGGGTGATGAGGGGGCTGGCAGAAGAGCTCACCAAGCCACTCTCCATCATCTACCAACAGTCCTGGCTTACTGGGGAGGTCCCACATGACTAGGGGTTGGCCTATACATAAGAAGGGCCGGAAGGAGGATCTGGGGAACTACAGGCCTGTCAGCCTGACGTCAGTGCCTGGCAAGGTTATGGAACAGATCATCTTGGTTGCAATCACACAGCACCTACAGGGTGGCTGGGGGATCGGACCCAGCCAGCATGGATTTAGGAGGGGCAGGTCCTGCCTGACCAACTTGATCTTCTTTTATGACTAGGTGACCTGACTGGTGGATGAGGGGAAGACTGTCGATGTGGTCTACGTGGACTTCAGCAAAGCCTTTGGTGAAGTGTCCCATAGCATACTCCTGAAAAAGCTGGCAGCCCATGGCTTTGACAGGGGCACTCTGTGCTGGGTTAGGAATTGGCTGGAGGGCCGGGCCCAGAGAGTGGTGGTGTCCCTCAGGGATCAGTGTTGGGTCCAGTTCTATTTAATATCTTTATTGATGATCTGGAAGAGGGGATTGAGTCCACCATCAGCAAATTTGCAGGTGGCACCAAGCTGAGGGGCGTGTCAATTTGCTGGAGGGTAGGAGGACTCTGCAGGGGAAACTGGACAGGCTGGATGGATGGCTCAAATCCAATAGTATGAGATTTAACAAGACCAAGTGCCAGGTCCTGCACTTTGGCCACAACAACCTCCTGCAGCACTACAGGCTGGGCACAGAGCAGCCAGGCAGAGAGAGACCTGGGGGTTCTGATTGACAGGAGGCTGAACATGATCCAGGAGTGTGCCCAGGTGGCCAAGAAGGCCAATTGCATCCTGGCCTGTATCAGGAACAGTTTGGCCAACAGGACTAGGGAAGTGATTGTCCCTCCATACTCAGCACTGGTTAGGCCACTGCTCAAGTACTGTGTCCAGTTCTGGGCCCCTCAGTTTAGGAAGGATGTTGAGGTGCTGGAGCGTGTCCAGAGAAGGGTAACAAAGCTGGTGAAGGGTCTGGAGCACAAGTCCTATGAGGAGCAGCTGAGGGAGCTGGTGTTTTTTAGCCTGGACAAAAGGAGGCTTGGGGGGATCCTCATTGCTCTCTACAACTTCCTGAAAGGAGGTCATAGCCAAGTGGGGGTCAGTCTCCCAGGCAGCTAGCGACAGGACAAGAGAACAGAGTCTTAAGCTACGCCAAGGGAGGCTCAGGTTGGACATTAGGAAGAAGTTCTTCTCAGTAAGAGTGATTGGGCATTGGAATGGACAACCCAGGGAGGTGGTGAAGTCACCATCCCTGGAGGTGTTTTAAGAAAAGACAGGATGAGGCACTTAGTGTCATGGTCTAGATGGAGTTAGGTCATAGGTTGGACTCGATAACCTCAGAGGTCTTTTCCAACCTCGTTGATTCTCTGATTCTGTGAATTCTTTTACAAACCACTTAAATACATTAAATGTGTCTAGTAAATCCATTTGTATAAAAAGTGGGACGTGTGCCTGGAACAGTAGGTACCTTCTTATCCTGAAGAACCAGCTTTGCCTCTGGACACATCTTGTATTTCTGCTGTGCTAGTCAAAAGATCTTTACTCACAAGTGCTTCAAATAGTGGAATAACTTGCATTTTGCTCAGCCATTTGCAGGCGAGAACACCACAGTTGGATTCTTGAGTGCAACAGTGCCCCTGTGACAAGTGACAAGTAAGACAGCAAATAAAAGCAAGTCCTCTCCTTTACTTAAACAGTAAAACTTATATTTAAGTGTCTTCACAGGAATGTGCTTTGGGTAAACAGGTGTCTGACACACTACTAGACTTTTTATGCCAAGTTCTTAAGGAATATGCTGTATGAGGAGTTGCACTTTTTCAGACCAGGGACACAAATGCTCTCCCTTTCCCCCTTGATGAGTGGGGGGTGGGCCTGGCAGCTTACTGAAGCAGTAGAGATCGTTTCGGTTTTAAATTCAGATGTCTTGGGTTGTTTGCAGTGCATATGCTTCTCTGCAGGCACCCAGCATTACCTTGTAAACTTTTGCCTCTTCTGCACCTGTTATTTGCAGAATGATCTTGAGTACTAGCTTCTATGGAAAAGGATTCCACTTTGTGCATCTTCCCTGGTCTTTCAGCAGTAATTTCTCCTTTTTCTTTCTCTACTGTCTGTGTCTGATCTAGTGTGTCACCATAACACCGGCACTACAAAGGCAGTATTTTTCAACAATGTCCAAAATTAGAACATTACAGTCTGGACAGGTGCACTACTCAATCATTAACAAACTAGTGGAATAATTGGGCTCAGAGCATTAAAGTCAGTGGGTCATACTCCAGTTGTGCAGCAGTTACAAATGGAACACTGCAATGATCTATTCTGGAATGTGTCCAGGTGAACATCTTTATGAGTAATCTGGAGCAGATGCATTATCAAACAACGCATGGCACCAAACTGGGGGGAACAGTTGATACACTCAAGGGCAGGGCTGCCATTTAGAGGAACTTGGGAGAGCTGGAGGAAAGGGCTGACAGCAAACTTATGAAATTCAACAGGACTGGAGCACCTCCCCTACCAAGACAAGCTGAGGAAGTTGGAGCTGTTCAGCCTGGAGAAGAGATTGTGAGGGCCCCCCTGAAGGAGGCCTACAGGAAAGCCAGAGAGGGACTCTCTGTCAGGAACTGTAGTGACAGGATGAGGAGTAATGGGTACAAATTGAAAGAGAAGAAACTTAGGATAGATATTAGGAAGAAATTCTTTATTGTGAGAATGGTGAGACACTGGAACAGGTTGCCTAGGGAGGTCGTGGATGCCTCAACCCTGGTGATGATCAAGGTCAGGTTGGATGGGACATTGCTGCTGGGAGGTGTTCCTGCCCATGGCAGGGGTGTTGGAACAAGATGATCTTTAAGGTCCCTTCCGACCCCTTAACATTCTATGATTCTATGAACGTGGGCAAGTGCGTTTTTCTCAAGGGAAGGAAAAGCCCCTGCGAACCACGCAGGCAGACTGGGAGACCTTTTTAACATCATGGCTGACCTTGCAAGCAGGGGAATGGACCAGACACCTCCCGAGTTCACTTTCAGACCACGATATCCTGATCTGACAATCCAATAATGTGTCGACTACAGATATGGGGAGGGTCACCAGATCTCTCCCACTAAATCCTTGGTGCCACGACTCCCGCCAGCTCCCGCCCAGCCGGCAGCACCGCCCCGAGCCCGCCCCTCCACAGCTCGGCGGGCTCGGCGAGGCGGGGCCGGGCAAGGGGAAGAGGAATAGGAATAGAATCCCTTCCGGCGCAGCCCGGCAGCCATGGCCGATGAGGAGGAGGACGTGCCGGTGAGTGGCGGGAGGGGCTGCAGTTCCCGGTGGTCCCCATGCCCTCCCAGCAGCGGGAAGGGGCCGGGTCCCGGCGGGCGCTGACCGCGGCCTCTCCCCGCTGTGCCCGTGCAGTTCGAAGAGGACGCGGAGGACGCCGGCGGGGGCCTGGACGGCGGGCAGGGCAGGAGGAAGAGGCTGTTCTCCAAAGAGCGTGAGTCGAGCTGGGCCGGACAGCCCAGCCCAGCCCGGCCCAGCCAGGACGGGTCATTCAGCTGAAACTCTGAGCAGATAGCTATGGAGTTCCTAAACTCACTTTTCCTTAGCAAAACAGCGGCTTTCATTCTGTGCCCTGGCTGCAAGTGCAGAAAGCTGTCATGTAGACAGATCCCCCCAAAAATACTGCTGGTGCATCCTCTGAACCGAGCTGTGCCCAAAGTCGGCTGTGCCAAAGTCAGTGTATAGGGCTTTGCAGGCTAAATGAGTATTTAAGGAGCTTGTCATCAGATGTGCTTTTCTGCATGTACAGCACCCGGCTTTTGTTGCTTTCTGTTTATTTCCTGTATGTTTGCTCAAGTATTGGCCTGCCTAACAGATAAGAGTTCATTCCTGCACCACCCTGGAGCAGGAGTGTGCAGGCTGGTGAACTCTAACTAGATGTGTGCTGCTGACACTACTGAATGGATGGAAGGAGCCTCACACTGAGTGTTTCTTTGTGCAGTAAGATGCATGATGTATGGATTCGGGGACGACCAGAACCCTTACACAGAATCCGTGGACATTCTTGAGGACCTGGTAATAGAGTTTATCACAGAAATGGTAAGTCAGCTCTAGACAGCATGGTCAAAACATCCTCACAAGGACTTGTCTTCTAAATAATACCTCTGACTCAAATACTGCATTATCCCAGGCCCCAAAGTCATGGTGCTAGTAGAAGAAAGCTAAACTTGGATTTTGCTTTTCCAAGAGAAAGGCAAAATTCATGCATCTTGTTCCACGTGAATTTAGAAAACTGAAGTCCTTAAGTAGCGGTTAAATTAGTATTGTAGGAGGGGAAATTCACATCTGACTTTGGGGGTCACTGTGGCATCACTGTATGTGCAGCTGACAGAAGACAAGGCTCAGCTTCAAAAATCTGTCAACTTTTTGTGTTGACCCAGTGTCTTTATGTGGATGGGAATGTAGCTCTGCTGCAAAAGAAATGCATTCTGGGGCCTGAAGCCATTACTCTACCAGGTATTTGGTTACTCTTTTAGAGTATCCAAGCATTCCCCTTTCTTTTGAAAGGTTGCCCTTGCCTTTCCTTATCAAAATACCCTACACTGTCCTCTTGATAGGGTTACTTCACATTGCTTCCAAGTTGTGCCTGATCTTCAGGCTTTTTGCAGGCTGGGCATCATACTTGCAATCTAGCTTTAGTTTTGATACCATTATGTGATGTATATATACTGCTATGTGTAGGTGTAGGTGACAGGGAGCTGGGGACAGCAGAGCAACAGTAAGTCCATGGTTTACTGGGAAGTTCTGTTGTGACTAGGATGATGGTGCCCAGGTCCTGCAATTGCTTACTTTGTTACAAAATTACAGGAAATAAAGTGGAATTGAGAACTTAAAAAAGTGGCAAAGGAACCCTGTTGACTTTCCTTTTTTCCCCTCCGACAGACACACAAGGCCATGTCAATCGGGCGGCAGGGCCGCGTACAGGTCGAGGACATCGTCTTTCTAATTCGCAAGGACCCCCGGAAGTTTGCCAGGGTTAAAGACCTCCTTACTATGAATGAAGAACTGAAACGAGCCAGAAAGGCCTTTGATGAAGCAAACTATGGATCTTGATTCTCTGCACAAGCTGCACTGGGGCTTCATTTGGGCTGCCCAAGTAACGGCAGCTGCCCAGTAAGAAGGAAGATCGTGTGTGTTGTTTGGAGGGGTTATTCAGGATGAAGGTCACTGCTGGGATGTCTGCCCTCACTCCCAGCCTTTTCTGAGAACTATTCAAGCAGCTGAAATGTTATCTGATTGTATGTGGTATACTTGGGTATTTTTATACCATTTTAGGAAATGAAAAATTCCTGTAATGGCAGGAAGTCTGTTTGAAGTAGGCCTGTGTTGTATCAGATGGCTAGATGGCTGATGATACATGATTCTCTACAGCTGTTTCAGTTATCACTGGGTACTCCTGTGAGAGGAAACCCAGAAAATGGATCTTGGTTAGCTGGACACAGGCTTCAAGCCCAAACTACTCTAAAAATTCTGCTTTTTGCTCTGTATATGCTCTTTGAATAAAACATTTTAAGTTTGTGCCTACTCCTCATAACTAAACTTGCATTGATCGATTCACACAAGATGCACAATAGAGGGGTTTTTACACTTAACAGGCTAGGAAGGTTATTTTTAATTTTTGTCCTGGTGGGCACAGCTCTTTTATTTTCTGCTGCTCTTAAGCCTAAGAAATTGAACTTAGCCCATTCCTGATTTACTTCCACTTACAGCCTTTCCTTACCCCTGTTAAGCAGGTGCTCTCTACCAAACCAGATTCCTGTTCTTTGTTCTGAGAATTTTTTTCCTTAATGTTTCCTGGTGATCCTGCTCATGGGAATTACTTACAAGCAGAAACTACAAGGGGCCTGGCAGAAACTACTAGGCCCCTTGCTTGTTCTAACATTATGGAATACCTGTACCTTACATTGCCAAGCAGACAAAAATTGCCCTTATATTAAAAAGACTTTGGGACAGTGAGAAACATGTTCATCAGTCAGGAGTTTACTGTTGCAGGCCAGGCTGTGCTTTCTCCTATTTCTGGAAAAGCAGTAGGTTCAGCTAACTCCTCATTTCAGGACAAAAGCAACAAATGCTAAAACAGCAATACTACTGCATGTCAAGGCTGTCCCCTCTACAAGCAGCACAGAAAGAAGGGTGTACGACTTGGAAAAGTGTCTGCAAGTCTTTTGTCCTAAGCAGCAGTAAGTGATCAGCTGCAGCCTTCTGCTGTGGATGGTAACTAACTGCACTGTGGATTTGACAGCAGCACTTAACATGTGGTCGAGCAATACAGAAGAGTCACTGAGTGAGGGTAACAAAGTCACTGCTCCTGGATGAGGCCAGGTAAAAGGATGAAGACTATTCAGGTGTTTGGAACACCCTTAAAATATGAAAAAACACCCATTAAAAAAAGCTGGTTTACAAAAACAAAAAAATGGTTGCTACTTTCTTAGCAGAATTCAGGATTTGAGTTACTGAGACAGAATTAGAGTTCAGATGGTTTTACTTTAAAAAAAAATAAAATAATTGAAATTACTTCCTTCAATCCAGGGTCAGACACCTATTGCTGCAAAAATAGAATCAATATCCATGTTCTCAGTAGATTCTTTCCACGCAGGGCCGGGGCTTCCTTCAAGCAGCAGCTGCTTAGGGGTCCCTGCTGTGCTTAGTCTGACATGGGCTGTATCAGCATCAGAACGTTGTTCTTGACTCAGAGGTCCATCCCAGTAGGCGGGGAGGATGAGTGATACACTTGTCTCACAGACCCCAGAAAGTTCAGAAGGCTTTTGCTGAACAGTCTTCAGAGCTCTCTTCAAGCGTGCAGATGATTTGATCCTCCTTGGACAGAGCCATGCCCCGAGGTACCGCCTTGGCCAGCGTGTGTGTTGGGACCCATACAGGAGGTATTTACGGACAGATGTTTTGACACAGCGCAGTTTTTTCTTCAAGCTTAAAAGGAGGAAGGTGCACAAAACATAACTTTATCAGATACTGAAGTGTTACTTCATTTGGAGTTTGGAGAGGTTGGGTTATTAGCCTTCATCATTTTCCTTGTCATACCAAGGAAACATAACAGCACCTTCTATATAGCACTACTATGATAGTACCCTGGGCAATCTGAAGAAAGACAACTCTTGCATCATACAACTGTTACCATTAAACATGCAGATTATTTAAGTTGCATTTGTTATGTATTTGTGCATTTGTTAGCCTTTCAGATCCTTTCACAAGTGACTGATGCTAAACAGAATGCTCATGTCAGAGCATCCAGTAACCTGAACTAGTGATCCCGAGTTTAAAAAGAATGGCTTAGACCACTGCGTTTCACTATACTGTAGCAATATACATATTAAAATGTCATCCAGAAATTAAAATTACATCCAGAAATCCCCCACCCATGCAAAAACTACCTGCATCCTTGAGCTTCCACGTGGTGCAGCCGGTTGCTTTTCAACAACTTGTTACGCAGAAAATAAGCTTCTGATTTGAATTTATTGTTTTTGCACCACAGAATAGCTTTTCTGAGTGCCTCTGACAGCTCCCCAAATGATGCAGCTGTTTGGACCATCTGTACAAGAGATTCAGTATGCTGTGACTTTGCTACACGAGAGGAAGGTGGTGCCAACTTTGCTTTAAAAGGTGTTGATGCCATGTTTATACCCTGAAACAATAACAGAAATATTAGTCTTTTAAAAAGATGATGTGCCTGGTCCTTTCTGGTGGAGGGGAGCAGAGTACTGAAGATTTTGTGAGAACATTCCTTATTTCCCAAGAAGAAAGAGAAAGAGCACTCTTGTTTTGTGGAATACAAAAAGAAGATAATTAGAATTTGTATTCTTGTCTACTACTGAACTATCTGGTCAGTCACTTGACAAACCAAGAAATGCTCAAATTCCTAAGCAGAAATGAGTAGCAATTTTCTGTGCAAAGCTTCCACACTAACTAGGGTTGTCAGACAAGCAAAAATAAGGCAGGGAAAGGGGACATTTTCAATCAGGAATATTGTGTTAGGGTCTGTAAAACTGAAAAATAATGTGTAAAAAGATACCCTACAAACCTCTTGTGCTGGATGTCTGGATGGCTTAAGCAAGCTCTTCACATCAATCCCCAGGTGCTTCCCTACAGAGAGAGGAGATTTCCCATTACAATGTTGAGATAGTTTTACGTCTTTGCACAGAGATGCTGCAGTGCTTTGCCATGCTGAGCTCTCAGCAGGTTCACACCTGTACTCAGCATTTCCAAGCAGCTCAAGGGGGCTACACTCATCCTACATTGCAGCTGGCAAGGGATGAAGAGGATGCAGAGATTTACAGATGGCTGCAAAGAACTTAATGGGTAAAAGCTTCACACAAACACCTGGATGCCTGCAGTCACTGGCCATAGCCCTGAGTACAGAGAAAGTCTTGGGCACAGTCCAGAACCAGCAAGCACAGGATACCTGCATCCTGTACTTATAGCCTTGCCTACTGTTGTATGGACTGCAGACAGTGTTCTTAGCTTCTCACTATCCTTATCTATGCAGAAGGAGGAAAGTAAAAATAACTATTTTCAGGACTTGGATACTGCATTCATTATCTGCTTCTCTCCAAGCTGTATCCTCTTTAAAACAAACCCTCCAAAAAAATCACAATGCTGACATTATCCACAGCTTTATAAAGGCAAGGTACATTCAGCATTCTCTTCTCCCAAGGACAGGAGAGGGGAGCTTGTACTAGAACCACACTCTGTGGTAAAAGTGCTTGGCTCTGTTGGACAGAAGCTGTCTCTGAGATGTCAGAAACCATTTGCACTGTGGCACAAGGCTTTACCTCTGCTGGCTCTGGGCACCAGAACTGTCTCTCCGATATCCATGGGGCACGGGATGCTACGGTTTGTCACACCACTTGTACAGGTTACAAAATTTCTCTTTTTTCCAACCTCTGATACTGCCTCTGCCATTGTTGGGAAGAGCTTCTTCAACCAGCTGGTAGATTTTTTTGTTGTAAGCACTTTAGCCTTTTGCTTCTTCACCTCAGAAGATAGGTTAATTCCAAGGAAGTTACTGATATCAGAAGGGAAGGTAAACCCCTTGATATAAGGCATCTGTTGGGTCTCAGATACCAGCTGAAGTGTTGTTGACAAGACGTCATACAAGGACATGAGGGTCTGCAATACACACCTGTACTGAATCCTGAAGAGAGAAAAGACAAAGGTATGGAGTCTTCTCTAAGAAAACTTTATGCCCACTGAACAGCCCACCTTAATCTCAAACAGAAGAGATTCCAAGCTGCCCTTTCCCTGGTTTCCCTCAGTCCAAGCTTAGCTTTTTACACTCCATCACCCTGCTTTCCTTAAGTCTGAGCTTTAAGGAACCGTTAAGGATCAGAATGTAGGAGTGACTTGACTAGTAAATTCCCAATCAGGAGCCCCTCTGCTTCCCTAGAGTTTTGCAGAGTGCCACACCTGGGACTCATCAGGTTCTCGGGTCACATCCAAATCATTTGCCATGAGGTATTCCCCCAAAAGCACTCTGTACCAACTCAGGCTGATGCCATACAATTGCCTGCTCTATGTTTCCTGGAGAGACAGATTTCTTGTGCCAAAGAACATTTTACTGAGTTCTTCTACACAATGATGTTATTTTCCTGTACTGAGAGAGACCAGAACACCAATTTCCCTGGAAAACTCAGCAGTGTTATAGAACATGTTTATCCCAGCCTTTCCATTTCAGCAGGAGGCAGGACTTACTGCTTGCTGCACAGAGTACCAGGTGTCAGTGTTTGTGTCAGGCTAGCACTAACACTGTGATTTCATTAGTGCTACATAAAGTTTGCTATGAGCCAAGAATAAAGCCTTCCATAACAGGATGTAAGAAGTCTCTCTCCAGTTGTACAACTCTTCGGGTGCTACAATCAAGTCCAAAAGAATGGAGGGACACCCTCTCCTCCTCCTCCCAACTGAATAAAGCTCACTTAGCAGCAAGGCCTAATTACAAGCCCTTACCCCTGACAGCCACATCAAACAGACAGACAACAAAAAACAACTTTGAACACACAAACCATAGCCGGCTCAACAGCCCCAAAGCCACCGTGTTCAGAAGTATGAATTCCTTTGAGCAGAGATGTTTAATGGACAAGCTGAAGATTACAGCAGTTAAGGATAAAAAAGTAAACAGCATGTAATGAGACTTGCTGAACACACCAACTAGAGGCAATTCGCAAGGCAATACCCTGTAATAATTTGGGAGATGAGTATCCAAATTTTGAATTGCTCAAGGCCAGAACAGCAGCCAGCCAACAGCCTGAGGTTCCTACATAATAACTTGAAAATAAGGTGTTTGGCTATCAAACAAGCTTCAAGTTGCACATATGAATTGCACCGTTGAGTCCATTAGCAATACAGAGCCTCCAGCAGACCTAGGTTTGGATGTCATAAGGTGCTACTAGTGAATTGTAAGAATATTTTTATGATGAAAAAAGGATACAGAAAAGTTTTACTGCAACAGTCCAATAGACGCAGTATGAGCTTGCAGCCTCCCAATACCTTCAGAGCCACTGTTTCCAGCATGGGCTGGCTGGGAACCAAGCACTCTGCATGGGCTTCAGATGTATCTTTCCTACGTTGATACAAGGATGAGAAGATGGTTACGATCTAGCAGCCCCCTCCTTTAGCCCTGCAGATTGAGTTAATGGATAGTATAAAATATAGAATCATGACACTTACTTGGGAATCAGTTCTACCAGAGTTTCAAGGCAGCCCACCAAATTCATTTTCCATAGGCGCTTCAAACATTGTTCTACCTAGAAAAAAAGAAAACTCTTTTGACTGGTATTTTGAGAGACTAGCAGTGCCTTGATCTAAGAACCATCACTATGTTAAACGACACCTTCCCTTTACCAGTTTAGCAGCACAAACAGCAGGTTTGTGTTATGAAATGTTCTGGGATATTCCTATATCTGCCCTTCATCACTCTACTGTAAAAATGGAATTAAGAGAAGGACTGCAGTAGGTCATGGTTAATTGGTGCTGCATGGTTTCCCCTGCTGTATACAATTACCTTTGGCATTGGCTGTCAAGAACGAAAACACATGAACAAATCAAGAAGGTAAGCACCATTCCTGCTCTGTTTCAAAACAGTTATTTGAAGGTACTGACAATCCCTTTCCTGGAAAATCGGTAAGAAGTTTACTTTTCATGCTAAACCAGAAAGTACCTAATAGAGCAGCTTAGGACTATTCTTCCCCCCCTCCCACTATTACAATTAATTGAGAACAAAGCCCCTGTATTACTCCTGGATTCAAAGGTATGTAACTGTAGCTCCTTCAGGTCCCAGCGTGAGCACGAGACACCACGTATTCGTGGAAAAGTGGGAATGGCACCGGCTGCACAGAGCGGTCGCTCACCTGCTGCAGGGCGAGGTAGGGGCGGTGCCGGAGCAGCCTGCTGTGGAACGCGTAGAGCAGGGCGCGCACGACGCCTCCCTCGGCGGCCAGGCCGGGCCCCGACAGCCGCCTCCGGGCCGTGTCGCACCGCCGCCGCAGCACCGACAGCCGTCCCACTGCGGGGGGGAGCCGGACACGGCCTCAGCGCCCGCCGTCACCCCGGCCCCCCGCGCCCCCGGCCCCCACCGCCCGCCCGCCCGCCCGCAAGCGCCCGGCAGCGCCTTCAAACGCCCCCCAGCCCCTCTCGGCACAGCGCCGGGACCTGCGGGGTGTTCGGCCGCCAGCGCCACCGCGGCGCTGCTCGTGGGCCAGGGCACGTCCAGCCGGTTCCACGGCGCGTCCAGCCCGTGGCACGGCACATCCCGCCGGTCCCACCGCACAGCCCACGCCGCCCTGGGCGCCGCCATGTTCCCGCCGCGCACGGCCTGGGCGGGACCATCCCGGCCGGGCCGGGGGAGGGCCGCGGGCTGGACCAAGTCACGCCGCGGGGGCGAGGCAGAGCCCGGGGCCTGGTGGTGGTGCGCTGCGTTCCCAAATGTCGTAAGCGAGAAGAGGAATAAATGTAAATTATGAGTGTTACTCACACTTTCCAAACCTCGCAATTCTTCAGTGTCAGCCTCGGGAGCTGGGGCTGTTGGTAGCCAGCGCAGCAGCCGCTGAGCTCCTCCGTGATGCGTTGCCCGAGAGCCCAGGGGTGACCCCAGTCACGGGCCCTGCAACTGCGCCCTCCCATGTGACACACACACCCCTTAAAGTGCAAAAAAATCTGGGAGATCGGCTTCACACCAGTAGCAATTCCTATCCGGATGAGAGGACACAGTCTTAAGCTGTGTCAGGGAGGTTTAGGTTGGACATAATGAGGAATTTTTTCACAAAAAGGCTGATTAGACATTGGAATGGGCTGCCCAGGGAGGCGGCGGAGTCACAGTCCCTGGAAGTGTTTAAGGAAAGACTGAACATGGCACTTAGTGCCACAGTCTAGTAGACTTGGTGGTGGTCAGTCAAAGGTTGGACTTGATGATCTCAGAGGTCTTTTCCAACCCAACTGATTGTGTGATTCTGTGATATCAACACTCTGAACAAGGACAGGCCTTGCTGCCCATACCCCAGGTGCCCACCTGGCCATCCTGGTCCCTGCATGCATTTGTCCCAGCTCCTGGGATTTGCCATGGCAGGGACAAAGGGCCAAGGCCAGGCAGAAGTGGGGCCTGTGGTGAATGCAGGTGTCCCCTGGAACTGATTGCTGTCATTTATTAGTGTTGTTAGAATAGTTTCCTACCAAATGGACTGAATTTTTGTGGTCTTCAATGAGTTCTCCTCCCCCAAGTATAAGACATTGTTTCCTGCCTCTTTCCCTTTCTGCCTGTAGTTGAAATTTCCTAACTGCTAACACTGGTATTCCGATTAAAATATTTCTTGGGAACAATGGAGCTAAATTGGGCACAACTTTTTGTATAGTCTTCTCTTGATTCCATTTTGTTGTATACTTTCTATTTTCTTTTAAGGAATCTTGTACAAATACAGATTGAAGTGATGTCCTTTTAAAAAGATAGAGCAAAGATTGGCATTAATGGTTGCACCTGTAGGGAAGAGAGATAAGAGCAAACCAAGAGGCAGAACTGACAAAAGGCTGCTGTGAGCACTTGCCTGGCCTGGAAAGAGGAGTGTTAAGCTTCCTGGACTAAGAGTGAAGGTGAAAGTAAGAATGGAATCTCTGAAGTGTGAGCAGAGGATCACAAAGGTGTCTCTAGCTGAGCTTCTGAGGTGTTTTGAACATCCTATAAGTGAGGAGCAAGCCTGGGCTATCTGCTTTCAGTGTTGCTGTAAAATGGAGCAGTTGGCTCAAGAGCTATGCCCATCACTCCATTCTGTATTCATAAAAGGTTGTGGGAGTGTCTTGATCCATGCTGATGGTACTGCTTCCTTCAAGGTCTACCACAAGTCTGGTAAGAACATAGGTGCCAAGGGTTGTTCCTTTAACAGGCTGAAATGGGACAAAGTAGGGAAATTTTCTTTTCCTCTGCTTTTTTTGTTGGTTTTGTTTGGGTTTTTTTCCCCCTCTCCTCTCTCTGTATATTGTCATGAAGCTATTCTCCTGCCTGTACTTTATTTCAGAGGACTGTAGATGAATGGTAATACAGATATATGACCTACTAATTTCTCTAGTCATGCTCTATCGACTCATTTGGTTCCAGGAAATAGCTGGGATAAAAGCTTTTCACCACTTTACTTTATTTGAAATAAATAGTCTAAAGCTTTATTATATGTCCTGCTCTGTTCATCTTCCAACCTTCATCTTCTTACCTTTGTTATGGTAACTTTCACAGTGGATTTATGATTGCAGTTTCCCTTTTTCTGTCACTGTGTGTAGCCAGCAAGTGGCAACAAGTCTGTGTTATGTACGGCTTGGTGGGGCTGCTGCAGAGGTCAGTGCTAGGCTAACTCTTCAGGGATTAGAGGGGGTCATTAACAATAAAGACAAAGATCCCATGCCTTCCTTATGGTTAGATATCAATTAGCAGACAAAAACAACAACAACAACAACAAAGGGAAAAAACCTGCAGCAGCCATTAGTTTGGGGCTAATGGTTACAGTAAGAAGAGCATCCCATGTTGCTTTCTAGCAACATAGGATTTCCCCAAATATAGACCTACTTTCCCCAGGTGGGACTGACTTTAGTCAGAGGAGTTAGTTTCCTTATTATCAAGAATTCTTCCTGTTTCCCTCTCTTGAAAGGGGTTCTAAATGCCTAAGCAGTTTCCTTTCTCCCCCAACCCTCTTTTTTCCCTTTCAGATATTGGCTGCGTTCAGCATTCAGAGGACAAGGTAAGCTTGTATCTTTACCTTCATTATGTGTGCAGATAGAATCCTGCTATAGTAAAGGCCAGCTCAGGAGATATAGATGTCTTTGGAAACTATCAAGGTGCTTAAATTTGCTGTGCCCTGTGAGTATTTCCCCTGCAACGTGGGAAAGAAAACAAAATGCTCAGACTGAACTCAAGGAAAGCAATGGGACTGGGAAACAATGTGCACAGATGCTGTCTACTGTGCCCAGAGTCTTGTTGTCTTAATAATGAAAACTTAGGGGTGCTAGTTCAGGCCATATAAAATCTTAAAACAACTTAAATGGAGAGTATCTCTCATCCTGAGAGATGTGCTCAGCCCTCAGGGGCAGATGAGGGTACATGCATGGCTGGGAATTGAGAGCTGTGACATTCTCCAGTTTGTGCTGCATTGCTTCCTTGGTCTGTGTCTGCAGCTGTTGGAATACTTGGGAGTGGTGATCTATGAAGCCCTGGACTGGGGAATTGACAGCCAACTGGAGCGACAACTGAGTGGTCCTTTGGAGAAATTGCTGTGCCTCATGTTGAAACTGGATGATGAGCCAATGAAACCAGAAGTCACCCTGCAGGATGTTATCAAGGTTTCCTTATTCCCACTTAGTAAATGTAGCAACTTTAGAGGAGCTGATGGAACGGTGTAGTTAACCAAGGGGCAAGACCATTTCTGGGTAAAAGCTGGGTAGATTGTTGGAGAACATAGAGGGAGCATGTGGCTTTCCCATCAGAGGGAAAAGGCAATACCATCTTAGGTACTTGCAGGTGCCCACGGAAAAGAATTAAGAAGGAACACTACACATGGCTCTCACACAGCTGTGTCTACAAAGTCCTTCTGTACATAGTCTCCAAATTCAATACCCAGAAGACTGGATATTGAAAAAAAAGTCACTTGTCTGTACTATTCAGTTTTTGCAAAGGCTGGGATTTCAATGTCTCAACTCAAACAGGTATTTGCCCCTCAAACAATTTAAAGGTATGAGAAACTTCTCATCCCTCTGTCTGATCTGGGCAGGGGAAAAGAACAGGGTAAGTGACTCCACCTGCTGTGGGTTTTTGTGCTTTGTCGGCACTGCAGGCTTCCCCTTTCAGGTACTTATTTCAAAGCACACTCTGTGGAAGACAATATACATAAATTATGCAGTTACTTACATTATCATACATATAAGATTGGACATTTTGCTTCTTTGTTCCTCTGTATCTGCAATAGAAAAATAATATAAAGGGGCCATGAGGAAGATGATTTTTAACCATGGATTGAGGAAACTGAATCTTGCTTTATTCCATCCTCCCATGGTGGTTTTTTTTTTCATTTCAAGATCTCTTTTAAATAGCTGCAATTCTTTCAGGCCTGTGAGGAGCACTTGCCCAGGCCTTCTGAGGCTGCCAGACATTATGAAATGACCTGTAGGAATCTGTTTGCTGAATATATGGAACTTCAAAAGCTTGTGACCATCATCCAAACCTCCAAAGAGGTATATTTGGGATCACCCCTTAGCTGTTATTCCCTCCACCTTCACAGACCCACTAGGTTCTAAAGTAACCTTCCCATTGCACTGAAAGTGGAGCATGTAGATGAAGGTCTGTTTTCACAATGGGAATGGCTTCTGTCTCTGCACCTTTTTTACTTATTATAGCATTTAAAAGTTTAGGTGTTTGGGGTTTGTAGGCTTTTCAGATAAACATTAGTAATTTATATTGGATAGATACTGAACAGAGCAATGACCTCATGTGCTTGCTTCTCAGCGACTGAGAAAAATGGATGTGGAAGATTTGGTGGAAAATCCCATTCAAAAGAAGAAAAACTGTGACGTAAGGGATTTAATTTCTTCATTATGGGCATGGGTTTTTTTCTTCAGCCTTAGCTCTCTGAGGCTTCCCACTGATTCTTCTATGAAAAGTAGAGGTTGAACATATTAAACTGCTTCAGTTTTTTCAGGAGCTTAAGTAGTTAACGACTTGTCTGCAAAACAAGCTGGGGAGTGAACTTGAAGTTAAACTGTTTCATATGTCAACCTCACGTGGACATTTATTCTACACAAATATTGTCTTTGTGGTCCAACTTAAACCACTTCTAAAAATGAAGTGGGAGGCAGTCTTTGGAGTAAGTGTCCACAAGCAATTACTCAGGCTGTTTCTTTCTGCAGCTGAGCCCCAAACTCCAGCTCTTGGTGGGAACTGACACCTGCCAAAAGCAATCTGTTCCTTTCTTGTAGCTGGACTGAAAAATCCCAGAAAACTGTTCTGTTATTGGTAGTACTGGGATGGACTATTTCACTTTTACTTTGTGGGGTCTACGTCGGTTCAGGACTGGCAGGGACTGAAGGCCAGTAGTGCTGTCCATCTTTGTGGCAGCTCCAGCAGCTCAAAGGGGTGAAGGGGGATGAGGCTGGAGATGTCACTTATAGATTGGGCTCACTGCCTTTCTTGTCTTTGCATTCTGTCCTTCCATAGATCTTGGACTGTATGTTTGGGGCAGAGAAAGCAACTTACTCTGTTCTTTTCAAGGCCCTGTAAAGTCAGAGCTCAATCAGAAACAAACAGCTCTTCCTTCAGGCTGGAGCTCTGCCCAGCATAAACAAATGCACTGTAGTCTGGAGTCTGTGGAGGCAAACAGCAAGCCCCAAGAGACTTGTGGACTCGCTCCCTTTGTCTAAATAGCACTTGCTTTGAAGCATGCTCAAACTATTCGTATGAAAATGTTTGTGAAATGTGTGTTTGGGCATATTCTCAATTTTGTGATCTATTAAAATAAACTGGCAAGCTATCTCAAACCACAAACTCATCAACTGCTATAGCTCTTTTCTGCAGGGAATACATGAATAAATACAAGGGCTTTGCTGTGTGGCCTGAAGGCCAGTGTATTTGGCCTCTGCTCCTTCAGGAGACATGAATTCCGAAAGCTGGATGCCTGTTGCAAATCCTCTGCCTCTAGTTTCCAAGTCCCTAAGCACCAGTTGATTGCATCGCTCTGAAAAACTCTTGAGTTTAAAATAACCAGGGTGCTAACTTCACTGGGATCCCACAGATCAGAGCTGATGCCTTGAGTGGTGCTAAGAAGCTAGTGCTCTCTATGGGCCACACTTTTTTGTTGACTGCTACAAAACAGGTCTTCTGAAATGCAGACCACAGCCTTACAGCATGCAGGGTTGTACAGTTGCAGCAGAGCTTATCTGTACACGTTACAAGTTGATATTCACCTTGAAATCTAAGCAGATGAGACCTGTTAGAAACACAGCTGTCTTACTGCTCATCTGTTGAACTTAATGCAATGGATTTACGGTGTTGTAGCATTTTCGTGTTGTATCGCACAGGTGTGGGAAGTTTAGGTGGTATTTAACACTACATGGGATGGCCCAAGTAGAATAACTGCAACGATCCAGTCAGTAGGGAAAGAAAAGTATGAGTGATGATGATGTCACCAACATCTGAAAAATGTTTTGGGTGTGCAAGTTGCTCTGAAATGGACAGTTGAAGACAATTCTTGTCCCAAAACTAATGTGGCAATATTACAGTACAGAAGTCTCTCTTCAGGTCATGTTTTTCAGTCAAGTGCTATAACCATGTGAAATACAACTCTATAAAGTGCAAACATCTTGGTGCTATTTCAAAAGTTAAAAAAAAAAAAAAGTGCTATTTCAAAAGTCTCTAGTACTGATGGGTTTGCCCAGAGACTTTTGTGTGTTCTCCCACACAGTATTAAATATAGCCTAGGAGATATGGCTTGTATGTGGTCACTCTTTGATAATTCTAGTTCTCTGGAGTTGAGGTATGACTGTACCAAAGCCAGGCTAAAACAATCCAACAAAAAATCTCTCTCCTTGAAGGCAGCCATCAGTCAGAGCTTGTATAAGACTCTTCTGATATTACACCAAGATATCTGAAGGGATAAGTTGAGAGAAGATGCTGTAAGTGGAAAAGGGAGAGGAGTCTAAGTCAGAAACTTTGTTTTGAGGCAGTTTTCTGAAATGTTTTGCTTCCCTTTCAGTGTTTATAATACAATCACTTGTTCTTACTTAATTTGCCATTGGGATCCAGATAAACTGTTGATTTAGCACTTCCATTACAATGTTGTCTAAACGTGCTATTGAGTTGACTATTTTTTATCCTGTTTTTGTTGGGTTATACTGCATGCCTGAGCATCCTCAGATACTAAAGCAGGGAGAGGATGAGCAGATATCAGTTTTTAGCTTGTGTCTGCAGGCTGAGGCTGCTAATGTATGCTTCTGTGAAGTATGAGATCCCTTCCCACTTGTCTTCCTCTTTTGTTTGTGGATACTTCAACCCTTGTTTTCTGAAAATTTAGAGGATTTTAATGGTGAGATTTGGGATTTCATTCCCAGTGTTTCCTAGGATTCAATAATGTGAAAACACTGGTACCTGCAGTGCCAGTGCTTGGAGAAAGAAAATGTGTCTTGCTACCTGGCAGGAAAAGCTGTGTTTTGCTGAAGTACATTCATAAAGTTAATGACAAAATTTGGGAATGAGCCTGGTGAGCCAGCTCCTAGTTTCCTCATTGTAAATTAATCTCTGCAAAGAGAAGCAATTCTCTGCTCTGGTACTGTACCTGCTCTGAAACTGAGTAGAAGTGGGTATTAAGGACACAACTGTGTGTTTCTGAATAACTTCAGTTTCTAAGCGTGCCCTGTTACGTGGAGGGAGGGGATGCTGCTCAGTGTGTTCTAGCCAGCTACTGACTTGGCCCTTCCTGGTTTCTCTGAGGCATCCCTGTGGCCCAGTGTCATCAGAGAACTGCAGGCTGGCGTGAGGCTGCACAAGGCCAGTGAGCGGCCACAGCGCTGTGTGCCTCCAAAAGAACGGATCCGCTCTCCCTTTGAATTGCTTTTGGATGATATTCAGCACAAGAGATACACCCTACGGAAGGTGAGTGACTTGGAAAACATCTGCTCTACTTCGTGTCTAAGCAGTATGTGTTGAGAAGTCTTCTCCAAAAGCTTGTCTTTCTCAAGGGCACTTCAAAGTCCAGAAGTGTCTGGGTACCCCTCTCAGTTGCAACTCAACATTAGATCACCCTATTTTTCTACCCAAGTGCTTCATTTCCAGTAACTTTTTAAGTCAGCAGTAGTCACAGTTTCATGAAGCTGAATAGTAAACCTCTTCTCCCTCCAGGGGTCAGCCACTCCTTTCCCTGGAGCAGTTATTCTGCCCTGCACACAACAGTTTCATGGAACAGACTCTTGCCTGCTTGTGCTTTCCACCTTGGACACTTATGTCCTTCCAGGCTCCTTAAGCTGAGCTATGCTTGGCAGCATCTCTTACTAGTTTCCTTGCCTTCCCAGATGCCCCAGATGTTCTGGGTGTATGCAAAAGCAGTTTTGAGACAATCCTTTGCTCAGTCTCAGGCAGAGGCCTCTAGGCAGTGTACTTGAGCTACTGCAGGAGTTTAGTCAGGGTAAAAAAAGGTAAGGCCCTCCCAGGGGCAGCTGCTGTTCTGACTCAAGTGGCAGTGACTTCCAGTTTCACCACTTGGTTGGTGAAGATGACCAGATACAAGAATGTCTGGGGTGTCTCTAAAGGCTTGAGATACTCTTTGCTTGCTGCAGCTTGATCTGGGAATGATGAGCAGATCTAAAACATTGGCATAAGGCTTTGTGGCCTTGGCATGCTTTGCAAACAGACGTCTTGGCAGAAGATGAGACACAACTCTTCTTGTAATAAAACCCAGTATTACAAAAAGTGAAAACTTTGCCTACCACACTAGACATCAGCTTTTTTTTCCTCTTTGTTGGTGCTGCTGGAGTGCAGCAGGTTTATAAGCTTCAGCTAAACCATGCACCTCCATAAAGCCCCAGCTCTTGCTTGGCTTGACTGTGGTTCCAGCCTCCAGGTAAGGCTATGTCATTTCTTTGGAGATAATATCTTTATTGATATATAAAATGAATAGTAGTGTAAAGGAGACAGTGCATCATAGGTATTTGTGTTCCTTGCAATGTACTGTATATCAGTGCACTGTGCAGTACAGAACCATAACTCAAGGTGGCAGGATGATCTGGGACTTGATTTTCTCTTTTTTTTTTTCTTCTTTTAAAAAAACAAAACAAAACAAAACAAAAAAACCACCACTTTTCTTTTTGAGGAGAAGCACAAACATGTTTGAAGAATAGTAGACAGAAATGCTCAAAGAAAGCAGAGTGCACAGGTCTTTGTGAAGGCTCTTAAACTAGGATTTCCCCATCTGCAAAGCTATTTTAAAGCTTCTCTAGCAAACAGTGGTCTAATTTGCAAATGAATGAAAGCACAGCTAGTGTGGGAAGCTGTAGTGTTGTTCTACCTGCACTCCCACATGTTCTGAAGTTGTACACACAGGCATCATAACCTCAAAATAAGAATAGGTGAACAAGGCAGCTAAAGACATGCATGTACAATTGACTTTTTTGTCAGTTGTCCCCTATGCAGCTAGCACAGGGCTTGATGCCTCACATGAATATGTGCCCTGCAATTCTATCTTGCTATTGTTCCTAGTTTATGTAGGGCTGTAAGCCAGTCTCTGAGACTCTAGCTTATGCATACAGCTGCCTGCTGCTGCAGTTTTTGTTGCAGTTCTGTTAACCTGTTCAATTGCTCTCCTCCCTGGAGCTGAGTTCTCACTGTTGAAGAGGATGTGACGATGGTGCTTATCAGGATCACTCCTGAAGTCAAAATCTGAGTACAGTGTTTTCCAGCACCTTCATGAGCAGTTCATGAGCTGTTAGGGCTGGAAGCCTGTAAGGGCTGTGCAGCACTTCTGATTGCCTCTAGCTTGCCATGGGCAAATCTGTCTCCACTGAGAACCCACATAAGTAAATCTCATCATTCTACACTTCCCAACTAATTTTTTTATGCCATCCCCACCTCCCCCATTGCCAAATCCTGAATTGCACCGTTCAGTGTGCCACTGAATGGCAGGGTGTACCAGGAGGAAGGAACTATTGTAGAAAAAGAACTATTTCTTAAGCATCGTTTTTCCTCTTTCAGGTGATCGTTGAGCAAAAACACAAGGACCCCAAAGTTGATGTAGCTGCTCCCAAGCCTCATCTAAAGCTGGTAGGTGACCTGGTGCTGCATCTGATGATAGCAAAAAAAGGTAATTCTGGAGTGACAGAACAGCTTCAAGGAACATAGAGGTAATGCCTTAGCTACTGGTTTGTGTTTGGGAGGGGGATATATTAACTTCTTGAGCAGATCCTCCTGCCAAAACCAGGGCCTAGGAAAATGGGAGTTGACATCTTCATAGGAGAAAGATGATCAGTCTCCCTACTTCTTCCACTGCTTCTTTCATTTGGAACATTTTGTGGTCCTGAAAGAACTTCTGAAGTTCTCAATTTCAAATTTGAGAGTCACCAAAGTATTCTACTATGCCCAGTGCTGGAGGGTGTCTCATGTGCAGGGCCCAGTGCCCTCTTGAGTGACAGGCACTTGTAAAACAGTGCCATTGCTGATGGATTTTTCTGTCACCACTGGTCTCCTTGCTCTATCCACTGGCTCTTTGTGGTGCTGTGCTTTGCCTGCAGGTGTTGGAGAGGCAGCTGAAAGAGTGTGTGCCATGTGAGACCAGCTGGCATGAACGGTCCATGGTAGAAATAAAACAACCACAGAAGCTTCAGTCAGCAGCAGCACAGGAAAAAGGGAGCAGGCCCAAAGGTACCTGCTCCAAAATAGTGGCTGGCCTTTGAAATGAAAGCCCATTTATTTTTTCAATAACATTTATAATGCAAAGGGGGTGGCAATGCAAATTTTGTGTTAGAGGTGGTTTGGCATAAGAATAGTTATTTCTAGAAAATCTGTCTGTGGCTTATTAAGACTCAAAAGATGGTTCAACTTACCCATTTTTTTATGGATGTTCAAAATTGTCCACTAAGTGAGAGGGCAGAATTTTGACCATCACCTAACACTAAAAGTTTATGTAACCATCATGACAAAGTCTGGCCTAATCTCAAATTCTGATCTGTGGGTATCAAATTTGTAATTTTCTTGTCCCAGCACAATATCTCACTTAGTCTGTGTGTTTGGGGGTTTTTGTTCTCCCTCTCCCCTGCAGAAATTCTTTTGACACCAAATACAGCCTCGAACTCTCCAAGTGACAGTTTTTTAACTCTCCAAGATGCCTGTACTGAGTTTAAAGTTGTCAACACTAAAACACAGCAGCTGGGACCAGGAGTTCAGGTAAGGCTTTAAGTGAAAGGACTATGGGGAGGCATTAGAGCTGCAAATACACACATAGCCTGGAAGGTCAGGTACAAATCCTAGTGTAGGAAATCTTGTCTCAAAAGTGAACAAATGTGGTACTGTTGGGTTCACTGAAGTTCTTTTCTCTACAGAAGCACATATCATATTCAGACAGTTCTGTTTGTGGCATGACTGCAGCCTATAGGTACAGCGTATACAATCCCTTCTCTCTGACCAGTGCTAAGACCTGAGGAACTGGCCTGAAGCTGTGTCAGTGGAGGTTTAGGTTAGATAATAGGAAAATGTCTTTCACCCAGAGGGTGGTTGGTCACTGGAAGAGGCTCCCCAGAGAAGTGGTCACAGCACCAAGCCTGACAGAGTTCAAGAAGTGTTTGGACAAGAGTGTGATTCTTGGGATGGTCCTGTGCTGGTCTAAGAGCTGGACTTTTCTTGTGGGTACCTTTCAGGTCAGGATAGTCTATGATTCTATAGAACCAAGGCCTGCTCTGGTCTCTTAAAACCAGATCCTGCAAAAGTTTTAATATGCATGGGAGTCTGGCCAGTCTTACAGTGAGGCATTTGATGCTAGGGGTATTGATGTATTTTGGTTTCACATGGTATGTGAGCTCATGGAAGGAAAACTTAATTACTTATTTTTAAGAAGCAACTTGATTGGTGAATTTCCACTCTTCTGTCTGTGGAGTTATTTTGGGAGCACCACTCCTCAATAAACCACGATGTCTTTGGGTTCTTTTACTCCTGGCTCGATCATGAAAAGCTTGACTTGGTTCTGGGATTCAGTCTGAGCGTATTCAGAAATTCTGTGGAACAGAATTTAAGCCCTAAAACATCATGTCTAGCACAGATGCTCTGGCATACAAACAGGAATCTGTTTTCTGTAAATATTTCTGTCTGAAATGCAGTTGCTTAACTGAGGAAAGCGGATATGAATTAATAAAAGCAGAAAATCTCAGCTATATTTGCCCCCATCTGTGCTACTTGGAGGAATGTTCAGCATTCGAGAACCCTGTAGTTGATGTATTACTGCTAAACTAGAAGGACCTTCATATGGAGACTAATATAATCAAATTTGTTTCCTGCTTTTCTAGAGAAGGTAGAAACAATGCTGTTGAGATACAGCACTGGGTTTGAGTTGGGTTAGCGAGTTGGGTTGGTCATAGTCTCTTGAACTGTTCTCCAATGTTGCTGTGTGTCAACTGGAGCCAAGAATATGGTTCCAATGTACTCCATGGGTTGCTTAGGGAAGATTTTGCAAAGTTGGTTCCTGAACAGATGAAACTTTCATATTAGTATCCACATTGAACTGAGAGAGAGAGAGCAGATGAACTGGAAATTTCACGAACTTGACTGGAGCTTCCTGGTTGTGGAGTGCAGAGGAGGGTTAACTTTATATTCCAAGAAGCAATAGAAAGTTCCTAAATGTACTCCGTTGATTTCTTTCTTTGCTTCACTTTTGAGTGAGCCTGAACATTTCTGGTCAGTCCTGGGTATCCTGGTTTTGTTTAGCAGCAATACTTCTGCTGAAGTGGGTTCAGTGTCTCGCTTACAGCTTATGAACATCCTGTCCTCTGATCTACAGGAAACCACTCTCAAGCTGCCTGACAGCACCTGCCTTTCCTCCAGCAGGTCATCGCTAGTATCCTACAACAGCACAGGTCAGTGTACTTCCAGCTGCATGTCCAAACCAGGTGACAAAGTACAGTCAGTGGCCTGCTGGGTTCCCAAAGCCTTAGGTTGGGCTCACTGTACACTTTCTTTTCACTCTGATCACTTGGAGTTACTTTACAAGAAGAGCTCTAACACTAAGTAATGAGTCTGGGGAGGTGCCCTTAGAAAACCATTTCTCTGCAGTTGACTAAAGCCTGTGTAGTTCCTGCAGCTTCAAAACAATGATACCATGTCCCCAAAGGCCTAACTGGAATTTGCAGTAAAAGCTAAATGAATGTTTTGAATATTCAAGTAGAAAGAGCACCACTTGATTTCATTAAACTAAGTGGTGCTAATGAAGCCTCATCACTGCCTACTGACAAGCATAATTACTGTAACCTCTGCTTTTTGTGATCTGAGCAGATGGGGTGGAGGAGGAGAGACATAAGCCTTGCAACCTTCAGAGGATAGTGTAGCGCTCTTGAGTGGTTTTTGGGGTGAATACTTAAAAGCTGCCAGTTAGTTTTCTGCACCCTAAAACTCTCTCTTCCTATCCAGGTCTCACTGCAAATTCCCTGTGTCCCCCATGTCCACCCACACTAGGAGACATTAAACCCAAGAGTTTCCTGAATACTGGCCAACAGCAACTGCCTCCTTACAGAAGAAGGTCCAAATCTTTAGAGACAGGCCTTCAAAGCAAGGAATTTGTAAGTCCAACATGTCAGCAAGCAGCCCTGGTCTGATAGATCTTGTAATGACTAGAGCTTGCACCTTGATCCTCATGTAAGCACTAAGCATGCTCTGTGGTTTTTATCTTGGGACATATTGTATACTGATCTGAAGTTGGTATATTATTCTCTCACTGGAGACAGCCTAAGAGAGGACTGGATGCTGCAGTGTCCTTGCAGTGCCTTCCCAGTTTGAATGATATGAAATAGTTGTTTCTCATACAAGAAGAAAAAAATACCTCTGTATTACTTGAAAATGTCCATCAAGACTTCCTCAAGCAGACTGTAGTTGACAGTAGGACTGTCCTGCATTCTCTATCTCCCCTCATTCTTTCTAGATACTAATATGTTCACAAGTGTCCCTTAAGCTGCAGTAAAGGGAACAAGCAGTTGACAAACTGTAGATAGCACAGCATTGGTGACTTCTAAATATACCATATATGCAGTACTGAAGTCATCAGGCTCTGCATGACAGTAGTGAGAGAAATGCTGGGGTTTGTGTGCTTCTGTGCAACTTTCTGAATTATGGCCTTGCCCTGTTCTGCCCTTGCTTCCTTCTTTCCTTCTGCATCTCTCTCTGCCTGACCTTGGCAAGTCTCTAAACTGACCTGAGGACTCTGAGACCTCTTCGTTCAGCAGTGGGCTGGGGGATGCAGGTGGGTTGGGTTCCCCAGGTCCCTCCTGGTAGACCACCAAACTATAGTTGCCATGTGTGTGGGGCCAGTGATTCCTGGGAAAGAGAAGGCAAGACAGTGCTGTGCTGTGGAAAGGGATCTTGTACTCAGGAGGGGCCAGGGTGGCATCTGTTCTGTGGTCTGTTCCAAAGGATAAAATTCCCCGAAGACTGGCTCTGGAGATGGTATTAGCTGCTGTGGTGACCAATGGATCTGCTTCCTTTATGAGGTGTCAGGAACCTGCTTGAAAACTGTAGCAATCACTAAACCCCCTGTAGTATTTTCTCCACTAGCATCATCAAACAGTCAACCGATATTCCCCATCACGGGCAAAATTGGGTTTTGGAGACAAATGCTCCTCAGCCTTTGGGACCCAGTTTTGAGGATAACCTCCCCAGATAGCTGCTTTCTTCAGCCTTCTCCAATGCTTAGCTTCTGCCTTTCAACAGGACTATCTCTTTCCTACCAAGTGTCCATCACCAACCATTGCTGAGCTAATTGGAACCAGATATTCAGAGATGGTGCTGAAAGGGCAAGACTTCTTCCAAAGAGGTGGTGATGGTGTCTTTCTAAGAGCAAAGGTATGTTTCCTCTTCTTCTCTTTGTGCTATCCTTGGTTTTTCAAAAGCTGTCTGGTTTCATGACCCTCAGTGCCGAACTGCTGAGGTGCCCTTTGCCTCAACTTATCCTGTTCATAACAGCTGATCCCAGTTTGGCCCTAGGCTGGAAACAGTTTTTAGTACTTGTGCAGTGATGGCTTTTAATCCAGTTTAAACTCTGTAAATTGCTTAGAAAGTAACCCAGCCTTTGCTTTTTACTTCTTGTCTGTGATTTCCATGCTAGGAGAGCTGACTGCTGTGACTGTGGGTGAGTTCTGAAATCCTGAAGTAAATAGTTGGGATTTGGTACTGCTAAAGAGTGAAACTGAGGCTCCCACACCCGAGTTGACCTAACTCAAACCACCTTGCTGAGTGGACACAAAGGTTGGGGAGATGAGAGGGACAGAGAATGACCTGCAGCACAGGACTGTTGGCTCTTCACATTTCTTGACTACTGCCTTACTCACTGAGTCTCCTTTAGAGGGGGTGTTGCAGCCAGCCCCTTCAGAACAGATGTCCTGAGTACAAGCCCTTTGCAACACAGATGTGAGGAAGTCTGTGCTACTGGGCTTATGGGTCAGCTTCTTGCCCTCATTTATTTAGCAGTACAGACAGAGTCAAAGGGTTCTAATAGCAAAGCTATGCTACTTCCACAGTCTGTCTGATGCTCCTGAGACTGAATTCTTGTTTTTATCTCACCTTACCGACCTTGCTTTAACTTGCCTGTTCTATGCCTATTCAAAAATGGCTCTTATCCCCTTTGTGTTCTTGCTGCTGAAGTTTTTTTAGCTTTCTCAAGCTCTACTTCTCAAGATAATATCACTTCTGACTGCCAGCTGTGTATGAATGTGCTCTTTCTTATAAAGTTCAAGCGACTCATCAGCTTCCTTATGACTCATTTTTTGCTTCAGGATTGAATTCAAATTTGCCCTGATTTAATCTCTTTGGGATTGCTGCAGTCTACCTCAAAGAATGTCTCTCTTCTTCCCTCTCTCTTAACTAGCTACTGTTACACTCTTACACAATACAGCTATTGTTTGCTCCAGAGCCTTTTTTTAAACTCCTGTTGTCTGGCAGCTGCCCCAAACCTCTGCATCATAAAAACACTGGCCTACAAGTAAGAATTTTTTTTGCCTTTTTAGCTTTTAATTCCTGTGTCTTTGCTATCCTTTATTCAACCTCTGTTATTGTATATGGATCTAAAGCCTTTAGAAGGTTGGTTTATATGCTTGCTCTTTGACAGGCAGTGGATACTGTTGGTACAAAGATATTTCCCCTTTGCATTCTCAAATAACTTTCCTTTCCACAGATCTGTTTCAGCTGCCATAAGCAGATGTTTCTTAAGTGGCCTTACAACTGTTACCTCTGCAGCAGGTGAGCTGGTACAAAAAGGGTGAATAAGGAGGGAGAAAAGAGTGAAAGAATAGTGCTGAAAATACCCAGTATTCAAAGACTTGTAGTACTGGATAGGAACAGGTTGCTGAGCCCTTCAGTTTTGTCTTACTGCACAAGCCAGGCTGAAGTCTGTCTACAGCTGCAGAGGATGTGGAAAAGTTTGTCTCTGAAGTGGTATCTCAGTTTTAATTCTTAGTATTAAGCTAGCAATAACCAAATTTACTGTGCCAGTATTAAATTCAATTTCTCTGAGATCACTTTGAATTTTGCTCTAAAGATTGGATTTAACTTCAGACAAGGGCTTGAACAGGTTCTGGGAGAGGGTCTTCACCAGAATCTTCTGTTGAGGACTGAAAAGGAGAACTCCAGACCTTGTGACTGGGGAAGGAGTTGGACCTACTTGTATCCGCTTAGTTGTCAGAAACTTTCTGTTCATGGAAGAGGGAGAGAGATACTTCAGGCTCATTAAGGCTCACTTAAATCTATTTGAAGCAGTGGTGAAGCACTGAATTGATTACAAGCAGCAAGTAAACAACCACTGGAAATTGAGCAACTGTCTGGTGGTAGTGCTGGGTGAATTTTAATGAGGATTTGCAGAGAAAGCCTTGAAGCTATGGATGCTGACACATTTCAGATGAATTAAACAACCATAAATAGGAGAGCTGGCAAACTGAATGGGGGAGTTCTAAGCTTTCTTACTTTGCCATCAAGCAATTCTGCCACAATCACAAATTCTGACTTACTTGGGAAAGTCACCTTTAGCTGCCATATTAGTATCTGCTGAGCTTTACTCAAATGATAATGCTGGGAACTTTTTCTTTCAGTGTTGTCTGCTGTGACTGCTGCATCAAGGCAAGTCTAGTCTGTACAACAGCATATGAGTTTTTTACATTTTCTGTTTTCCCAATGCCTCACCTAGTCATAGGAAGCTTTCCTTCATCCCACTGATACCTCAAATCTACCCTCTACCTTGTTTCTAAGAAAACAGAAGAGGGAATATTATGAGGTGCAAAAGCAGCAAGGGTGCTGCAGACATCTCTTGTCATACTCAGCTAAAACAACTCTGGTTCCTCTTTCATCCTGTGTAAAGTGGTTGGGATTACACTGTGATCTATTTATACAAGGGTCAGAAAGTTCACTGCATTAATGTCTACCTTTTAAGTGCACTAATAAATCAATTGCATGCCATGCAAATTCTCCTGCTAAGCAGGAGGATGTGTTTCCCGGAGAACTCAGGTGACTTGTGTTGTGATTCTAGATGTCGATGCCCTTCCGAACGTGTGTACATCTTCCACTTCACTTCCTAAAACTTTTGAGACTCTCCAGAGAGGACGACCCAGCTACTGAAGAGCAGAAGAGCTCAGAGTTGCTACATGAAATAGAGCACGGGCAGTATTTTGGGTAAGCTGGGACAGGGATGTTCTGGTTTTACCTTGAAAGATGTTACCAGTTACTTATGCAAATCTACAAACATGCAGACAGCAGTATGTAGGAGTAGGTTGGTCAGCTGAATGTTCTGCTGAATGACTGGTTTAGTCCCTGGTCTAACTGGTGTATAGTTCTCTGGAAGTATTGTGGATTTTAGATGACCAAAAGGGAGGATGTGAAGGTGCTCTGAAGTAGATTTTCCTTTCTAACTATTAGGTTTCTGATGTGGATTTAGAAGTGTCCGCATTAGCCCAGACATGGAAAGTCCTTTGCAATAGCTTCAATTGTATAAGAATTTCCAGACTGCATTACATTCTATCCCCCACAGCCGGAGGTCTGTCACTACAACCCAGGCATAGCCCCTTTATACCTACAAATCAAATATGCTAATTGTTTTAAGCATAACTGACTGAAGAGTAATGCCATAAATGGTTTCTCATTTTCCCTCCACACATATACAGACACCCTTTCCTTTTTGTCCCCAGAAAATGAACTATTGCAAAGAGAGCTTTTGACAGTTCTGAGTGGAAAAGACAGACCATGTGTGTATAAGTGCAATATCTAAGACTGAAAACATACATTATCTCTTCTCTGTGTTCTCATCTTCCCAAAACAGTTAAGTGTTCTACTGGAGGAACTGGTGTCTTTTTTTTTCTTTCTTCTCTGAAACCATTCTTTAATGTAGCCAGAATAAAGTCACAGCAGTTTCTGGTTCAAAGGCTTGTACGTCAATTGCCAAAAAGTAGGGGTAGTGTTCACTACTGAAGTTAACTGCGTGGGGCAGGCAGTGGTTTGGTCTTACAATGCAGGTGCTGTAGGAGACGTCTGAGAGGCTGCATTGCTGTCATACTTCAGGATGGCAAAAAAAAAATCCTGCTGCATGAGGATGCAGCCACAACCTTGAATCAGACATAGATAGTCATTAGCCCTTTGACATACTGGCAATAAAGTGTCAGTAAATGAAAGTGTTCTGGTGCTTAGTAGCCTTCCTAAGTGGTGCTGACGGCTCTTTTGAACTCATGCAGTTACCTAAATCACTTAGCAGCCTGGGGGGAAGGGTGGAAGAGCACGATGCCCTCTAACAGAAACCTGGGTCAGCTTTCCTGCTTTTGTTTTTCCCTCTCCCTCTCCAGTGTACCCGTTATTTTGGAGCCACGTTGCCTAGCACGGCCTCTGTGCTGTTACACAGGGGCCATGGCAGACTGGCTGACTGCAGACATCTGTACCCGCTGTGAGCAGTACCTGATGAATGTGGCTTCCTGTCAGCAGCAAAGCATCCCTCCCAGAAGAACTTCCTGGGCTTGATCCAAACTGCAATAACTATACCATACATTTCTCCTGTCACTTGTTCTGTACCTGAAATAAATGAAACAGCTTTATGCACCTATTGACATAAAGGCCTGATTAGAAGACCTCCCTGCTAGTCAGTCTAAGCAGGGAGCACAGTTAGTATTTCTGTATTGTGAAGTATTCTAAAGCTTTGTGGGTTTTGGAACTGTTTTGATTCTTTTTATGTTTCTTTGAGGAAAATAAATGTTGAAGCACTATCACGTCTCTAGCATTTTCTTCTTTGCACCTGCAGTTGCCATTGTTCCGTGGCACTGTTTGCATTCATTGCTGAGCAGGCTTCACCCAATGTAATGAGTACAGGGAAACTTTTAACCTAAACCCCCATTCCTGAGAGGGTTGGAAAGTGGAGCTCTCAGTTATGTGATCACATCACCATGCATTTTGCAAGTGTTCCTTCCTCATAACTCACTAAACAGCACTTAAAGCTCACTGCTTTGATGCATGTAACACCACAGTGATGGCTGCCAGGCTTTAGGAAGCAGACTTGATTTAGGAAACTTGATTTGGTTTTTGTCTGTGCACTATCATCCTTTGGTACCAGAGCTTCCTGGTGTGTGTCGCTACTATATCTCAATGCCATCATCACCTGAGGAGCAGATGGTTTTTCTTGAAAGATTCATCTCTTTGTATTGGCTTTAAGCTTTGCCCTAAGGTGAACTAGTCTGTTGCAATGTATATGAAAAATAAAGAATGTTTTAGTAGATTTTTTTTGTGTGTTAAAACCAGAAATGAGATATTTGATAGTATGTGTATTTCTCCCCAGGAATTGCCTATATGGAAGGGATGTAGGGCCTAAATGGAGTTTGCTTTGATTAGTTTCGCCGTGTTGAAGGATACAATGGACTTGTAGCTGGAATGAGTCATGCTAAAGAAAATAATGTCTAGGGAGGGCCAGTTCTTCTAGATGAAGTAGAAGGGAAGAAAGACATGTTTAAGCTGAGCCTAACTAAGGTCTGCATCCAAACTGCCAGGAGGGTCAATACCTCCAGCTGACTTGTGCTGGCCTGACTTCTTCCTCCAAACTGCCTGTCTGCAAGCTGATGCCACTTGCAGGTTTGGGCAAGCTCTGCAAGTAAATGAATGTGGGGAAGCTGGAGCTTGTGCTTCCTTTTGGAGCAAGTTCAAGTGCTCCTCTTCCTTCAGTCAATTAGGAGGGATGCAGCCTGCCTGCCCAGGTCCTCTCCTGTATGTACTAATCGCTGGTGCTGCTGGGAGGCACATCCATATCAGGCAGGTGGGCTCCTTGCAGGCTTTAGGGAATGGCAGCCAAGCCACAGGTGCGCTTGCTGGCAAGATGGGCACAGTGTGGGCCCAGGGGCATAAGGTGCTCTTGGACACTTGCTGAGTGGAGTAGTTTAGGTAAAACTAGAAATGAGCTGAGATCAGCCTGTTTTGATTAATGTGTAAGCCCAAAATGCTGCTCAGAGCCTGAGTGCAGCAGTATGGAGAGCAGTCTGTATGGCACTGAGGTAGATATCACTTTATCAGGAGAGCAAACGTAGTTCTACATTCTGTCTCTTGCACATCTGCTGTGGTGTGACATGGGCTTGTTTTATTGCGTTTCCCTTTTCCTACCTTGTGACCATGATAGGGGTGAGGAAATGCCCTCACTTGCAGAACAGACAGGCAAAAAGGCAGGGGTGGGTGGATGCTAAGGAATAGCCTGACCTTCTCTGCTTCTCCCTGATCTAGCAACCTCATGGGATAACCCATGTTCCCATCATTCCTCTCAACTACATCGGTTGCATTAACTGCTGGGCGGGCTAGCAAAACCTCTGTCCCCTGTACAGGGGTGACATCTCCAACCGTGGTGAGCAGCCATTGTTCCTGACCATGGCAAGTCATGAAAGCTAGCAGGGGCAGACTTACTAGAAAAGTACACCTGTTTAAATACAGTCAAAAGAGCCTAGTCACCTCCTTTCCCTGGCTGAGGAGAGCCTTTAGGAGGAAAGAGAGAAAAGGCCTTATCTGGGAGCCACAGAGTGCAGAGTGGAGCAGGTACAGGCACAAGACAGGCAGCCTGAAGCAAGGGTGCAGGAGGGAGGCTCCTGTGTGGAACAGATCTGGGACAAAGCCTTGAAGGCACCGAGACCAGCACTTTCCAGGGATGTGGAAGTGATTGTGCAAAATGTGTTCTTTCCAGCCCCACTAAAAGGTGGTGGTTTGGAAGAAAGCCTTCCCTCTGCAAGCACATGGCGGGATTGGATCTGGTTTTTTTAGCTTGTTCCTCTCTCATATGGACCAGAGCCTTCATGGCTTGATGTTAACCCTCTAGACGAGCTTGCTCCCATTTTGTTTCCCCTTGGGGTCAGCCCTGTGCCGGTGTCTGGGGTCAGCCCTGTGCCAGTGTGCTGTGGTCAGCCCTGTGCCGGTGTCCGGGGTCGGCCCTGTGCCGGTGTCTGGGGTCGGCCCTGTGCCGGTGTCTGGGGTCGGCCCTGTGCCGGTGTCCGGGGTCAGCCCTCTGCCAGTGTGCTGTGGTCAGCCTTGTGCCGGTGTCCGGGGTCGGCCCTGTGCCGGTGTCTGGGGTCAGCCCTGTGCCGGTGTCCGGGGTCGGCCCTGTGCCGGTGTCTGGGTTCAGCCCTGTGCCGGTGTCCGGGGTCGGCCCTGTGCCGGTGTCTGGGTTCAGCCCTGTGCCGGTGTCCGGGGTCGGCCCTGTGCCGGTGTCTGAGGTCAGCCCTGTGCCGGTGTCCGGGGTCGGCCCTGTGCCGGTGTCTGGGTTCAGCCCTGTGCCGGTGTCCGGGGTCGGCCCTGTGCCGGTGTCTGAGGTCAGCCCTGTGCCGGTGTCCGGGGTCGGCCCTGTGCCGGTGTCTGGGTTCAGCCCTGTGCCGGTGTCCGGGGTCGGCCCTGTGCCGGTGTCTGGGTTCAGCCCTGTGCCGGTGTCCGGGGTCGGCCCTGTGCCGGTGTCTGGGTTCAGCCCTGTGCCGGTGTCCGGGGTCGGCCCTGTGCCGGTGTTCCCGAACCCAGCGAGGGGCGGGCGGGGCCGGGCCAGGCCCGCCCCGCCAGGGGGCAGCCGCGGGCCGCGCTGCCCGGGGCCGGGGGCCGCAAAATCAGGGACATCTCAAAAATAGGAAATATTTTTACCGCCCTCTTTTTTTTTTTTTCCCTTTTTTTTTTTTTTTTTTTTTTTTTTTCGGTCCCGCGGCGCTCCCCCAAGCCCTTGTCCTGGAAATGTCCCAGTGGGCATTTCCCACTGGCAGAGAGGGCCTGGGTAATGGGCAGTGGGGAGGTGAGAGTGAAGGGGAAGGTGGGGGCACGTGGGCCAAGGACATCTGGGACAGAGGCACAGGAACACAAAAAGGAGGTTTCAGGTGGAGGGGAGAGGCAGCACAGGCGTGACTGCAGTAATGTCATGTGGCTGTCAGAGTAGTTTGGTGTTTGCTGCTTGAAGCCACCTGGGAAAACATGCTCCAGTAGAATCATAGAATGGCTTGGGTTGGAAAGGACCTTAAAGATCATTTATCTCCAACCCCCCTGCAGTGGGCAGGGACACCTTCCACTAGAGCAAGCTGCTCAAAGCCCCATCCAGCCTGGCCTTGAACACTTCCAGAAAGAGGTACAAACCCACCTGAATAACGTCACCCAGGGCACCACTGCCAGCACCTTCTTGTTCAGATGAAAGGTGGATTTTGAGTGGGGTTTCACCCTACATCCGATTCAGTTTGGCATAATTATTTTTGTTTCTTTTGTTATAAAGGATAAACATAAGGACTTCATATTTTACACATGAAATAAAACCATAGCTGTAGTGTTGGGCAGGATTGGTTTTAAAAGCAGGATTAGATTTAAAAAGTATGTGGGCAAATTGGGGAAATGGTCTGGAAGAAACAGGAGGCAGCTGAATAAGGAAAAAGTGGAAGGTCGCACACTTGAGCAACAATATGAACTCCCAGAGTACAGAGGAGGGAGTGATGGGTTAAGTAGCAATTCTTCAGAAAAAGGATCAAAAGCTGAATGCAAGTCAGCTATGTCATGGTGTTGAGGTGATGGAAAATAAGTTGAGGGTAGATGTGGCGTAATTGGATCCAGCCCAGTAGAGAGCAGGGAGAGCAAGCGGAAGTGGAGAAACCATTACCTACCAGGGAAGTCTGAAAGAACTGAATTCTCTAACCCTAAGGAAGAGAGAACTGAAGTCTTTAGGCACATAAAAGGACATAATCGTTGCTCCTTGTCTGTGATGGAGGAGAAGGAAAAAAAAAAGAAAGAAAAAAGAAGGCTTAAGTCACAGCAGGAAAGGCTCAATTTAGATGTTAGGAAAAACTTTCTAATGACAGGGATAATAAAGAATAGACTGCCTGGGGAGCAGAGAGCTTTAAGATCAAGTTAAGCAACATCTGTCAGGGATGTCCGAGGTTTAGGTGATCCTGCTTCGGTTAGTGGGATGGACTGGTCTGACCTTTCAAGGTCCCTTTCAGCTCTAATTTTTCAGTGGTTCTGTGGGTCGACATTAATCTTCTTGATGGTATTTAAACAGTCAGCAGCTCTCTTAAGTAACTGCTAGCAAGTCTCTTCTCTTGCCTGCGGTTTAAAATTAACTTAATTTCCATGCATCACTTTCGCCCTCCAGCTCCCAAGTCCTGCACAGCCAAGCAGCAGCTGAATTCCCGGACTGCTTGTCAGTACCTTCCTTGTGGCTCTGTAGCTATGCACAAAAAAAAAAAAGAAAAAAAAAAAAGGATACAAACGCTGCATACAGGTGACTATGCCACCACTGTGAGGGTGCCCTCCTTTTCTGCACTTATATGTAGGAGATATGGTCCCCCTTCTTGAGACAGCGGAATCTCATATGTGGTTATTTCATTTTGTGCCCTTCAAGAACCTGCCTCTTCATGTTGCCTGCAGCCTTCTGATTCTATAAGGTTTGAGTGTCCAAGCCCAGACACTGCCCAGCGTGCGTGGCACTTCTGTGTAACAATGTGTACAACAACAGGTGGTGTAATTAATACTTGTCCACAAGTGATCTCTCTTCAAATGGGGCAGACTTGAGAAAGAAGAAGGCTGAAGTTGGCCCTGGAGGCCCTTGAAGCCACTAATGAAGGTGAATTTTCATCTGCCAGCAACAGAGTAAGAGGGAGAGAAAAAGCCGGGCCATGATGAGCAGTATCTGCAATCCTTGTTGAGTGCCATTGGAAAACAAGGAGAGCTGGTGAGTGTGTACTGAAGGCATGGTGTCTGAAAACTTCTTAGTTTTTTGCTTAAAACAGAAAAGACAGCATTTCCATAGCTGGGAAAAACTGAAAAAAAGCTGAAAAGAGAGGGAACCCCTGCCTGAAAGTCCTCACCTTTGGAAAATAACTCCCTGCCAGGCAATGAGCTGCACATATGGATTGTGAAGGGTGACCATGAAAACTGGGTGAGTATGGCATCAAGAGGATCACTGACCCCACATCACAGCTAGAAGATCAGCGATAGAGGAGATAGCCATAAACCAAAACAGGTTATCCAAAGTCAGGAAAACATGAGGCTTCCAAACCTTCATTGCATCCTCCTTAGTTATTTACTTAAAACAGAAAAGATTACATTTCTATAGCTGGGAAAAATCATCCCCATTGAGAGAGAGAACCACAAGTATCTTACCTGCCCACAGACAAGCAGTCACAATTTCTCTCACTAATCTTCTCCAGTGGTTTTAACCATCCAAGGTAATTGTGGGCCCGATATACAAGCCTTCACACTTGCTTTTGTTAACAGAGCAAGCAAGATCTGTGTTATCTCTGCATGACAAGTAGTAAGAACCTTATTTCATACGTGTGAGTAACGTATAAAGAAATGAAGCAGCCACCACAGGAGCAGGTTGGAACACAGGGTCTTTCACTCCCAGCCCTGAGCTCCTTCTTTCAGACCATGCTGCCAGCTCTGAGACGTGGCTGGGCTGTTATTTATACATGTAATAAAACGCCACCTGAATGCAGCTGGAGTCCTACCTTTGAGCAACACGAGCACGCTAGGGACTTTATTTACAGCTATTTCACTTTGCCTCTCTTGATGCTGGGAATGAGAGTTTCAGGTGTGCTACCCTTTAAAAAAACCCACTGTGAAATATGCATATGTTAAAGTGGGTTGTGCTTTTGTGGAGCCTGTATCCCAAACTACATAGTAGCTGCTTTGTGCACAAATTGTACAAAGGCACAGTTCCACTCCAGTGAAAATGTATTTATCAGAACTAAGACAGTATGAATCTGATTCATTAAATAAGACCTCATTTTTTTAAAGGAATGTTAGGAGTAATACAAATACAGCAAGCTCGTAAGGCCCTTGAAAGTTAAGGGTGAAGCAAGCTTACTCTTTAACTACTGCAACTTGGGAAAGGTGTTTTTGGAAGTGCCATAAAAATTGTAACTTTCTTGGGATATTCTGAACACTACTGTACCCCACAGGGTTCAGGGGAATGATGAAATTACCCACCCAAATGTAAGTTTATTTGAACAATGAAATTTATATGAAGTCCAGGAATTTTCAAGGTAAGAGAAAATCAGGACCTTTTTCATTTTTTGCCCAGACAGCTGGGTAATTCAGGACCAGCTACACTTGAGCACCCTGCGTTTTGGGCATTGCAAACTCAAAAGTTTCCCATCTGAGGGGTGCTCCCAGCTGCAGTGAGCTTGATCTCTGCTTAGCTTTGGAGCTGGAGCCAGACGGCCTGCTAACACAGTATGGCTGCAGGCCTTTTTGGTGTTTTCACTCTGTGGAGTTTTTATGAGACCATATCTGTCAAACGTATGTGTGAAGATAAATCAAACAAGCACAGCCATGGCTATTAAATAAATGTGAAATCTGAGTGGCTTCCACCAGCCCCTCGATCCCTCCCCCTCGGCTGCCGTGTGTACTGAGTGTTTTATAGGCACAGGACGGTGAAGGATGGCTGGTTATGAGAAAGGGGAAGCAGTGGGGAGGCAGCTCCAAGGGAAGGGAGTGATTTCATTGCAGCGGGAAGCAGAGAGCTACAGGATGGGTTTGGGGCTCATGCTGCTGAAATGTTTAGGTCTGGAAAGAGTCTGTTTTGAATCTTGATGACTTTTGAAGGAGGAGAGACTCAAAAAATTCCATCAGGGACATGGTCTGACTGCTGTGATGGCATCCAAAGTGCAATGAAGATGGGAATTCAGCAGAGGAGACAAGAAGGCACTCCATGCAGAAGTGTAATGGGGTAATCAATCTCGGACCACGTTTGGGGCTAATGCTGTGTGAGCACCACAAGGTTGCTGCAACTTGAGTACCAAAGCATGAGAAGGACATCAAGCTTCTACATGCCTCACAGCCTGTCTTCTCCTGGAAAATAAAATAATCTTGACCTGATCACCACTCACATTTTCCCACTATTCCCTAAATTGTTCTTCCCCCAGGAGAAGGGTGGTCTTTCCAAGGTCAGGGTTGAGGTTACTGACAGGTCAGGGAGGGCAAGGTCAGGCTTGAAGCTGACTGTCTGTACCAAAGCTGTCCCACATAGGGAGAGGGCCTTGCAGTTTCCAAAGCCATCAATCTCCTCCCCACTTTCACCAGCTATTCACCTCTCCCAGTTTTAAGTGGAAGAAAATACAGCCAACCTCTTCAAGTCCTTGTGTCACGACTCTGGGAGCTGCATTCTTGCTCTCGAGTGCTCAGTCACCGAAACAGAATAGCTAATATATCACTCCCAGTGTCTTTATTTGGGGGTTGAAGTTGGATCAATGTATCTGAAGCCTACTGTAACCAGGAAATGATTCTTCTTATTTCTGACAATGAGGCCGCTTCTGCCACCAAGAAAGCATTTGTCACTTCTCCCTGGTTGCACTGGGGTTTGGCTGAATGTGCCTGTTTACCCTGGCACACAGGGAGAGCATCCTCGCAGAGGAGATGGGGACTCAACAGGAGTCGAGGCTAACAAATCACGTGGTGGTAAAGTGTACGGTGCTGGTGCTAAAGGCAAAGCAGGAGGGGCAGGACATGGCCCATAAGGCAGGAGCATGGGACAAAGATTATTTGATGTGGCTCCTAAATCTGTGATATCATTGTGCCTCCATCGATTTTTAATGCTGATTGACACTAGGAGAGGATTTGACCCATAAGATTATAGTCTGCTGCACAGAGGATGTCATGGCAGCTCTTGGTCCTTCTGTGAATATCACCAATGTTCAGCTGAATGAAAATAAATACTCAGAGATGGTTTTTGCCAGTAAAAACATACAAGGAAAGAGAAGGCTAATGTACTAACAAGTGCATTTCTGCTGAGTTGCTAATGCAATGCAAAATGATTATTAGTAATATTAGCAATGCACGCGAGACTACCATTGAACAAATGATTCGTGAACACCCAAAAGGCCAGGAAAACACTTAGAACAAATCTTTCTTTCAAAGTAAATAATTTAGATTGGATTCTGTTAGCTCATGGGGCCAGGTTGCTTTGTTGATGTGCTGGCACTGTTACTTTCAATGAAATCTAAATCAGCCAGTTTACACAAGGTGAAAATCTTATCCCAAGTTTTTTGTTGATCATGAGAGTCATTATTAATGTTAAATATGTAAGAGACTAGCTTTCCATTCACTGTTGGAGATGGGTTTTTTTAAGAGTGTTCTGTAGGTCCTCGTGTATAGCATATACATTCTGTTCCAAGGGATTCAGCTGCCACTTACCATCTGAAATGCTGAGTCTATACCATGATGTCAGTGGGAACAATTTTATTCTGATTCCAAATAACAGAAAGCACAATTCAGAGGTCTTGAAGTGCTCAATTGTCAGGGTAGAGCACAGGGCACAATTTGAATTTAGAATGGGAACACAGAGGAAAATATGTTTGTGACTCATGGCAGTGATACACCTGCAACTTATCTGTGCATATAAACACCTGAAAACCCTTACCCTGCCATCCAAGGTAAGGATCCATATGTAGGTTTAGATCATATTTTACTCCTAAAACTGTGCTTCCTCATAGAGCAATTCCATTCAAAAATGCAGGTTTTCATGCAATAGTGGTTACTTCCAGCTCTCAGGTCTTCAGTTTATCCTACCTATCTCTCCTGTGGTCACTAGCCATCCTCTGTTTACGCTGCTGCCCTGTGACCAGGGTAAGAACCTTGTCAAGAACAGGCTAGAGATGCAGGTTGGCTTTGACATCTGCTGTACTGCCTGTTGTGGGAAAACTCCTCACACTGGGATCCATAACATTCTCCAAGGCACAGGCAGCATGGGCAGTATCTTGGAAGCCAGACCTGCTGTTGTTGTCTTTCCTTAGTCCAGAGGAGACAGGCACCATTACTGACGGGGGAAGTGTGAAGGCAAACCACTGGCTTCTCACCTCCTGCAGGCATATCCCTCCATTCCTGTCACCACCACCAGTGCTGGCTGCAGGGAGCTTCCTTCTACAGCAGCAATAGCTGTTTTCCCACCCCATCCCTTCAAAGGCACTGGGAGCAGCAAGCCCTACCTCCAGGGTTTTCAGTGCTCTCCCATCTAGCCCTGCATCCTTCACCTCCTCAGGACAAGGCAAATCTGGAGAGGCCTGTCCTGCTTCTCAGGCATTCAGCAGCAGCTGGAGAAGTGCAAAAAGATCAGTGACACCTGCTGCAGCTGAGGGACTGCAAGGGGAATAAGTGGAAACAGGCCCTGTGTAGAGGGAGAAGTTTGGGGGGGCAGACTGAGGAAGGGGAAAGGAGAAGCATTCTAGTGCTTCTCCCTGCCTGTCCCACTGAATACTCCTAAAAAGGCTCTCCACATACAATGGACCCTTACCAGCTCCCCTCCACAGTCAACCTCCCTCAGAAGAGCTGCAGACTAACCCCAAATCTCTGCTCTGCCTTCAGAACCCCGAGGCAGGACAGTGCTGTCATTCCTGACAGCTACCCAACCTGTTCTTAAAGCTCTGGCCTTAGGGAGGCTTCATGCCTGGACACTTTAAGCATTGCCTCTATCTATTTGCCCTAACACTTTTGCAACATCAAGTTTGAATCTTTCTTACTGCAGTTTAAGGCTGTTATTATTTCTGAACATCTTGGTTTTGGGCAAGTAGAACTGACAGTGCCTTTCTCCTCTGTCATGAACTTAAAGACTTGCTGGGCTTACTATTGGTCTTCTTTTTTTTAAGGCTAAGCTTTACTAAGACTTCTCGATTTCCTCCCAGAACATGTTCTCTAGACCTCTGATGATACTTCTCGTTTTCATCTGGATTGTATTTAAATAGCCCTCATCTTTTTTTTGCTTTTTCCAAGAGTATGGCACTGATGACAAACAGTTTGGTTTTTAATCTGCACTAAACCTCAGCTCCAGTAGTTCCATATCCATATTTGTGCAGTCAGTTATTTCTCAGTGTGGATTCTCCTCTGTAGAAATTCCTACTGTGTGCTTTCTTTTTTTTTTTTTCCTCTGACTGTTTCTTTAATTTGTTAGGCTGTTGTTTGCTTTTTTAAAAAATTCTAGTCCTGTCTTCAGTGTCCTTGCAGATTCTTCAGCTTTGAGCATCCTGCAAATTTGATCATCTTTCTTCTAGTTCACAGTCCAAGTCACTAACAGACTGGAACTGGAGACAGAGAGAAACCTGTACATGTCTGTCCAATCTGTACATCTCTATTCCTGTCTGTGGCGAGTGAAGTCCTGTTCACAGCCTTCTGGGTACCAGTGCTGTGTCTGCTCTGCAGTAGATAGACCACACATTCCTTGCTGGTTTATGAGAATTTCATGCGAGACAGTGGAAGTCAAAGGACTTCCTCGAGTCAAGATACTGACATCTGCTTCTCCTTAATGGCCTGCGAGGTCTGTCTGCTTGTTTTAAAAGAAAATTAGATGGGTTTGTCAGGACCAGACTATGAAGCTAATACTGGTTGTTACTCATCCCATTACATTTCTTACAAATAGCTTTTTTTATTACTAATTCCAGATTTTTTCCCATAATTGAAATTAAATTAATGTCTATAATTCCCTACTCCTTCCCCCCAAGACTTCTTGATTTTTACTTTCGTTCCTTTTGCTATGCTTTTATATTAGTCCTTAGTAATCCAGCCTAGGTTTCACTCTCTACATAGCCTCTTTAAGCTTAAGGTCAACAGTGGCATTCTAGTCAATCTATTCTTTTCTTGTATTTCTATTCCTTTCTCTGCACTGGTGTAGAGCTTGCTTGGGCAAACTGTATCTCGCTGTCTTCCTGTCCCAGCAACTAGCTGAGTGCAAAAAAAATCCCCCTTTACCACCAAAGCCTGGGCTGTGGTTGAAGTCTGCTTATTGCTTCTTGGCTCATTGGTTTGCAGGAGACTTGTCACAATGCTGAGGCCCACACCTGGTGACCTGTAGGCCACCCTATGCTGTTAATGCTCATGTTTTCTCCCTAAGCTATTTTAGCTATGGCATTTCACCTGGCAGAAGTTCTGGGCCACCCACCTCACTGCTGGTGCCACCTTCTTTCTTTCTTTTTTTTTTGGTCTCATCAGAAATGGTTGGCATGAATGAGATGGCCACATCTTCTGCCGTGCCCAGCAACTATCCATTCCAGCTACTCTGCAGGAGAGGGAAGGAATACTGAGCACCACTGGCAAGCTAAAGCCTCCCCACTCTGTTACTTTTCTTAGCCTTCGAAGTCAAGGTTAGATCTGCATTACCATACTGGCAGTGAAATCCTAGTTCAAGCCAGCTTTGGATAATGTTTGCTCAGGTGTAGTATCTTGGAAAGTGAAATCATTACTGCTCCTTTCCTAGAAAAAATAGTCATTGTTTGCCACATTTAATTAAGTTTTCCCTTCTGTTCACACAGTCTCCCCCACCCAGATCTGAAGTTAGTTTTATAGTTTCCTCTCAGCCTTCTCCTTTGATCCTAAAGGAGCTGTCACCTCAGTACCTACAGCCCTTCCTTTCTCACCTTGGCCAGCATAAAATGTGTTTGTGTGTTAATGGCTTTCTCCTTGGGGGCAGCTGACTCTCTTTACTAGTCAGCTGGACGCTGGATGAAATCATTCTCTCTGCTTCAACTATGTCACACATATATATTTCCCTGCCTGGGTTTTATGTTCCATCCCGACTTCATTCATAGGAAATGATTCTGTTTTAGTTCATTTTGTTTTGGAAAGTGAATCTGTTGCCAGGGGAATGTGAGAGATTTCCAGAGACTGGGTCCAACTTTAGTGCAGGAAGGTGCTACAAAGACTTTGCCACACACAGCCTGCTGCTGCTGCTCTTCATTCCTGCACTGCAAGAGGCTGTTTCCTCCTTAGAGCCTCCTCAGCACCAGCCATACTCAAGCCAACGTGTCTGAAGTTGTGTGGAGTCTCTGCTTTGGTCAGCCATGTCTGTGACCTGCTCTCTCCACCTTACCTGGCTTCCGTCAGACGACTTGCCCTATCCCTGAACTAGCACCAAAGCTTGAACCCTCAGGTCTGTGCACTGGGGAAAAACCTGCTTTGCTAAAGCAAGCTGTATTACAGCAACAAAAGGGCAGGATCAAGCCTTCAGGTTACAGTGAAGAAGGCTTAAGAGAGAAAAAAGAAAAAATGCCACTTGATATAAATAAACAACAAAATTACCCATGTTGCGAGACCTAAGTGCAATTATGAGTAGTGCCATTTTTAGACTGTTGGGATACAGTTCTGCAACAAAAGTTATTAATAAAATGCTTCACCATGAGTGTGGCTTCAATAGCGTGACTCAGAAACCTCAACCCAACGACAGCTTGTCTGCTGTAGAGCCTAATATGGATGCTACATTTAGCCATGCCACAGCAGGCTGGATTCAAAATTCTCAATTAGTATGATTAACCCAAAGTATAAAGCAGACTGCACATTTTCTCTGCTGTACCATCAAATCAACGCTGTTCAGCTCCGGTACTGGGATGGGATGGATCTGCAGGATCCATCCCATATGAAGAGGGCTAACAGGGGAGAATGGTGATTTAAGGAGAGTCTGGAAGAGCAAATCTAGAAGGGAGGAGTGAGCATGTGGAGTGAAGTGCCAGAGAAGAGTTGTGTGCAGTTGCACACAGGGACCCCAATCTGCTCCCCCTCTGCTCCTCAGAGGTAGAATCTTAAGCTGCTGTAATCAGTGACAGATGCCGGCTGCTGAGCCAGAGCTCTGCTTCATCTCAAGAGAGGGAAGTGACGAAGGAGGCCCAAAAGATGTGTGTTAGAGTGGTACACAAAGAACTATTACAGATTGCACTGTCTGAAATGAACAAATGTTGTTCTCTAGTGTTAGCTGTAGATTAACTTTCAAAAGTACCCACATTTGTAAAGGTTTAGAGAAAATCTCTGATTTTTGATTTTTTTTTTTCTTTTTGGTGTATTACTATGTCAACAGGCTTATTAAATCTTACTTCTACAGATCATTTTGAAATTCATGCTTACATTATGACCTAAAAGAACGAAGGAAAAAAGTACCTCCATCCAAAACATGGCTGGCAGAGGACGAAAAAAATGTCTGCTTTGGAAACGAACACTCACTCATTTGGAAATGAACACCCCTCTCTCATACATATGCACACATGCTCTTGCTAGGCACATCACTGCAGATCAGGTTAACTAAGAAGAGCTAAGGCCAAATCTGGAACAAGAGAAAACTCTGTCAGTAGAAACAGCTCAGCAGATGCACATTTATTACATTCACTGAAGCAGCAAAATAAAAAGCAAAACAAAACAAAACAAAACTATTTCTTGGTGCCTGTGTCTGATTTGCCTGCAATGACCTCTCTTTCCTTCAAGCCAAGTCCTTTCTTTCTGCAGATCTCCATGTATGGTTGGCATTCCACAATTAGGGAAGCATCAATAAATCAGTGACAGACAAGGAAGGACTTCAGCCTTCCCTACAGCTTGCAGTACTAAAAGTTCATCTCCAAGTGCTCCCTCTTCATTCCAAGCAGCCGCCAGGGTGCTTAAGGTTTGGGAATAGGAACAGCATGGGCTCAATGCTGGCCAGGCCGTGAAACTGGAGTCAGAGGGGATGGGGATGCAGATAATACTGCACTGAACTGAACACCATTAGATATTGGACTACACAGAGAGCCAAGAACTTGGGTGGTAGCTGTTATTGTGAATCATGATCAAGAAATGTTGTTATTACATAGTGCTTTACGTTGATGCAAACAGTGGGGATCCAGCTTTGTACAACATAAAGAGCAAAGAAAGGCTCACAGAGCAAAGGGGCAGAAAAGCCTGCATGAAGACAGTCAATATGGCAGAGAGAATACTGTATGAAGCATCAATGGCAAGGTTCAATTGCATAGGTAGCTTCTGTGATACAGTATACCTGTCACAGAATACTTCAGATGAGACCTTGGCAGAGCTCCAGCCTTGGCCCCCACTCAGACCAAAGCTATTTTCAAAGTTAGGTCGTGTTGTCCAGGGCTTTGTCCAGTTCACTTCTGAAAATCTCCAAGGATAGGAGTTTCAGTGTCTTTGTGAAACTTGTTCCAATGCTGAAACATCCTCCCAGACAACGTTTTTTTTCCCTGTGACTCTTCCAGGTGCAGTCTGTGTTCTCTCTAACCTCCTTTAGCTAACTGAAGACTGCAAGTAGATTCCCCCTTAGCTAAGGGTTCTCCCCTTGTTCCAGGCTAAACAGGTCTGTTTCCCCCAGCTTGTCCTGATATGCCCCTCTGTAGCCCCCACATCTCTTGCTGGGCAGTAATTTTCCTCTGTCCCATCTATTTAGGCAGTCAGGTCTTTGGGATTGGTAGTGTTATTTGACAAATGCATGGCAGATTGATCAAAGAGGCAAGGGGCACAGATGGAAAACTTTCTCCTTGAAGTAATCCTGTTCCTTTGCCTTGCTGGAGGTCAGAAAGGGGCTGTAAGTAAAGCTGCAGGCTCACTTGGAGACCAGGACAAGGAAGGAGTACACCAATGACTGCTTGGTTATGGTCTAGTGGGTGTCTTCATCTTCTGAAGCAAGATTTGTTACACCTGAGCCATCACTGACAAGCATATCTCCAGTCTCCACCTAAATTGTGCTCATGAAGAAGAGTCTGTGGTGTCCCTTATCAGCTCCAAAGCCTCCCTATAACTGCTCTGTTGGCCTAAATCTTTGCTGCAAACCAACCGCAGTTTTTCTCATGCTTCTCTCTTGGACTCTGAAGTCTTCAGGACAAGCCCTTATGTATTGAAGGGCTGTTAATGCTCTCTCTTAGTTTTTTCTTCTCCAGACTAAACAAACCCAATTCTTTCAATCTGCCCTCATAGATTATGTTTTCCAAAGCTTTTATCGTGCTTGCTCCTGCACCTCAGAGCGCTCCCCAGTTTGTTTACCCATTTTGGACAGTGCTGTGCCCAGCATCCCCAGCTGAGGCGTCCTCAGGGCCAACTGCAGCACAGTCATTTTCTCCCATGCCTGTCCTATGAATCTCTCATTAAAGGGTCCCAATCAAGAGACTTGCCTCTTTTGAAACAGCATGACAGCGTTGACAAAGTTTTTGTCTGCAATCCTGGGAGCCTTTCCTGCAGCAGTGCTCTTTATCCAATTAGTCCCCATTTTGTGTTTGAGTTCCAACACCTCGCTGTGGTATTTTGCACTCACTCTTGTGTGATTTCCATCCTGCTGATTTGAGACCAATTCTCCAATTTATTCAGATTGTTTTGAAATCTGCTGAGGCTGCCTTCCCCTCCATGCAGACCCCATGGCTGCAACTCCTCCCAGCTCAGTGGTGCACATGAATGTTATCCTGATTTCTCTGCAATATCCCTGACATTGTGGTCCCTATTATCTCCAATTCTGTGGTCAGGCAAGCTGCTGAACTGCCTGGGGCAGAAAGCTGTTTACAACAAACACAGTTGTTAACCTTTTGGGACAGTGTTACAGTGAGCTGCACACCTGCTTGTAGGATGATTTCACCCACCACAGGTTCCTGGTGGTCTGTGAGGCAGTATTCCAGGACACCAGAGGGGTTATTGCGGGGCCGTGGTCACTCTTGATGGTCTTCTGGTAGCAGCACTGGTAAATGCAAAGGTTTGGGGAAAAAAAGCTTCCTTGTGGTCAACAGCTGTGAAGAACTGAGCTGTGAAAGTTATCCAAAGGGAAGTTTTAGGCAGAAGGATGCATGGAAGGGTTACTTCCCTTTCTTTAGTTTCATAAATACCCAAAATACCCTGGCCAGCTGGGGAGAGGGAATGCATCCTCAGGACTTGCGGGCTCACACCAGCCCTCCTTCGGCCCCATGAGCTCTTGGATGACTACAGGGCCCCACGAAGCACCAGCTCATGCCTGGAATGAGGGGCCTCCCCACAGACTGAGCCTGGAGCAGGACCCCTTCCCCATTGCTCCCTTCGGTGCCTGGCTGTCTCCAGGCCCTGGCTGCCAGGCTGGGATGTGGGTTAGCAGATTTTTTCCACGCTGTTTCTCCGGGATCCCTGACAGAGCCCATCAGAGCTGCCTTTTATCAGCACTGCACGCCTTAGTGAGCCTGTCATGACTCACACACAATGTGCTCTGTGCCAGATTAATCCGGCTGGCTTTCATGCTCAGGATGTGGGCGATGGGCAAGGTGGGGGGAGCATGGGGACAGATGCAGGGCTAGTGGGGGCCCAGGAGATGGGCAGACATGAGGACTGTGAGTACTGAGGAAAAGGACTTCATTTCAGGATGGTCTGAAAGGACAAAGAGAGAACAAGCCCAGGGGCACAAAAAAGAAAGGAAAGCAACAGGTGTGCATGCTGCCTTCCAGCTGCAGGTATTAGTTGCCCTGACTTTTTAACAGGCTCCATGCTGGAAGTTGTGCAGAGGTGTTCATCCCCATCAGTGAGTTTGTTTGCACTGTTGCACCCCTAGCTTTAGTCCCTTAGCTCTAATTCCCCCTTCCCAGCAGTGTCAGTGTTTGGGTCTGATGGAGCCAAGGGTGGGAGGCAGCCCTTGCCACGTGATTGTCTCCTGCCACCTCTTGAGTCTCTCCAGCTCCTGGCACACCAATCATCCACTCAGCCAGCAGTAATTTATCGCCAACTTTTGGAGTCACACAGTACTAAGTGTGGTTTGCAAGATTTCATGGAGCTCTTCTGCTCCAGAAACTCAACTTGTTGTCAGTCCAGTTGGGATCATGCCAGTATGTTGCTGTGGGTACACGAGAGTATAGTTAGGTGTTCACCTCTGTTACATAGCTCTATCCAACCCTAAGAGAGAGGGAGAGACAGATATTTGCAAATTCAGGTGCAAAAACATTCTTTGATGTTGCTAATACTTTTGATTTAGGTTTGACGTTTCTTTGATACATAAACACATCAGTTGAAACAGATCACTTGGGGGGCTTACTGAGACAGATATGTCTGAAGCCTTGGTCCATGAACTGAGGGAAGACAGTGCTTATAGCTCATCTTTCATCTTTTATCTTTTCTGGACTGCAATTCCAAAGTAATTAAAATTTCTCAAAAATGTATTGGTTATGAAATGGATGTCTTCAGAAAGGGCTGCCATGAAAGTCATCCCTGAAATATGAGGCAAGCTTGAGGAAAGCTGCCCGCTTTCATTCCAAAGTTAACTGCATGCCACTCAAATATGGAATCTCTTTCTGCTCATTTGTGGAAAGTATTTGCCCCTGAAATAAAGACCTGTGAAGCTGAGCTATGAAAAAGACTTTCGTATACTATAGGTAGAAAATATCCAGTATATTATGTTCCCTCCATAGTTAATTTCTGTGAGTACAATTTTCTGTGAGTCTGTTTAGCATGTCTCCTAAATCATGTCCAAACTGTGGTGATTCAAGAGAAGTGTAGAGAAGTCATATTTTTGTCTTCCAGACTTTCTTTGGAGCAAGTATCCCCATGACATGAGCTGCAACCTGAATAGTGCCACAACAGCTCAGAGGCACAGAGGAGGGAGCTTGACCTGCCTTCTTGGTGCTGATGCACCTTGTAGGACAGCATTATGGACACTGCTGCTGCCTTTACTGCTGGCACCTACCTAGTGGGAATGCCGAAAAGAGCCGGGCAATTACACCCTGCAGAGCTAAACAGGGTGTTCAGGCTATTTTGGAAGTCTTCCTACAGGGCATCACATTGGGGTTTGGAGCTATTGGTCCAGCACCTGGTTAAATAGCCTCATTACTTTTTATTTAAAGAGCTATAAATTTGCTCAGTGGGCCCTGACCTGCACTGACAACTTGGTTAATGGTTTCGAGGTATGCAGAATGGAAATCAAACATTACCAGGTCTTTCTGAAAAAGGACATATGTTTCACATTGTATGCAATATAAAGAAAAAACAGGAAAATGCAGGAAAGTTTACATATTTCTTGCCAGTTAAAGGTATTCAGTTGTGTAATACATCACCACATAGCTCTTACTCATTGGTTGATTGTTCCATCTTCAGTCACCAAGTAATGAGGATTTTCATTCATCTTCATTAAATGCAGAATGGAGAACCTGAAGTGGTTCATTGTTCAAAAGCTGCTCTTCTATTCTACTTTGGCAGCTTTTGCTTTTGCTTTCCTCAGGTGTAAGGCCTTGATTTAGCAAGGTGTTTAAACATCTCTTTAAGTTTAAACATATAATTTAGTTTATTCCTACCCGGCAGTGCCTCTAAGCATGTTCTTAACCATGCACTCCAGTTGCAGTGAAGTAAAGCAAGCAATTAAGCAGGTGCTTTGCTGAAGCAGATCCTAAATGACTACTTAAGTCCTTTGTAAAAAGGAGTATAAATCCTGCTCCTGACAGGGGTGGGAGTGGGGATGGATACGTTTTATTATCATCCTCCTCTTTAAAGCTTGACTTCGTCTTGCAGACTGCCCGGGTCCTTCCTTGTGCTGGTAACCAGCTGGTAAGTGGCTGTTACCTCTGTGAGAGCTGTGACCATGTACGAAAAATTCGGATTTACAGCAACAATGACACGATCATCATCCCTTTTATGGAAATGAAAGCTGGTGGCAGGGATGTTGGGAGCTGGCTTGTGTTAACCCAGGCAGGGGGAAGACAGCAGGGCTGCCCCAGTTTACACCTGCTGAGGATGGGGGCAGCGAGGGAGGGAAAGGTTTACCCTGGTTTTGTTTCACACCACACCACCGTCTTCCCACGGGGGCTGCGAGGCCCTTCTGCGGTCACCGTGCTGCTTGGAAAATGAACACTGTCTCTGTTTAATTTTAATGCAGCCCATTAACTAAGCTGCCTCACTGCACTTTGTCCATCTGGGTCGTCCCATGCACGCCAGAGTTTCCCTTTCATATTATTCCCCATCGATTCAGGAGGCCCTTTTGACTCACCCCCCTTCCCTCCTCCTCTCCCCAGCCCATCAACATTGTGTTGCTCAGTCCTGGAGCACAAGCCGCAAGCTGCAGCCATTCCTCGCGTTCCACTGCCAACACAGAGAGGCAGCAACCTGTGCAGAGATAAGTTGCACAAGTGTTCGCCCCACCACCACCACCAAAAGAAATAGCCTTTGCTGCCATAAGAAGGGCAAAAAGCACGATGGAGGGAGGGAGCACAGCTGTAACAGTGCACACTTGTTAACCAGGAGAAAAAAGGGGTAGGGAGGAGGAGGAGAAGGAGGAGGAGGAGGAGAAGGAGGATGGATGTAGCAACAGCAAGGGCTTGGTCGGGAAGGGGGCTGGGGGCAAGGGAGGCAGCCAGACAAGTAGAGTCTCTCTGCTGAGGCCATCAATTATAGGGCCTGGGGCCTGTTTGTTGCCGTTGTTGGCAGCACGGAGAGTTGGGGTTTGCTTTTTTTCTTTCTTCTTCTTTTCTTCCTTTTTTTTTTTTTTTTTTGTGAGGTCTGGGCTGCAGCTCAGCCAAGGAAGGCTGGGGGCGGGGAAGGAGGGGTGAATACGGGATTTTGCCCAATCCACTGACTCTCAATGGACGCTCCAGGCAACACTCAAGGCGCTGTGAGGCAGCACTGTCCCGAAGAAAGGAACCTTCGTGGGCTGTGGTGGGAAAGCAAGCAACAGGAGGCATCCCTCCCCACCAGGTGAGCGGGAGTCCAGCCGGTCTCCCCCCACCTCAGTCCCATTGCCCAGTTAAGCACTGGGGATGCTGTGGAGATTTTGGCCCCTGAGCTCAGGCCAGTGAGTTGTGCAGCACTTTAAGACTGAAATGGGTAAATAGAGTGTATAGAGCAGACCTTTGGCTGGGGAAGTGATGGTCTATGCCAACTGGGGCTGTACGTGTACTGGGGCTACACGTACACATATGTGTGTGCATATATATATATATATATATACACACACACACATCCCTGCATGGAATGTGGGCTGTAAGGCCAGTGGCACTGGCGGCGACTGTGACTTTCCAGCCTGGGCCCTCATGGTTCCTTTCCTGCGCCTACCATCCCTGGCTAGGTGATATCATCTCTTCCAGGGAAACATCTGGTCCTGATTTCAGGCCTGCCGGTGACTGAGCCACCGCCGGCTTTCTAGGCAATGTGCCCTACAGATTAATTACTTTCACAGTTGAAAACGTGCACCTTGATTTTCAGTCTGAATTTGTCTGGCCTCAACTGCTGGCAGCTGGTTCTCATAAATGCCCTTTTCTGCCCGATTAAAGAGCCCTTTGATATCAGGAATCTCTCTCTTTCTTGAAATGCCTGTAGATCAAATCACTCCTTGGAAGAACCAGAGTGATCATGCCTTTTTAAACTGCACACCATAGGGTGGGTTGTCCAACTTCAAACCTTTCCAGATTGAGCCATGTGGCATTAAATATCCTTTGGCATCCACACCTGTTCCTGCATCCTTCACTGGCACCAGGAAGGGCTGCCTGCCAGCCCAGGATGCTTGATGCCTTCAAGATGGCAGACACAGCCACGTGTGGAGCGGCGGAGAGCAGAGACTTTGGGAGAGACCTGACAGATGCATTTGGCCATGGAGGGGCTGCTCCTCAAGTGTAAAAACACTGATGAAAATAAATTTGCTGCTTTTTCTGCTGCTGAGGAAGTCATGGCATGCTGAATGGGTCAGAGCAATCGAGGCTCATCACTAGCGCGAGGGTGGGAGGGAGACAGCAAACTGGCCAGCACATTGTGTACCAGAAGCCTTGGAGAAACAGATTCATCTCTTGGATCAAAGGATGTTTAGCCACAATAGTTTATATATGGGGAAAAAAAATTGTTGGCTTGCAACATTTATTTTTCAGATTTTAAATTTTTGTGGTAGTACGGCATAAAAGGGGAAAAGGTTTTTAGTGAAGCCTCAAGCTCACAAAGTGCAAAAAATAGCTTCCTGCCCAGCTTTGCAATAAAAAGATGTTTGTATTAGAGAGAGGACCCTGCAGAAATTCATCTTGTATGAAATGGAAAGGAGAGCCATGTTGTATCTCTACGCTATTACATTTTATAGCTTTTGTTTGTTTGTTTGTAAGCTCTGCAGCCCAGTATCACTGCTGTGTTCATCAAGCCCAAAGCTCATGCAGAATGGCATTTCCATGCAGCTCTGCTTGCTTGCTGGAGTGGCATAGTCTGTAACACGCATAGCCTAAGATGCTGAGGCATTGCTACTCTATCATACCTAAAACTCTCTGGGATTATAACCAGGTGAGACTACAGCCAGTTGGGTACAACCAGCCCTGGTTAAAACAGCTGGAGAACACGAAACACTGTCCTTGGCTAAGTAACTTGCAAAAGGTCACCCAGAGCATCTGTGGCAGGGCAGGACCTGTACCCTGATTCTTTTAACTCTGCCTCCTAATCACAGAACCATCTCCCAGGTGGGGCCACTCCTCAAGGGCCCACCTTGAGGCAAAGGATCAGGCAAAGCTGTCTGTGCAGCCTTTCCCACTAAACTGCATCTCTAAAAAAATTATTGATCTCTCACAATTGTGCATTTTAATCATAGCTACAAGTCTTAAGGTGAGGGCAAAGCAGGCCCCTACTCCCCACCTGCTGAGTCTGAGAAGTAAATCCACAGGGTATCTCAGGAGGGAGCACCACAACAAACTAGTCCAATGCAGACCACAAAACTTTTAATCAAAACCTGGATTAAAATTCACCTTTCAGAAAGATTTAATTTCTTTATGGACTCAGTGCAGGCTCCAATTCTGCAAACTAAAGCAAATGGTAAAAGTCTCTTTCACCTCGCCAACTAGGACCAGTGAAGTACTCCATCCCACTGGGGTGCTGACTGGTAGGATATTTCCCTTAGGCCTGTATCTCCATCAGGAAAACTAGGGAGAGCGCTTGGCTGTTCAGACATCAAACCTCTTTCTTCCTGTGTGTTGCTCAGCGCTAATGGGAATGGAAAGGAGAAGAAAGATCTTTATTACCTCAAATCCTCCTACCCCTTGTCCCAGTCCCAAGGGTCCTGTGTGATATGAGACGTGTTTGCCTTTCCCTGCCTGAGAAACTCATGTTTCAGCATTAGCATGCAAGACGGAAGAAAGCCAGCATTTCTTTGGGGCTACTCCGGGAGGATTTCATCCCAGAGTTCACTTCTACTTTTTCCTTACTTCACTTTTTCCCCAATGTTGACTGCAGCAGGAAACCCCGTCAGTTTTATAGAATCATAGAATTGGCTGGGTTGGAAGGGACATCTGAAATCATCGAGTCCAACCCTTGATCCAACAGTGCCATGGTTACTAGACCATGGCACTAAGTGCCACATCCAGTCTCATCTTAAAAACCTCCAGGGATGGAGAATCCATGACTTCCCTGGGCAGCCCATTCCAATGTCTGATTACCCTCTCTGTAAAGAATTTCTTCCTAATATCTAACCTAAACCTCCCCAAGCAGAGGGGGGGTTTGTCTTACTACTACACGTCCTCTTGTCTTACTGATAGCTGCCTGGGAGAAGAGACCAACCCCTACCTGGCTACAACCTCCTTTCAGGTAGTTGTAGAGAGTGATGAGGTCTCCCCTGAGCCTCCTCTTCTCCAGGCTGTTTGTTACCTGCTCACCCGTCAAGGTGGTGAACTGGATCTCTTGACTCTGTCAGTGATGCACTTAGACATGGTGATAAGCACCTCTCCCCAGAGGCTGTTTTCAGCAGCTCAGGTACGAGATGCTCTATAGGGTGGATGGCAAAGGAGGCATGTCTCACCAGGTTAAGAGGTGTTAATTAAAGTAGCTATTTTGACTTTTTCATGCCCTGACATTCTTTTGTCAGTGTGATGAGAGCACATGTGACCCAAGTGGCCTCCCATGAAGCACTCTGTGAGATCCACTCTTCACCATCTCCCCTTCATCATCGTCTCCCACCCACCTCAGTGCTGCTAATGCATTTCCATTATTTATGAGACATGCCTTGGGGTTTCCAGTTCAGCCTTTCAAATTCACTCTCCTACTGCATGTTGAAGTCCATGGTCCAGAAGTCAAAATGGTTCAACACTCAGCTACCAAACACAGATCTCTTGAATTTTTCCTTTCTAGCAAGGTTTGTTTTAAAGGAGCAATATGTGATCATTGGACATGGTTGTATGTACAAATAAAAAGTCTCAAGTTCTGGATTAACAGCAGTGGAAACCAGTGCCTTCTCAGGTTGGTTGTAAAAATATATAACATACCATCAGCAGTAACATGGACCAGAATCCTGTCAAAAGAGGGAAAAGAGAATTAATCTTTTCAGATGCAACACTCTCTTACTTTGAGTTTACCAATGCAGCAGCCAGATGGTGCCTATCATGACAACAGGTTTCTTTTGCCTTGCACAAGGAAAAAGTATGAGACACAATCAGTGCATTTCCCATGTGCCCTCATCTGACAAATCCTTACCATCACCAATCCTCTGCTCAGGGGCACACAGCATTTTGTTACCGAGTTCTCATTATATGAATAACACTTCAAGCTGCAGGAAAAGTAGGTTTGAACTCACTGTGGTGAGTTCACTCATTGCAGTACTGCTCTGTAGGGAAATGGGCCTTTTTACAAGGCCTGCATTTGCTCGCTGACAGAGGAGGCCCAGAGGAATGCTTCCTCACCAGACATCAGCCAGACCTTAGCTGTATGACCTTATGGCTCGCAGACAGCAGTTTTACTAGCACATCCAAAATAAACCTATCCTTTGTCCTCATGCAGAAACTGTATGGAGGCTGTTTCATTTAGAAGCTGTTCCTTGGACAGCTTATTCCTCCAGTGGCCTGAGAAGGCTGTCAGCTTCTCCTGTGAACTATTTACCACATCTGCCCTTTGTAACACCAAGTTTTTTTGCTGCCTTGTTCCCTCTCCACCACCCACAGCATGAAAATAACAGTGCACACCCAATTTAAGCCACGCACAACTCCCCCAACATCTTCCACCAGCCTTCATGGATGTCCATGGATTTTTCCACTCTGAGTGCAGGTTTCTCATTCCCACTGTAATTGCCCAGAGCTTGTTGTCTAAATCTGATTTTGAATTAGGCAAGGGTCCATGATTCCATGTCAATGCCAAACTGTGGGTGGGAGCAGAGGGAAGGATTTTTTTCCTAGGGATTTGAAATCTCTTCTTATGGTGTTTCTGAAAGATTTCATCTCTCCAGGAAGCAGAAGTCTCTCGAGATGAGCTGTTTGTGCAAAACTCTGCCGTGTGGGCTTGAGCTGGAGGCTTCAGATGCAGCCAAACCAAAAGACTGCTTTTTTTTCTGGGTTGGGTCCAGTCAGGATCCAAACTTCAGGGGAGGATTTTGGTCCAAGAAATTGAATCTGAGCTGCTCTTATCTTCAAGTGTTTCAGATGAAAGGATTGTTTGAGTCCAAGAAGGCATGAGAAATGCAGTCACCCTGACTTAGTTGTGCCTCCAGGCAGAAGACGTGGTAGGACAGTAAGAGAAGCTGCTTATGGCTTATGGTGGGCGCTTGATGAAGTGACTTGACAAGAGACACACAAACAGCCTATAGCAGAGACAAGGAAAAAATTATCTAAGTACTGTTTTGTTATCCCTCTTTGATCCACAGAGACTACTTTGGCTGGGCCAAATCCACAGCTGGCGTAAGAGCCTTCATATTATCCAAATGTCTAGGAAAGATACAAACATAGAGATCAAGTTAGGATTGAGTGAGCCCCATTTCCAACTGGAATTTACGACAGGAGCCGAAGCTGGGGTTCGCATGAAACACATCCCGTTTCACATCCCTAAAGCCAAAGCCTGGGTTGGATTTTCTTCTATACCAAATATCAAGGCTGAAAGCGTGGGAATGCCTTCTCTTGAAATATATCTTATTTCCACGGTCTGGCTAAAGAGGTCCCTCACTCCCAAACCATTACGGCCTTTGTTTCTTTCCTAAATCTCATAGCACCGACGTTTGCCGTGAAATCACTGGGTCAGCATCCCCCTCCTGGCTTTACTCCCCCATTCACTGTGAGCTTGCTGCGTTACACTCCAGGTTACACACAGAGAGATGAGCTGAGAATGCCCGGCAACGGCAGATAAAATGCCGCCATGTGAAACCCACACTTGTTGCAGAGTCGTGTTTTAACCTTGTCCCACCCCTCCCCTTCCAAGAAGCCAGCCTGGGTGGGAAAGTCGAGGAGAAATAAGATGTTACGTTCATCCCGGGGAGCTGAGAGACGGGGGATTTGTAACTGGAGACCGGGATGAAGGCGGGGGAGAAAGAAACACGCAGAGATATTGATGACCCCCTATCTCGGCAGGTCGGCGGTGCCCGGTGCCCCTCTCACAGCACGTTTCGCATCTCCCGGCGCCGTGCATCCCCGTACGTGCATGTCCCTGCGTGTGCGCGGGCGGTGGGACGGGGGGGGCGGCTTAAAAAGCCTCGCTGAGAAAGGTATTTCTTGTGGGGAGAAAGAACGCGGGGGGGGGGCGGGGGGGGAGGAATAGAGGGCAGGCCCCCTCGCTCCCCACTGAGTCCATTTCTCCTGCTTTGCCGGAGCTGTCAGCCTTGAATCCCGGTGGCGTCCCGTAACTAATTGACAGCAATGGGGGCCTTTGGGAGCCGAAGAATACGCATCCTTGCTGGGCGAGCGCTGGAGCAGGGGCTGCGCGGGCAGCTGTGGGGGGATATAAAGGGCGGCTTTTAAAGCTTTTGTGCCTGTCCGCAAGTGCGTGCGTGCGTGTGTGTGGCGGTTTTGTGGCGGAGGTGAGGGGATGCTGAGCAGGGCGGCGGGGGGAGAGGCGGAGGGAGAAGCCGCCGTGGAGAAGTAAATTTCTCCCAGAGAAAGGGGGAGGCAGGGGGAAGAAAAAGCCCCAAACGGCGCGAGGAGCGAGGTCTCTGCGCTCTCAGAGGCCGTCAGCGCTGCGAGGAGGGAGCAGGCTGGGATTTCGGTGTAAACCCAGGGCCATCGAGAAACTAGATCTCTGTTTTTCATCCTGTCCTGGCCCAGACTGTAAAATATGACCTGCCGGCACGGCCGCCAAGCTGCAGCTTCGAGAAACAAAACCCCCACTGTGTTGGGTTTTTTTTTTTTCTGGGCTTGGGAAATGGGCAAAGAAATCTGCCTTCCCAGGTGTAACCTGGCTTTGTCCCTGTGGTCATCTTACTCCTTCCTGAGGATGCTTAGATACCCACCAGAGGAAGGCCTGGATTTTTGTCATTGTCCTGAAGCCAGTTGCACAAACATGTACCCACGTCGCAGACAAAATACTGTCCGGGAGACATTTTTATGCTTCTGGCTTGACTCATGCAAAAATGCCCCATTGTCTGTGACATTTTCAGAGACAATCTGTGATAAAAGCATTCACACATTTACAGCTGGAAAGAAATAAATAAACTGCTTGCATTTCTCTGGGGTCTGTCACTGTGGAATTTAATAACAGAAGCAACCAAACAGGGACAAGTGTAGAAGAAACAGCTCCCAAGGCAGCAGGGCAAGGGTAAGACTACCAAACAAGCCCAGCACAATTGTAGTGGCAACATGGGACACTTATATTTTAGACCTAATCTGCATCCAGCTCTTGAGGGAGAAAATGAGTGTTTGAAAGATGGGGCATCAGTTCATAGTTTTGAAGGCCAAAAGGTATATCATTAGACCAGCTAGTCTGATCTTTTGTGTTATAAAGACCCTCGGATGACAACCAATTACCCGTATATTGAGCTAAATTACTTGTATCTGACCAGGTTTTTTTTGTCACAATCTTTAATCTCTATTTCAAGTAGACCCTGGGCATTTGGCAAAATGCATTTTTCATTCTGCATTTTCCTCGCTTAAGTAGATGTTGTACTTTTGCTACATCCTGTGTGTGGAGATAAAGCATAGAAGTCCAGATCCTCACAGGTTTGCTCGCTGAGCAAGGCTTATTGTCCTTCTAGGCTAAAAGAGAGGTGCCAAGCTATCTCCCAGGTCAAGTCCAGAGGCCCTTGGAAGTAATCCCATCCACAATGTTCTTCAAGCTGTGGGCGAAGCAGTGAGTCCTCACCCTTTCTGTTGCTTGGAAACTATACATTACAGCAAAAGGTGAGCTGGTTTTCCAGTGATGATAAACAGTTTTTGCTTGGCAATAGCTCACTGTGGCAATCCAGGTGCTGTGCAGTGAGCATCTGGTAAGGTTTTTCCATTAAGCCAGAGTGGGCATGTTAAATTTAGGGAGCAGGGCAAGCCCTGGGCAGGCAGGGGACTTGGCTCAGAGCACCCAGCCCCTCTGATGCCCATCCAGTAGCTGACTAGTGCCTCTGCTGGTGTGAGTTAATGGTATTAAAAGGTGGCTGATCAATTTGTGCTGCTAAAAGAGGAGAATGCCTTATCTAACTGGTAGAGAAAGGCATGAAAAAGTATGCTCATTTATCAATATTTTTGAAACTTTTTTGGTTTTCTGGTTTGATTTTAGTCACATGGATGATGGCATTGCTTTCTCCATGTCCAAAACACGATGCTTGGTCCACCTAGCAGCCACTGGCTTCAGCCTGAGTTCCCAATGAACTCAGTAAAAAGATTGACTCAGCTTAAAAGGGAACATGACCCTAGTCTGTACCTTGAACAATAGTTCAGAAATGCCTGCCTGGCTGCAAGCTTCAGTGACCTGTTGCCACTTGTGATAGTTGCACTGCAAGCTCTGGGCAGCACCAACCATCTTTAAACTCCATGTTTGCAGAGCACCCAGTGGGGAATCAATATCAATTTTCTGATGGGTGCTTTTACACATTGTTGCAGGGGATATGTGATAGCAGAGCCTGTCTGTGCAGGTGTGAGCAGGGATGGCACCACTTTCCCCCTGTGAGCTCTGGAATCTCAGGTGGCCGTTTTGTCTGCAGACGGGTCGCTGGCTTGTGTGGGAAGAAAGACAGGCTGTGGCTGCTGGTGGAGGCATCAGTTCAAGCCTCCTGTTTGCTCTCTCTCAGCTGACAGTAAAAATAATTCAGTTTCAGATAATACAGCGTTGTTCTTTCCATGTGGAAAAATCGGAAAGGCATGCAAAACTCTCCCTCTTTTTTTCCTGCTAATTGCCTTGATTTCTGCATCCACACTCCCAGCTGCCGCTCCTCTTCAGCTTGCCCTTTTTGACTCCTCGATTAACTTCTTTGTCCACCCATTTACCACTCAGGACATGGCGACCTTTGGATGTAAATCTGTGCTGACGTCCCTCCCACTTGCGTGCTTTTGTTGGGGGCTGACATCTGTGAGACTCCTTGCGGCAGAGGTGGGAGGGAGCCGGGTGGATGTGGGTTCTGGGCAGTGCTGTCTTCTGCCAGGGCTGCTGCCCACCTCCACGTTGTGTCATTGGCTCCCTATCCCAAAGCTCAGTGCCTTAGCCTAGAATGACAAAATCATGGATTTTGGTCTGCAGCTACCAGGTGAGACACGAGTGTAGGCGTAGCCTTCACCCTCTGATATCTGCTGGATCAGGAGTTCCTGAGCTGATGGTGGTATTGCTGGGTATCACCTCCTCAAGACACAGACACTCTTTACTATTAGTTTAATTTGGACAGGCATTCTTGACGAGAAAGCAGAAACTTGCATATGGTCCCAGCCCACATGTAGTGCCCTTTGCTGAGTGCTGGAACTGCTGCTGTTTGAAATGGGAGGCTTGTTTGGAGGACACCTCCAGAGCCAGCACAATGCATTTGCTCCTAATGTTGCCTCAAGGTGCAAGAGGTACTCACAGCACACCAAGTCTCTGACAAGCTTTGCAGCTGTGAGGGGGCCAGAGACCATTGCAGAGCCCAACCATGCACCTCAGAGCTGACAGGTGGGGTGGCCACAGCATCATTTTGCAGAAGCAGGGCTCTGTAGACTTCTGAAGCAGATACACAGCTCTTTCCCAAAATGATGTCCCAGGCTACAGCATGAAGGCATTATTTGCTCTGAAGCAGGTTTTATTCTGCACAGAGTTTGACTCCTGGAACATGGAGCTATGCCTCCAGGGTCCACTGTGATTTCTGTGATTTTTGGTAGTATCTCCTGAATCCTGCTCCAAAGCTTTCTGCCTACCTGTGGGCTCTGCCCAGAGCCTCTACCAGCGATGGGAGACGCCAGTTAAGGTTCAGCTTTCCAGCATTGTGCAGGGCTTTTGGCTTTAATTACACAGACGGATCCCCCTTCCCCCAGCCTTCCCCTTATCCCCAGCACAATAAGTTCAGACACCTGCAAAACTGAACTTTTAGTGAAGTCGCCCCAGTGCAGGACAAAGGCATTAGGTGGCGGGGGAGGACATGAGGGGCAGTCAAGCAGCTGCAGCAAAGGAGGCACAGCTGGATCCCTGCACACTGCTGTCTCCCCTGCCTGCCCCTTCCTCATCCTTTTAGAGCCTGTTAGCAGCAAGCAAAGTAGTTTCTGCTTGAATGCCACAGTATCACCAGTGCTGCCAGGCTAAAGTCCCTGGACAAGCTCCTTGCTGAAAGCATCTCCGAACAGTCAGGGGAAGTGGTCTTGTTTGATGTTTATTCACTGAGCCCTTTTCCTCTCCAAATAGAGAGAGACAACTTTTTGTGGAGGTTGAAATAAATGAGGTCTCCCCATCGGACCTGTAGACACTAGGAATGGGCAAGCTACAAATCCCTGCCTTGCCTCACTTAGATCAATCTTTGTTCCTTCGTTGGAGGTAGCATGCAGATGGCATTGCCAACCTGTGTCCAGATGCTTGAAAGACTTGGTCTAAATACCTTCCTAAGCAAAAAGGAACCATGAACATGGCAACTGCACAAAGTGATATGAAGTTGGACTTACGTGCTCAAGAGGTCTGGGAGCTTTACAGAGCACTCTGGGCAAATGGGGTTTAGTGAAATCATATGTGAGCTGAGCTACATCTGGGTTTTTGTTTGCCTTTTCCCACTCAATAGAAAGGAAATAAGAGGACATACCCATTTCTTAAAAATGTATGGGAAGAAAAACAATGAGTAGATAAGGAAAATAGAATCACAGATAGGGATGAGTAGGTGGATAATGAGGGAAAAAAAGATTAAAAGGGTCATCAGTTCTCATGCCTCAGGATTCATCTCAATATATTAAGTGCCATGAGGAAATCTGGGGAGTTGCATCATTCAGCTGCTTCCAGCAAGATTTTTTGCGCTTCCTATTGACGTTGGGCAAGTGGATCTGGCCCAACAGCACCTGCTTTCACACAGCACTTCTCTCTAGGACATTGTATGAGCATTGTATGAGTATGAGAAAGCATCTCTAACTAGGGATGAGTGGTTGGAAGGGCCAAGGGAAGTCCCTACGCCGTAAAGGTCTACAATGCAGCAGTTACAAGGCAGCGAGTTATGCCTGAGCTTCGGATAGTGTTGATTTGAGGACTTCCAGTTCAGGTTCCGTCTCCTTTAGGAGGGGTCTGTTCTGCCCTGGAAGGGTGTCAGGCTTGAAGTCCTCTTGCCATCACACTGTGGGAATGTTGCTGAGGGGGTGCTGTGCCTCTCATCATCTCTCCCGAGGTACAACCCACTGTGTTGCTGCCTGGGCTGAGAGGTGGTGGTGAGGGGTAGGGATGGAGGGGAGGGGGTGGGGGGAAGAAGTTGGTGAAGAGGGTAAAGGAAGCAACTTTTTAAATAAAAAAAAAATAAGTGATGAATAGATCGGCTAATCCCGGGAAACCTTGAGAATATAGAGCAGCGTCTGTGGAGCCTCCCTTTTTTCTTTTCTTTTTTTTTTAATTTTCCTTTCTTTAATTTCGCTGCAGCACGTATAATCAATTATGGCTTGAATCGGGGATAAGGGGAGGGAAAGTACTTCAATTCATAAATCAATTTTATACGGTCATCAGTCAGGTTGTGAATGCAAATACCTCTGTCGGTTTAGGTTATTCAGAATTAATTGACTCCCACCGGGCTGGGCTGCAGATGGAGAGAAGCTTTCTCACAAAGTCTGCTCAGGCTCAGCATGGGGGCAGGCAGGCGGGCCGGCTTCCTCCTCCTCCTCTTCCTCTGCTTTCCTCTCCTGGAGCATTATACTATTGGCGTTGAGGAGAGTTTTGTGTGTGCGTGTGTGTGTCCCCGTCTGTGAGAGGGAGAGATGCTTGAAGAAAGAAAGGGATATGCAAAGATTAAAGTCACAAGCCCCCTCTTCAGCCTTGGCCTGCGCAGACACTTTTATGTGATTAGGAATGCTTTGCTTTCAAGGGTTTGCTTTTAAGCCTTGAGCTTCTCTTGAACTTCTCCAATAAGAAAACAAACAGCAGTGTCAAAGCCTCCCCCTGTGCCTGGAATTTGAGCTCAAGTTGTGTCATTAAAAAGCCACTTCGCTACTGGGACTTTGGCATCTGAGTCACTGTTTCAAAGCCAGTCTGGGGCAGGAGAGATCGAAAGTCATTAAACATCTAGTGGTTGTTTTGGTGGCCTATTGAAAAATGAGGTTTGGAGGGTTTCAGGGCCACCGGGAGGACGCAGAACAAATGCTGCCACCTGAATCACCCCCCTTCCTCCTCCTGCACCTTCTCCCCGAGGCCTGCATGGCCAAAGTATCTGGCAAGGCAGGGCTGTATGGAGAAAACCCAAAGGATGGATTTGCTGGAGGGTGAAGAAGGGTGTAACCTGCAGCCCCTCTTTTCCTCTGCCATTAGCACTACCCAGTTCACCACATGTCTGGGGCTAAACAGCAGGACAGAGATGGCACTGGTTCACAGAGGGAGCTCTCTCAATTTCCCACCACACACTTCAGTCCCTTTGTGGGACTGCACCCAGTCACCCAACATGGTACTCCTGGTCTGTCACTCCACTCCTCTCCTGTCCCTGTGACTCCTTCCCTCTTCCATGGCTATTTCCCTTTGTCTCACTGGTTAGATGATGCTGTGATCCCAGCCGTGAGTTCCCTCACCAGTCGTCCCAGCTTTTTTGCATGGTCTCACCAACCAGTCGAGGCTTCAGACATCACAATGACACTCTCTATGGAAGGCAGCGTGAATGGGTGGGGAACACCACTCCATGAAACCCTGTGGGAGGGATAATTGGTATTAAGACCTAGGTACGTGCCTTTCCCTCTTTGTTTTGGCTTGTCACATCTAGGCCTTTTCAGACCAAGACATCTCAGCCTCAAACTGCAGGAGCTCATTGAGAGCAGGAGGCCATCAGATATGCCTCAGTAGATACCTAACTACAAGATCAATTGCCAAAAACGATGCCAGTATGTAACCCTGTTTTCTGTCTGGGGAAACTGAGGCACAGATGAAGATGTGGCTCAATCCAAAGCATCCCCCTCTAAAAAAGTGGCATAGCTGGGAATAAAGCCTAGGTCCTGTTGTCTCCACTCTCATTATTGTACCCACCAGGACCCAGACAGCAGACCACCAGACTACAGAGGGCATATCCATGCCAGCTGCTGTACAATGGGTTAAGCACATGAGGTTTCAGCAGGGCTGGAGGAACTGGCATATTAGTGGAGTGCCGGAGATGACCCAGTGGAGCTGATCCCCACAATGCCATGGAAACAATAGGTCAGAAACACTAAAAGCTCTGAAGAGGCTGTGGAGGTAGCAATAACTGGAGAGGAAGCTTGGCTACGCTTAAAGCACCCCGGGAGGAGGAGGCTGCAAAGGAAGATGAAAGAAGCTGTCCGTAACTGTCTGCAGTTAAGTGGGGAGGTGGGAAACGGCTTTGCAGTTCTTCAACAGGAAGCGTGGGGAGCAGGTCTTGGCAAAGAGAAGCGAAAGGGAGAAGCAGAACAAAAGACCCATGCAACTTCCACTCAATGGTTTCGTCCATTTTGGGCAAATCTGCTATTCGAATAGCAACCAAAGAGCCAGGTGCTTTGGATGGCCCTCTGCAAGGCTTTGCCAACTTCACAGCACCCCATATCTGCAGAATTTTCCACTAGTTTTCACAGATGCAATTTTGCCAAAGCCCCTCCCCTCAGCCCATGTTACCTCTGCCTCCACTGCAGTTACGGGCACTCCTACACACACTGTCCTGTCCCTCCATTTCCCCTCAGTGCTTCCCCTTCGTGATAAACACTATGGACAGTAATTGATGAGAACACAAATGCCCCAAATTCCTCATCCTGCATTTTTCAGAATGAAATTGTGCCACAGTCTAGAGAAGGCAAAGATGGGTTCATTAGCTCCAGCACCAACTTGGAAGCCTCAGGGAATTTACCACTCCTGCCACATGCCAAAGTAGGAAGGAGAGCTCGGTATTTGCAAGCCTGTCAAGTCTTTCACACTGAGAATGAAAATCACATGGACACTTCAGACTCTCTTCTGCTAGGCAACAGCCCAGTGGGTTCTCCATGGCTGGCATGTTGTCTCTGCTGCTCCTGATGGCAGCCCAAGTGGGATGTCCTGCTCTGGAGCCAGCAGTGACTGGGAGTGTGGGGATGGGAGCACCTTGTATGTTTTGTGTGTGGCGTGTCAGGCTTGTGGTGGTACCAAAAAGCTTTAGCCATATGGCTCTTCATGTGGGAGCCATGTGCTCCCTCTCCCTGTGCCAAGCACCAGGAAATCTATGAATTTGATAAAAAAGTGTCATGATGACCTGTTCTGCTCTTTGTGCACGTCTGAGTCCCATCTACCCACCAGCCTGACAGTAACCAGGTCTAACTCTTGCTAAACACACATCCCTGGGGCCAAAAGCTGGAATCTGTGCTGCGTCTGCTAAGCCTCGGCTAAATTCCCTGCTGAATACCCCCGGGAAAGTCTGCTTGTGTTCACCAGGTTGGAAAGCAGTTTTCAAAAAAACAAACACCCTTTGGGATCTTCAAGCAAATCTGTAATATGAGAGAATTAACCTATTTTTAATGCACTGCCTGCTTTCCCCACACTCCCTTGCTGGCCCGAGGCTGGTTCATCTTTCAGAGCTGAACAATGCTTCATGTGTTTCTGTTTGCTCAACGTTTAGAGGGGAGGCCTCCCTCTCTTCAGCGCTTTCTTAGCATTTTTTAATCATGTTTATAAAGTCAAATACCTAAGTGACCAAAAGAGCGGCGAGAACTGCTTCTCTGCTCTGCAGGGTACTGAAATCTCCTCTTGAAGTCAATGGGGAGAGCCATGCTCTGCTGAAATCCTGATCAGAGCTGGGGCTTTAGCAAAGGGGAGGAGTGAGCCCCTTGCTTTACTACATAGCTCCTTTCACAGAGGCCCGGGGAAGGAGGGGAGAGGTGTGTGGGGGGAAAATCTTTACACCCATGGTGGGACTTCTGAAGAATTTACAGTCATCTTTCCTAGAGACACTAAAGATTTTATAGCCTTGGTACCAGTGGTTACAATGCCCTATGGAGCACAGAGCTGAGCGTATGCCAGGGACCCCTTCATCTCACCAGAGGCTGGAAGGTGGCCAGGGGCTTCACATGGGGAAGTTTATTTCAGAGAGAGAAGGGAGTGAGGAAGCGGGAGGGAGAAAAGAGGGGAGAGAGGCCGAGTGGGGGGGGAGAGGGAAGGGAAAACAAAAGCATGTGAGATGGGAGAGCAAGGGAAGGAGGCAGGATGGAGAGCCAGGGTGGGGGAGCAGAGGGAGGCAGAGAAAGGAGAGGATGCCAGCGTGGGAGGAATGAGAGGAGAGACCCAGAGAGGAGGAACAGGAGGAAGAAATGAAAGGGAGGGAGAAAAACATTTTAAAAGTGGCAGAGGGAGGAAACATGAGAAGAAGGAATAACAGAAAAGGAGCCAGACAGAGGGAAAGGAAGAAATAGCAAATACAAGAAAGTTAGAAAGCAAAACAGGATCCGAGAGCAGGTACAAGAGGGAAGCTCAGAAGCAGCCTACAGCCCAGTACCTCAGACAAACTCAGCACAGAAAATGAGGCTTTTCAGCAACTGTCCCCATTCTCCTGCCAAGTCTTTAAACTGACAGAGGAGCCAGGGAGCATTTCTACATACCCAATTCTGCACAGACCTGCACACCCAGGCTCTTCTTGGGCAGATACTCACAAAAATGAATATGCATCTATATATGCATGCGCGCGCATATGTGTCTGCACCCCTACATGTATGTGCAAGCATTTCGTACGTCCAACCATATGACATCCATGCTTTCCCTCTCTTCACACTTCTGTGCACCTGCTGTGCATGTGCAGGCTTTTCACGTGCCTTCACCTGCCTCCACAGCCACCCACACACCCAGCTCGAGCTCCACTCCCTCTTCGGCTGGCTGCGAAACAAGGCTTACACTTCATGAAAAATGCTGAGGTTTGGCGTTCAGGTTCATTCCATGCTGGGGAGAAAATGAGCCTTTAAGATGTTGGTTGTTCTTTTTTTCTTTTTTCATGAGGGGAAAAAATCCAACAAAAAAATGAAGCCAGCAAGTGCTCCACCCCAGAACATGAAACACAGACATACATTTAAGAAATGGTTTCTATGATCTGTAAATGCAGATTTAATGACAATGGTAGTAGTCAGTTACAGCCTGCTCATTTATAGACCTATAAGGCTCTGCGCAAGATCCCCAGCCTAGGAGTTACAGTACTATCAGGGTATAAGAGAGGCAGTTTCACGTTCTTCATCCTAAATCTGGCAAAATCAATGGGGTGGCGTATCTCTGGATGTAATGGGGTGATTTCTGAGCACTGCATCTGTTTGGTTTGCAGATGGGGGGAGTGTTTGCCCGGCGTTCCCACACAGTGGTGAGCCTCCTGCGAGCAGAGCCATGGCAAACCTGGGGCTCTCAGGACAGAGTGGATGTAGAGCTACTGCCAACATCCACTGCCCATCACTGCATTTCTAAAGCACAGTATGCCAACTTATTCTCCCAGAGGATCAGTGACAATCACATAATTCCCTTAAAGCGAACGTTGCGCTCAACATGCTTCTCTCTCATTATAATGAACACAAAGTGATTTGTAGCAGAGATTTTCTAGACTTCTATAGGTGTGGCCAGAGCGCAGAAAGTGTAGGGAACCAAAGGACAAGAAACTGGGCAACCATATATTGGGATGAAGAAGCAACAGTGGTTTAATATTCTATTAAAATCCCTCCCCACAAGCTGTGCAAACTTTCTCCTATTACAAAAAGGCTGTACAAAGGCCCTGGGTGCTACATTGTTAATGGGTCTTTCTCATACTGATGGTAACCACAGCTTTGTGCTGGAGGACTCAGCAAACCACCAGAGGAGGTAGACTTGTGCATGCCACCATTGCAGAAGCGTGTCCTGACATTTGAGTACCATAGCAGAGTCATGAGGATGCCAGGCGGGCATCCTCTCTGTGTCAGTGTTAATGTCAGACCTCCTATAGCACAGCTGCATGTTTTTGGATGCCTAGGGACGTGCTGTCCCCTGCCATAATTTGGCACCAGTTGAGTCCCTTTGACTTAAGATGGATGAGATGTAGAGAGACAGACCTCCAGTTAGACAGCTGTTGGGCAATAGTTTGGGGAAGCGAGGCTTTTATTTCAAGAGCTTCCAGATATACATTTCCTTCAGCTTGTAATTCAGCCATTCACCTGTTTGGGAGAGTACTCATTTAATGCCACTTTTACAGTCTCCCTGTGAAAACCACTACTTCAGAAATACTCCTGTCCCCTTTCTCCCCACATTTTCTTTGAATTTTTTTTGCTTTCCTGTAGAATAACAAAGCAACGTGTAGAGTACAGTTCCACTGTCAAGGTGGAGAAAGCATGAATCAGGAGAACAACAGGAGTACAAGCTGAGCACACCCTCTGAACCCAGCAATGGAAGTCAAATTTACTTTATTTTTACTGTTCAGGCCCTGTTCTTGTTTAGTCATCAGAGGCAGATGTAAAGTAAGGCCGTCTGCTGTGGAGGTGTGTGGTCATTTCTGCTATGAGAGAGTACCAGCGAGCCTACATGTCAGGGCAGGAATAGGAAGGAACTGGCTCTTTTGCGAAGACTTTCTTGGTAATCCAAGAAATTCACCCACAAAAAATGCTAAATAAGTTCAAACTTTAGTCCAGAGGGGCCCTGGCATCCTCAAGCCATAAACAGAGAAGAGAAATGGATCTGATAAAAAGCTGCATTTCTGGTAGGCTTGGAGGAATGCTGTGTGCTTAGTACACAGGAGCTGGAATCTGCATGGCTGGGCACAGGTCTTTACTCTGGGGCCATGCACTGCTGGCTGATTAAATCTTTTACTCCTGCTGGTGAATAATTATCCGCCTGACCTGTTCCACCATAGGCAGCAGGAACACCCCATTAGTGACTTCTCCCCAAAAAGTGGGGTGCTCATTCCTCATCTGGCTCTACAATGATGCTCAAGCCAAATGTTTCATTGCCAGATGCTGGCAGGGAAGTCCCCAGGTTCACTGACCTGGCTCTTGCAGGAAGGGAGAGCACTGGGCTCCTGCTGCTTCCCAAAGGGAAGAGCTTGGCACCTTGGGAGGTGTGGCCCAGGGCCTTAGTTCTGATGTTATTTTGTTCCCTGATTTTGGAAGGAGTAGTGGAAACAATTAGGTCTCTTAATTTCTCTGAGGCAAGATCCAAATACAGAAAAGAATACATCTCCCAGGCAGGGAGAAGTGGGGAATTAACTGCCTTTTTTTGGATGAGATCAGAGAAAGCTGATTTATGAAGCAAAGGGAAAGCAAAGTGCTTTTATGGGTAAAATGTTCCCTGCTTATTTCCTTTCTGTCAGACTACGTTCCTCCCACGCTTCTGGCTGCGAGCTCACTCCTTGGAAGCCTGTTTAAGCATTTCAGCATGTGATGATTTAACTGGGCATGGATTCTGACAGATCTTTGCAAATAACATCACAGGAGTTGCTGGAGGTGACTGCCTAATGCCGACCCGGGGCACGTTCAGGAGGACAAGGCTGGCAGACAGAAACCCAGCCATCCTTGTATGCTCACAGCCTCTTCCAGGGCACCTCTGAGTACCAGGCCCCCGGGACACACCCCTTGCCATCTGCTGGGATGAGGGGCACCTCACAACCTGCTCCTTCTGCTTGTCTCCCTCGAGGAGATGGAGGCAAGGCCAGTCTACAGCAGAGAGGGCTCGAGAGCTGGAGCCTTGTGAAGGGCGGGGGCGTTTGGTTACAGTTCAGGCGGAGCGAAGGAAAGCAGAACAGGAGAGAAATTCAAGAGGTTGGGTGGGGAATGAGAAAGTTTTCGAAATCGAATTTCCACACACGGATCTTTCAGCTCCTGCCAACGTACATATAGGAAGGGATGAACTCAGGGAAACTCAAGAGGCTTATTCCTGCTAAGGGAGAATGTAGCAATCAACTAACCTTGACTTACGGGATGCCAGAACTACATCTGAGGCATCTTAAATGTTGATGGTCACGCTGTGCTCTCTGCCTTGACAGCATGGTTCCTAGTGATAAAGATGTCCAACCACGGTAGGTACAGGTCCTGACAGATCTGTCTGCAAAGATGCATCTGCATCTATGTGCCCATAGATCCACCCACCTGTGCAAGCAGAGCCCAGTTTTCACCTGTATAGGTGCAGGCATCGATATTGTCTACACTGGCCAGAGGAATCACATCTGTGGAGCATGAATGTGGAGCAATTCAACGCATGGATGTAGCATGTTCTGCACACCCACCAGACCACTCTGGGGATTGCTGAAAGGTTTTGGTACAACTGGCTGTCACTTCTGCCCAGGCACCATCCTGCTGATATCAACCAGAAAAGACTCCAGAGCACATCCAAGGACATAGTAAGATCCAGGGACAGGAACAATTCAAACACTTGACATATCCTCACAGAATAAAATTAGCAAAGGAAGTGAAGTTAAATTAATCCCCTATGAAGTCAGGCAGAAGAGGAAAATATAGTTTAATAACTGATAATGATATAGAGAAGCCCCCATGCTCAGACACCAAACTGCGGTAGGTTTACAGGGAGGAGGGAAGGGGTGGGAGGTGGGGGTAGGGAAGAGAAAGCTGTACGAATTGACCTCCCTCCCCCCTTGCCCCCTCCTTTTTCTTTAAATCCCCACCTAGTCAGGAGTGCTCATTAAGGATGGCTCTCGTTTCCCTAATTAGGCTGCCCCCTTCCCTTCGCAGGGCTCCAGACCTCTGCCATTCAGCAATAACAAGAATAACAAGAAACTCGTTATTTTACAACCTGGGCTGGGGAGGAGGGGGAGAAGGAGAAGATGGCTTTGTGATGTGCTGCTTGGAGGAAAACCAGTTTAGAAAAACCTGGGTTGAGGGAGGAGCCCCTCCTGCTAGCAAGACCTTGTCTGCTTTTTAACACCCTCTTGCCTGCACTAGAAGTAACACTATAAGGCATGGGTATTTGGGGTATTTTTTCCCCTTTTTTGTAGGCTCATTCTTGAAAGTTGTATTTCTTTGTAGCAATCATATGTATGTACACTTGATTTTATGTGAAAAGTAACCTGTAGAGACTCTGACAAGACAGGAGCCATCCCAGCCCTGAACTGGGGAGGAGGAGGTGGTGGCAGTGGGAGGCTCAGTGTGTTGATGTGGTCTTTATTAGGCACTCAGCAGCGACAGGGAGGCTGGGATGGCTTGCCTCGGGGAGGGCAGCAGCAGCAAGCCTGGTCTCAGCCTGGGTTTCCAAATTCACTTTTCCTCTCAAATGCAGGTGCTGTGCGCACTCACCCAGCCAGCGGGCCCAGCAGTGCCCCAAGCATTCGAGGTGCCCCCCTCCCAGCCAGGACACCCTCCCTGATGGCCACAGCCCCTGTGCAGCTCTGCCATCTCCACTCTGCATCCCGCGTGGCCCTGGCTGATGATCCCCTCTTTCATGGCACCCCGGCAAACCTCCTCACTAGTGGATGTTTGATTCACAAAGCTGCTGTGAAAAAAAAAACAGACAAAGAAACCTATGCCTATTTTATACCCACAGAGCAAAGGTAGAGGGCTAGTGAAATGAGGGCTCTCTGACAGACTCTTCTAGGTCCCCAGTACAGGATCAAGAGATGATCTTTCCTCTAAGAGTCACATTGCGTAGCATCCCACCCCAGAAGTGAGCAAGCCAAGTCAGCACGACCAAGCATGTGTTTAAGTGTTGTTCTAGATGAGGGGAAAATAAATAAATGCTCACCACCTTGCAAAATCAGATGCCCTCTGAGCATTTGGAATGAATTTTGTCAAAACCAGCTTATCATCTCCATAAATTGCCACAAATCCACTCCGTTTTGCAGAGCTAAACATTTCAACATTTTATGCACATTACCAATTGAACCATCTTTGCTCAATTTATGCCTCATTTAAATAACTTATTACATCAGATATAGAGCTTTTTTTATAGTTCAGTTTTAAGTCTCTTTCTCATACTCTAAGACTTGTCTAAGTCTTTCAAGATGTTCTTTCAAGCCCTCAGTCCAAATTAAAACATCATTCACTAGAGCTTCCGCACTTAGCAGTTTCTCACAGATCTGGCAAATACTCTTTGAAATACCTCGGGAGCAGAACAAATGCCAAATAGCGTCTGCCTTAACTTACACATTGACACTTGAAAGCACGGATGTCCAAAGTTATGCCTCAAAAGTAGGTGCAGGCATGTAAGCAAGGGATCCTGAATTCTTCTGAGGTGACAAATATCCCACAACAATGTCCTGAGGGATTTATGATATCAATTACTTGGATTTTGCCTCCGAGCCTTTCTTACAAATGATTGTTCATATTGTTTTCTAAATTCATGTTCATGCTTTAACTCAGTTACATCTGCTAATGGGTTTGGATTGTCCTGATTTTAAATAGACAAACAAGTATGTATCTGCTGGGACTAAGATTCACTGTGCCAAATCCTTTGTAAACTCTCTTCTCTTCCTCCCACAAAAAAAAAAAAAAAGTCCAAATCCCAAAAGACCCAAAGCCCCCTAGATTTAGAGCAAGGTAAATTGCTTCAGCTGTAACATAGTTTTCTTGTGGTAGGTTTCTTTGTGCCAAAGACCCAAAAGTTTAGGTCACCTGAAACATTTAGCAAATTCACATCAATTTTGCTGAATTATTTTGACTTAAAGAAAAGAAACCCTTGTCTGCAGTGATAAGAAACACCCAACTTTCTGCTTAGATCTTCACCATTTTTCTAGTAAGGTGTCCCAGCAGATCCAGCAGACTTAGGAAGAGTTGTTTGACCTCTGGTTGTGATTGGCTTTCTCCCATCAAGAAACACTCAGCGAGGGTGCAGGCTGGAGAGAAGGTGTGTTACAGCTTCACGGACAGCCTGGGCTGGTGGAGCCTATTCCAACCTATGGAGATATTCAGTATGTTCAAGACTTTGCCTTTTCCTGCTGGTAAAATATGGCTTTTGCTTTTCCAGTTACCCTCGCCCTCCTGCCAATATGTTGTCTGTGCTGATCCTCCATCTGGGGCCAGGAGATGTCTTGGCCACAGCAGGAAGGATTATACCAAGTGCATCTGCACTGCACTTGGAGGGGAGCCCAGAAGTTGCTTCCGAAGTCAGACTTGCTGTCTATACTGAAAACAGTGGACATGGGAGTGTGGGAAGGACCTGGTATGCCCCATGCTGATCTGGAGGCATCAGTGTCATTGCCCAGGGGCTGGCAGACTAAAAGCACAGTGTATTTGCATCTACCCTGGTACACCTGTGTTGAAGCTGGGCAGCACAGCTAGTGCTGTTTCCTCGCAGCCAGAATCACTCTTGTGCCAGTCACATGCTTTTTTCTCCTTAGTCCACTCATTAATTGTATGCTGCAGTCTCATTTGAGTGGGCTGGTTGGGATCACAGATGCCAGAGCAACAGACAGCCACAGCCTGGCAGATCTCACATCTCATGGAAGTGGAGGTGGAGATGGAGGTGGAGGTGAGGGAGATCTTGCCTTCAGGCAACTACAGCATCACAATGCCCACCACACTCTCTTTAATAGTAAGCACAATGGGAGGCATTCCCAGCTGGGAAAAGGCAATTTGCAGCTATTCCGAGATGTACTGGTTGGAACCCACTTGTGCAAACAGAGAGACGTCCCTGGTCGCTATTGACTAGCAGGCAGCTTTATTTGGTGAGAGGGGGGATAGAGAAAAAGGCCCCAAGTTATTCTTCCGCCCTACTCTGCTCCATCCTTGCTGCCCTGGGGTGTATTGTTCCACTTTGTCCCTGGGAAGCACATGTGTCCGGTAGCACTGCGGTTATTTTTAGGCGGACTTGGCCAGCGTCCACAGTGGTGGTGGCTTTGGTGAGCCGGGAGAAGTAGACTTTTCTCTCTCTGCCTTTCAATGTTTGGAAACAGTGAGGCTGCCAAGTCAGCCTGTCTCCTGCTCTGCACTTCCAGCCTCTGGAAAGCGAGAGTGAGCCCTGAAAAGCCTGGCAAGCTGACTGGGAGAGCCTGCCAGGCAGCCGGCAGCACCCTGCCAACACCAATGGCTCCTTGCTGCCATCAGCCAGGGAAAGTCGGGCCAGGGGGATGGAGAAGGGGAAGCAGCAGTGGAGGGAGAGGCTGGAAAATTGCACAGGTCCCCCTCAGGGACAGCCTTTTAATTTCCTGAGCCTGACTCTACATTTGTTATGGAGGGGTGCAGCACCCCATAGCTCCGACAGCACGGAGGTTGGAGCAGGAGGTGGGGAAGGGAGAGGCATGCACTGCAGTCCCTATGGATTTTTCGTACATGTGTTTGAGACTTGCTCAGGGGAAGGAGGCTGCTGGCATTGGCCAGACTTGGACACCAGAGCAACTTGCAACTGACGATGCAGTTGGCCTGGGCCAGGACAGTTGTAGGGCTCCCCCTGGCCTCCTGATTCCTGGTTTGGCCATCCCTGGTGAGAAGGGACCAAGACACCCCTTGATGGGTCAGAATGAAGAAGCAAAGAACTGGAACACCAAGGGATGGTGCAGACCATGAACAAGGCTGGGTTGGGGGCAGCCCAGCACCTCGATAATGGAGGGGTGTGCTCTATCCTTGATGGAGCAAAGAGCGAGTCTAACATAGTCAGCAGCCCATTCAGCCATCTGACACTGATATTGTTATTTTTGCCCCAGCTACTTGAATCTCACCTCTGAATGAAACAAATTGTTTTTTTAAAAAAGGAGCAGGAGGCATGTTTTTCTACCAAAAGCTTTGCAGATACCGGGATGGCAGGTCCAGGGCAGTGGCTGGAGCCCCCTTTTTCTCTCAGAGCCCCACCATTCCTGGCTCTGAGCCATACCACTGCCAAAAAGGCAAGGGACTCCAGTGTATGAAGGGGAGGGGGAAGGAAAAGAGGAGGTGCAAGTGCGTGCGCGCGTGTGTGTGTTGGGGGGAGATGGAGACATCGGATAAGAACAGACCAGCTTTCAGAGTTTGGCTAACACCCTCTCCAGCCTCTTACTCAGCATACACGGGGTCCCATGATCTGAGTAGCAGCCCCTCTCAAGCCATTGTGTGCCTGACCTGCTTAAAAAACGGTGTTATTTTAAGCAAGGGCAGTCGAGCATTTGCTGAAGGTCCTTCTCTTTCTTGCTCCTTTTCTCCCGTCCTCCTTCCCCCCCTTTCCTGCTGCTTCAGTTTCCCCTCCCACCCCACTTTCCTTTACACAGCACGATTAATCCATCAAACCGAATGGGGGGAAGGAGGAGGGGCAATGAGCCCGCACTCCACTGAGCACTGAAGAGGCCCCCATTCATGGGTCAACAAAACCAGGGAGGACTCTTGGACTTAATCAGCCAAGGAGCGCTCCAGCCCTGGAGACAATTAACATCAAAGCAATGCAGGAGAAAGAGGAGACGGGACAGCCAGGAAGCCTGGAAACCCACATACAAATCCCGATTAAAAAGGAAGGGAGGTTAGGGAGAAAGCGGAGAGAGGGAGGATGCTCAGCAGTGTGCAAGAGGAACTGATTTGCATCTGCCTTTGGGAGTGGGAAACTGAGGTGTGAGAAGGAGGCAAGACTTGCTCGAGGCCAGTGTGTGGGGCAGAAGCATGGGCTTGCTGAGGTCAGGGTCCTGGTCTCCCAACTTCTGCTCAAACCCTCTTGCTGAGGCTGCCCTGGGGTCGGATCCCGCACCATCAGCAGCTGTGGCACATATCCCTTACACCAGCTGAAGTTTCATGAACATCAAGAAGCAACATGTGGCTGGGTGTTGCTAGACTCCCGCACCTCGTTTTGAAGGTTGTTTCCAACAGTCTTGTCATAGTATTGTCACAATCCACATAATTGAAAAAACTTAATAATACTTTATTGTTACCTTTGGGCACTACATCAAAGACTACGTGCACCTAAGCATAATAATCATATTTTGCCTTTGTAACAGATGGTCACTTGGCTGCTAATGTAAACTGGCAGCAGTCCTGCTCAGTTCTAGGGACTCAGTGGCAAGAGCCTGGGGCTCAGGCTGGATTGCCCCTGAGGAGGGACAGCCAAGCCCGGAAACTGTCCTTGCACTGGAGCTTGGGGTCTGTTTGCAGCTTCCTTTGGAAATAAAAGCAGCAGATAAAGTTATAGGTGAAAAAGGGGCATCTCCTGCCCCTGTGGCTGCGGGCCCCCACACGCACCAGTGTGCTGAACCAAAAAGAAAGGGCTCACACACTGCTAAGGGGAAGGGTAATGGCGAAGGAGGCTGCAGGGCAATTTTCCAAAACTTTTGCTGCATGCTTCCCCCTTCATGGGCCTCACTCTGCAGAGATCTTTCCGCACCTCGGGAGCACCATGAGGAAATGTTAGGCTGTTAGTGAGCTGTTGCAGTTGCAATTTACCATCTCCTTAAGTTACTGAGGGGTTATTGAATGGAAAATCAGATCTGTGCCACAGCTTGCTAATGTATTCCCTCTTCTCAGCCCCAGACTCTTAAGGTGTGTCCTCCCCAGAGCTCTGCGACAGGTAGTGTTGTCACCAGCTTGCAGCTGCAGCTACTGCTGTGCTGAGACCTTATAGTCTGTGTTGAAGCATGACAAGGTTTGCATTACCTCCCCTACCATCTCATTAGCACTGCTAAAACGTCACAAAGGTGCTGGAGCCCTCTTGGAGGGGAGCAGGATCTGTGGGCATCTCAGGTGCTCAGCAAGCAGAAGGTACAGGACAGGCAGAGATGCCACCTCTCTTCCCAGTGACTCCATTGGTGTTTCTCCTGACTGTGCTTGCCTGTTTGAAGCAGTAAAATCACCAGGACTGAGACTTTCTCCTGTGGTGGGAAAGTATAAATCCTTAGAGCTCAAAAGTTGGTGCCATAATCCCACTTGATTAAAGTATAAGAGGGGGAATGCACAGTGCATCATGATGGTTAGGCTTAACTCCCGATTCAGGGGAACGGGGGATTCTGGCTTCTGTTTTTTGAGGAAACTGTTTACAGATACAATTCTGTTAAAGGCTATGAACAGAAATCATGGAGAACAGAGTACAAAGACTAAGAAAAGCTGAGCAGAAACACTGCCAACATCACCTACCACTTCTAGTTGAACGGTGACATCTCTATCCCTAGATAGAGAAGAATTTCTAGCTGGCCCAATGAAGCACTATGTTTCCATACTAGTATTTACCTCAGAGTACATTACCCAATTCAGAGTAACTTTTGGAGCATTTTGAAAAACTTTCATGTTTTTCAGTGTGTAAATGTGCGCATCATCCTTCTGTACACCTGAAGCCCTGATCTACACAAGCCTCACTGTTCAGGGGCAGGCAGCTGACAAACTTTCCTGATGCTGATCTCCAAAGCTTTGAACTGGGTGTGAATATCCCTGGGTATAGGGATAAGGATAAGTGCATCCCTCAAAACACAGGACCCTGAACGATAGGCTTGAGTCAAGATCATGGCCCTGGGCCAGATGAGCATAGGGCCAAGTAGTGCATCAGGTCCTGCAGGAGTAATGGCTCTTTCCAGAGGGGTTGGGGCCACAGAGGCAGCAGGACATGAGTCAGGTCCCATCATCTCCTGAACACATAGATGGCAGCATGGGCAGGTCCATGCAGCCATTATTACCAACAGGAGAAAGGGCAACTTGAAAGCAGTCCACATTCCCTGTCCTGGGAGTTGCTCTGCTCTGGCAGGGTTTGGCTGCTCTGGCTGGATTTGGTAGCCATGCAGTAGCTCTGCTGGGTTCATGCCTGGGCAGTTGTCACCACTGTGGGCAGACAGGCGAGGCAGAGGTGAGGGAGCACCAGCATAAGGGACCAGCTCTCAGTGTATCACTTACATCTTAATTGCAGCTGTCTGGTTGCAAGGAAGAACAGGAAAGGGAGAAGAGAGCCAGCCTTGGCTTTTATTTCATGCGCTGAACTTTTGGGCTCCTCTTTCCTTTCTTCCATCCACCCCTTTTTGCTCAGATAGAGCCACCCACATGCTCGCACCACGCTTGCTCATGCTTTCTCATTTTGTCCTATCATGGTTCTTCTCCAAGAGCCTGGAGAGCCTCTTAAAAAGAGAAAGGGGGATACAGGGTTGCATGGAGGTAAAACACTGCAACACGTTCCCTCACCTTCCTTCTCCTTCTCTGTGCTGTCTCTTGAGCACCCCTCCCTTTTCCTCAGCAGGTACCTATGGAAAGTGACACTGTCAACAAAACCCCAGCAGGATCAGCCTTTGGTCTTACTCAGGCAGCTGGTTCCCATTAAATGTTCTCAATCATGGAGAATTCTTTCTCTCTCATCTGAAATATTTTATTATTGCTTTTCCTTTCTTTCAGTTTCCTAAGGAGAAGGGAGGGAGTTTGCGTCTGTGTGTACAGCGAACTAAAGAAAGGGAATTTAGAGCTCAATCTTATCATGCCCATGTGTGCCTATGCATTAACCAGCTGCTGTAACATTTATTCTTTCTTACACACACTGAATTATTGCCCTCATTGCCTCAGGTAGAGTTCCCAAGGATGAGAAAAGCCACTGCTTTTTGAGCATGGACCCCTCCATCTGCTTGTCTGCAACTAAGTGAGGCCAAGATTTAAACTGAGCTGGGTTACCCACAGCAGGAGGCTGAGAGGACTCACAGGAGTGGTCGAGAGCTGTGGCATTCTGGTTTTGCCCAGGTGCCACTGGTTTTGGAGGACAAGAGGAATAACTTGGCTGGACAGTTTGTCAGTACCCTCTCTCCTGAACTGACACATATAAGACCACTGTCTGGTGACACATGTAAGAACAGTGTCTGGGCTCTGCCTAAATCTGGTGAGGACAGGTCAGCCCAGCCAGGTGGGAACTGGTTCCAGTGTGTGCTTCTCCAGTGAAAGTCACCCAGGGAAGCTGAACACAGAGGTCAGGCACTGTGTGTAGCCCCTCTGAGATGTGCTAATCTGCCTCCTGGCTTACAAACCCTGGCAGAGGCTCTGCTGGTTGGCTCCCCTGAGGCAGAGGGACTGACCATCCCTTGCTGTATGGCTGCTTCTAACACTGGGTTTAACACATGGAAGCCCGCTGATGGCTTGGAGACACAGCCCTGGGGAAGCACAACAGGGCTGAGAGGTGAAGCATCCCAGGTGCAAGGGAAGACAGATGCCTCAGTCTTTGCCTGGGGCACCCCAGTCTTACCCCCTTTGCCTTGTGTGGGAATCCTTTTGGCCAGCAAGCTTTTGCCTTCACATTGAGCACAGACAGGTGATTTCAAGCCTGAGGCATCTGCTTGCTAAGTGACTCCTCCTCATCTGTAGCTCCCAGGGCTGTCAGTTCTTGCTGTGGAGCTCCCTCACCGTAGGACTTCCAACAGGTCAGTAAAGAACTTTGCTTCATGACTCAGCCTCTGGGCCAGGGTAGACCATGTGAGATCATCAAAGCTTGCCACAGGCTGCCAGCACTGTTTGCATTGGGAGATGCTGAAATGAGCAGTGGGCTCTAACAAGGCTTTTGGTGGTTTGTAGCCAGGGTAGGAGTTCTCCTCAAGAAGAGATGAAGGTATATGACTGAATAAACCCACTATTTTGCTGAGACTGACTCATTGCCTGAGAGGCTTAGCTGATCCTGGGGCTTGTTGCAAAGCTGCTGTGGCCCCAGATGACAGAAAGGGTTATGTAAATTTTCCTTGGTAATTGTTAAACCTCTATTGCTTTTGAAAAGACAAAGAAGACATGAAGTTCCCTGCTCTCTAACGAGAAAATGCCTGCACTTGGTTCTCTCCTCTGGAATTTCAACTCTTTGCCTCTGCTGTTTGTTTCTGCCCTGATGCCTGGCTGTGGCCTGGTGCGATGCCTGCAATATTCCTCCTGGGACAAAAGACACGTTTCTCCTCATAGCTCATTAGTAGCAACCATCATATCATCTTCAGCCATCTGAGAAAGTATCCTTGTCTCCTTGCTTGCAACTGGCTTGCAAACAGTTTACCCGCAGGGCTGGATGGCAAAGGATCCTGCAACTCTCCTGCCTTAACATGGACACATGAGAAACAAATCAATCCCAAGTGCTTCGCAGTAGGGATGTAGTGCTGGAAGGGATCTCCTATTTTACCATGTCTTGTCTCTTGCTATTGTCAGCAATCGCATCATGCAATCTTTTGCACAAATGTGAAGATCCAAACAATCCTAACAAGTTTTAAGATTCTCCCACTACCCCAATTAGTAGGCTCTTCCAGAACTTGACAGCTCTGAGGCTTAAACCATTCTTCTTATTTCCAGTCTCAATTTATTCCTGGCTGGAGCATGCCCACTTGTTCTTACGCCAACATTGTTCCAAGGCTTAAATAGCTCTGCTCCCTCCCTGGTGTTTATCCCTCTGATGTGTTTACCAAGAACAATCATATCCATTCTCAGCCTGCATTTCACTGGGCAAAATAAATCAAAAGTCTCCTGCCTCAAGATAGGCACTCTCTTTCCCTGACCATACTGCTAGCCTTTGTCTGCATGCCCTCGCTTCTCAATTTTTCTCCTTCCAGTGCAAATGGGGAGAAGTGGAGATGGTTCTCCATCACCTGTGCACTGAGCAGGCTCCTGAGCAGTGCTCCGGTGTTTGCCGGTGCCCTAGTGGCCAAGGAAGGTCAGAGTGTGGGGATTTTTACAGGCACAAACTGCTTTTCCCAATGGATTCTGGTTTTGACCCTTGAGTGACATGTAGAGTAGTGCCTCATCTCGAGGCAGTTTTTAAGGAGCCAGCAGCCCCACTCTGCTCTGAAGCTATCACTGCTTGGCTGTTGGTAAACCTTGGAAGACTTGCTTGCAGAACTGTAGGTATGAAGTTACTCTTGAGGTTTTGACTCATGTGGTGGCACTAGCTGCTGAAGTTGGCTCTCTGATTTCCCAGTGCAGCAAGGCACCCTGAGCCATATCACTAGATGGGTTTAGCAGAAGGTTTTGTGTATCTGGTAGTTTTCTTACAGAGCAAGAGGTCCATGTAGGTTTTTCCTGTGATGCTTTCCTGGACACTCTGAATTCTTGCCAATAGGATATTGAGAGGCCCAAATAAAATTATCTAAGTGTGAGCATGCTTTTTACCTAATTTAGCATGCATCTGACCACTTCATTTTTCACTTATGAAAGGTGTGCAAAGTGCAGATGACAGATTTTTAGGCTAGGATATGCTGCAGCAGAAAGAAACAAATAGGTTTATTTTTTAGTTAAGCCAAATCTGGGCTTCTGAAAAAAAAACAAGCCAATTTCGACTCCTCAAAGTGTAGGAATTCAGCCATGCTCCTAATTTTTAATTTTGTGACTCAACCCTTCTATACAGGATACTCTATTAGTACCATGCCCTATAGATTTAGGAAAGGCAAGCAGCTGTGGAAGCACAGTGCGATATTACTTTAGGAACTGGTGTCAGAAGAAGTGACTAACTAAAAGGGAGAGACGCACGGGCTGCAGTCCTTGGGGGCAGAGTCTTCCTCTGGATGCCTCAGACCAGCTCTTACTTGCAGTCTTGAATTGTTCTTTTCACTTTTACAAGGATGATATAAAGAAATCCTAATCTTTTTCCCAACATACCTTATTTTGGCCTGCAATGGACCTTTCTGGGTATATGTCTGCAGGTCTGCAAATTTATGCAGATGTACTGCCATACTGTTCAAGTTTCATAAACAATGATGTATGATCCTGGGAGAGAGGTGTTGAAAGACATCTTTCTTTCTGCATCTTTTCTGCCATCTGAAAAGTTATGAGTTAGAGAAATTTTCTCTTACTGACAGCTGTCCTTCAGTTTCATTCAATTCTGTTCTGTAGATGTGTAACACCAATTCTTGGATCTTGGTCCAAATCCTGCTCTGACTTTGCTGGGACCCAAGATCTCAGCAGATGCCACTTTGTATAGAATCAGCACAACAGAGTGATCTGCTGTTTGATAGACTGACTCCCTGCTTGAGAAGATGGGACTCTGCCAGAGCGCCTGTGGCCCAAACTGATTTAGGCCCTTTTCGGTGCCAGGCAAGTGCTGGTGTTGTACCACAGCATGCTTTCTGTCCACATAGGGAGGCTGAGGTATAACAGGAAAAAATATTCAAAAACCTAAATGGCTTCTTTTTTTCCCCCAAAGTCTTTTGTTTCTGAAACTAAAGCACAGTAAATCAAGGGGTTCTGCCTTAAATGAACTTGCAGTGCTCTTTATTTAAAAAAAAACAACAACCCCCAAACCAACTAAATCCCCAAGTCCCTGAACGGAAGAGGAGGAGGAAAAAGATAGGACCTCAGAGAGAATTCATAAATCACATTGCAATGGACCTGGTACAGATGTTCCTGCATTCAGCCCACCAGGCAAAGCACAGCACCATAATGCACCATAATGGGACTGACGGGCCACATGTGAAAGGAGACAGAACACAGCTGACTCGGAGGAGATGTGCTCTCTCTGGCACATATAACAACATGCTCTGTCCCTACCTCAGCCTCATTCAGTCCCTCCTGCCAAAAAGTAAACAAGCCAGATCAAACCTGTCATGGTCTAGAAGTCTTCAGCTATCCCCTTATTTTAACATGGCGTGCATGGTGTGGTTTCCCAGCACTTAACGCTTTGGCATAGTGCTGAAAAACTGTTAATTCTCCAGTTCTTGGACTGTGGTTTCCCACTTGGTTGTCAAGGGTGTGCCCTGGTCCTCCCAGGAAGCAAGAAATTGGAAGGAGAGGAAGGAAAGGGCCAGGCATTTCTCCACAGCCAGACCCTTCCAATATTTTTCTTAGGTGACTTCTTGCAAAGTTGCAAGGAAGCCCCAGGACTGCAGCACCTGAAGTCCAGAAAACCACTGCATGACCCTCCATGCCCTGAAGTGAGCGGCCAAGGGCTGAGGCAAACATTTGGGCACATAGGACAGAGCCAGTGAGGAAGGGCTGGGGGCTGGGGGGCTGTGGAGTCCAGAGGCACATCAAGCTGTGCACCCATCCCCTGGGGCAGAGGCTGCTGGGTGCTGCTGCCGCTCTGCCTTCACACTGACCACATCTGCAAAAACATAGTCTGTCCCAGAATCTTCAAACCCTAAGCATCCTCATTCACATCCAAGGGTTTCGCAGCTCCTTCTGTAGTAGTCCAAGCAACCAAAAGGTCAAAAATGACAGAAGATAACAGCTCACATGTCACCTAGAGTCCATGCCTTCTATCTGGGAACAAGAGAAGTAGGTGGCAGATGAAGGCCAGATTTTTCTCTGGTTTGCCTCAGAAATTGAGTTCTATTGCACTGCAGAAGCCTGAAATGCTGCTGTTGTCATAAATGGCCTCAGGACATTCACTAGCATTTCCCTCAGTGTCCTTTGGTGGATACCCACAGCAACAAGATCGGAAAGAAGCTAAATCTAGGTTTTACCTGTACTGCAAGAAGCTGCATAGCAATTATGTTTTTGTTTCCTGTGCACCTGGGTATTGACCTGCAAGTATCCAGGGTCCCAATGAGTGCAGAGACAGGCACCTACCCTGCCTTTGGCCCCCAACAGGCACAGAAGCAGGCAAGTGTGATGCAATTTGGGCATGTCAGCATGGGATATGTTATTTTTCTTTTTTTTTTTCTTCTTTTCTTTATTTGTCCTTGTTTCAGGAAGAAGGAATCACTCTCATTGGGACTGTTTTGTCCTTTGTGTAACGAAGGGAAAGACAAATAGGGAATTCCAATGGGTTTTGGGGCAGCCAACACCTGGGTGGTGCATTGTGTTTCAAATGGTCTCCAAAAATAACTAGGACCACAAAAGGGGAAAAATTAATAAGGATAATTAACTGGTTTCCATCTCCAAATGCTTCAGAGACATGAGCTAATCAGTCTGTAGGCACATACAAGCACACACAGTGTCTGTAATTAGTTTGCTCTTCTACTTCCTTACGTCTTTCCCCAGCAGATTGCCCACCGAGATTCCTATCAGACAGAACAGGTCTCTTTCTGCCCCTTCTGCAGAGGCCTGACAGTCTTGCCTCCGCTCAAAGTGCACTGTCTCTGTCAGTCTGTCTGTCTGTCTACTTCCCTCCCCTGCTGGCCATGATCAGGTTTCACTAAATGAATCACAGTCTAGTGGAAACTCCCTCCGATCTTTGCCAAGAATTGCAAAGTTGATGAAAATGGGACTCGAAGCCAAAGGGTGTTTAGCACGGTGCCTTACTAGTTCCAACCAACTGGATTCCCATTGCAGTTGGTTGCTTCTGGTTGTCCCGTTTCCGCTTTCAGCCTGGCACCTCTCCTTCACCTGGAGCATCTTTCCCAGGATTATCATGCTAATAACTGGATGCTGCAACACACCTCCTGGCAGTCACAGGTTGTTTGATCGCTTCCTTCCACCGAAGTGTTCCCTGTTTGCTTTCTGTTTGAGATGAAAAGGACTTGTTGAGACCAAATGCCCATTTATCCAGATCGCTGGTATGGGTTTAAACACCTCTGTTCCCAGTTATCTGGTGCAGTTCTCCTCTTGAACCTTACTTTCTGTCTCTCCCAGATGGGACCTGGATTCTTTGTGGAGCCTTAGGCATTGTTACTTTGCTTCTCTGACCCTCATTTTCTGCACCAGACACTGGATTTAGTGCTGGAAGGGTATCTCAAGATAGAGATTGTGCAGTCTCCTGGGAGTCTCCAGGACATAAAAAAGGAGATTGCTTCATACCACCCTCAAGCTAACCTCCAAGGACTCAGCAACAATCTTTTCTTCAGCCCCAGGCTGAGATGGTGAAACAAAGGTCATGGGGATGTAGCACTGGAGGTCTTCAGGTTCTCAGTCCAGACCAAGCTGGGGTGTCAGATCATTCGGAGGAGTTACTGAGAGAAAAAAGTCCGCGTGCTATCAGCCTTAGCATTTCCTCTCCATGGCCACCAGGACCATGCTATGGAGTGACATCATGGCCCTGCAGAAGAGGCCCAATCAGATCCCTGGCCACCTGTGCACTTTGTTCAAGTCTCTTTGAGTTGATGTTGTCCACATGTCCAGAAACAGACCTGCCCCTTGGGCAGTTAAGCCTGGTGAAACATTGAGGTGTAGCCTCTAGATATTTACATGTTGATAGGGAGCTCTTCATTCCTGAGACTCTGCAGTGAGGTGCCAGGGCTCCCAGGCAGGACAGCATGCATTGTTCCCTGGGGCTCTTGGAGAGGCTGCAGCCCTGTCTGGCTGCTAACACAGCCTTCCCAGGCCACAGTGTGGTTGTTGCAGGCTGTACAGGAGCAAGATTCGCATACCATACACCATCTCCTTATTCTCCAGCCTTCATTCCTTCTCCTTGCCTTTCCCCTTCTGCCCCTTGCTTCTTGCTGTACCTCCTATTCTATTTCCTCTCCAACACTCTTTCTTTTCTTATCCCGCCTGCTCTCACCTCCCCAGCCCCCTTCTCTCTTATTTTCTCTCCTCTCCACCTCTGATCCACGTCCAAGCACCCCAGCTGGCTCTTCTTCTCCTGGAAGCCACCAGGGATGTGTGACAGATGCCACAGATCAACAGAGAGAAGCAGCTCAATCTCAGCTTCCAGCTGGCTCCCAGCTCTTGTGTCCCAGCTTCACATTAGGAAAGCTTAAGACCTGACCAGTCTGGGAACTGGTAAAGCCCAGGTGTGCCCCAGCTCTGCCTTGCTGCCCCTGTGCAAGCAGAAGCCTCCCCAGGAGCAGGGAGCAGCCCCCCAGCACAGACGTGGGTTCTCAAACAGAAGGCAACATGCCTCTGCTGCCTGCCGTCCCACACATGACCCCCTCGCCTTGGGGGACAACCACAAACCCTTATCAGGATTCAGCCCCTTGCTGTGAGGAGGAGGGATCGTTTTCCTTTCTGGGTCTCCCTGCTCTCCCTCTAACCCTCTGCTCTCTCCTTCCCTCTCATCCATTTCCTTTGACACTGGTCCCAGGCCCACTGCCAAGTCTCAGATCCATTAGTGAGGTGCCTTGCTGACTGAAGCACAAATCAGGACTGATCCGGGTGCAATTAGCAGCTTCTAGCACCTCATCTGGAAGGCATTAGCTCAGCTTTTGGGGGAGGGGGTTATGAGTTGGGAGGAGAAGAGGGAATGGATATAGATGCCAAACAGAATAAATAAGCTATTTCTACCACTCCTAGGAACCGCCATCATGCAACATACAAACAGATGTGCAGTAACCATCTGTGAGGGACACAGTTGCTGTATCAAGTCGTTGTGACCCCACAGACCTGCCCTCCTTGAAGGAGGTGGTTTATCGTGTCCAAGAAGGTACCAAGATGGCAGGAAGGTGTACAGTTAGGCACAGATTGTGGGTGATATCCCTCCTGATTCTCTCTCACAAACCAAGGCTTGTGGTTATGGTGTTTGTAAGTGGACTTGGTCTACCTTGTCCTCCATCTGGCTCCCAGTGCACTAAAATCCCTAATAATATGGTGTCTGTCTTACACATGAAGAGCCAAGACAGACTAGCATGTATTAGTTATCATGGCCTGTATGTGTTACAGACACAAGACCCAGACAAAATAGTTCCTATCAAGCCAGGATTCTGTACAAAATATATTTGCCTTACTTTTCTTCACCCAGCCTTGTAGATACCTTTGAGGAAAACGTTGGTATTGCTCTCAGCAGAGACACAAGCCATCCCCTGCTCTCTTGCCACCTTGCTCCAGGCTACAGCCAGGGATGCACATGAGGCTTTGACTCTTGAGCAGTCTCAGTCCCAAGCTAACAGGACAGAGCAAATGTACTCAAAGCACGTGTTCCCAGAAATGTCTTGCTCTTTCATAGGCCCAACGATGCTGTCATGGAACATGCCTCTGAGGGACTATGAGATTACTGACCATTAGAAAAGGTGACTGTCAGGCCGAGTTTGAAAGCACTCTTATGCTCCAGAACAAAGCCAGCAACCCGTACACTTGTTCTCTGTCATCTCTGCAGAAAAACAGGTTGTGCATTTACCTTTCATTTGTCCTCCAGTCCCTACCTTATAGAAGGGACCAGAGCCAGCCTGTTCATTACCTTTGCTTTTCCTTTTTGCTGGATCTCATCTTTGAGGAGAAGACAGGGTGGGAGTAGGGGAGCTGGGGGCTGTCCTGGGCCCCTTACAGTGATGGAGCAGTGTGCTGGGAAGCAGGACCCCCGAGGGCTACGGAGGGCTGCTGGCAGCAGGTGGCTGGCATGCCTCTGAAATGGCCCGTGTCGAGCCAGGAACATTCAGGGGAAAAGTCAAACACCGATCACAGTCTTCTCTTGCAGGAGAGCTCACTAGCCAGTAAAACAAAGGGGGCTGGCTTTTATTTGTTCATCTGTGTATGATCCCCGTACCCACACGCCAGGTCCCCGGCACCACAGCATGCACAGGCCACTCCACTTCCCAGGGGCCACCTGCTGATGGGCAGGGGCTGGGGAAGCCAAAGCTTTCTCTCAGCCAGTGATCTCATGTTTTTTCTGTGCAGGCAGCAGCTGGAAGTAGCTGGAAACTTCTCTAAGAGTAATTTTTCCTACACGGCTGTTCCCAGACGATGGTCTGTGAAGCCCTGCTGGTTAATGAGCTCATGGAAAGTGACCTGCACCTGGGCTCAGGGGCCAGCCATATTCTGAAGATTTCCAGTCCTGAAACAGTGGTGACATAGGTGTGGGAGTGCCTTGGAGAAATGTTGAGGGCTAATGATATTTGTTGGTTCAAAGATTTTGGGACATGTTGTTATTTTCTCTCTTCTCTGTTGGTTACCCCCGGTAGGTACAAAGTGAAGGTGCTGATGGTTTATCCTGTCAAGAGAAACTGCCGGTCTTGGCAGTGGATGATGTTGGGTTAGCTTAGCAGGACAGTGGCTGGAGGGACCTTTTAACTGTTCTTTCTAGTTTTGGTACAAGGAGGCAAAATTGCAAGGCATGACAGAAAACCTGCTACTCCTCTTGCTAGCAAGCTGTGGCCAAAGCCACAGGGATGGCAGAAACTGTGACTTTCATCCTTTCAGAGTCCTTGTTCATCAGCCTAATGTGAGAAGGAGGCAGCCCCGTGGTACTCAGTGTTTCCAAAAGGGCAGATGTGCAATGCTTGGAGAAGGATAGTGTAAAACAGCATCTGGGAGCCTCCTCTGGGTGAGAAACACCAAGTAGATGGGAGAGGGGCAGAAAGGCAGGAGCAGATGTGCAGTGAAGGGTGTGAGTGCCACGGTGGCGGGAAGTGTACCTCATGCCAGTAGCTGCTGTGCAGGAGCAGGGGACAAGGGAGGCCACACGCCCCGGCGGTGCCCCATGAGCAATTGTCTGCCCTCCCTCTGTTGTGAGTGGCTGTGCCTTGCCTACATGCTTGGAGGCAGAGGAGGACACCCGTGCACGCTCTGCCGGTGGCTGTCTGCACGTACTCTCTTGTTTTCCTGGCTGAGGCAGAGGGAGAAGGCCTGGTTTCAGTTAAGCCTCGGTCACACGAAGATGCCTTTCCTATTACTCTTTTGTTTTTTCTTCTAAGCAACGTTCCCATTTAACTCTTCCAACTCTCCCCTGTTAGTGTAGCCTGCCCTGCCTGAGGGCTGGCCCAGGTCAGAGATAATTCAGGAACAAATGGGAGTTGTTGGACTGCAGGGCTGGAAAACCCTCAGCCCTGCAGAGAAGCTTTGGGAACCTCAGTACATAGGCAGGATGGCATCGTTGAGAAGATCTAGGAGGCAAGAATATAGATACTCCAGTGGTGTAGTGCTGAGCATGGTAGAAATACCTAAAGAGTCAGTCATGGTATTATCATGTCTGAATTTGGCACCAAACTCCAAATCCATAGAGGGGGAGTGGGGGAGGTGGAAAAGAAAACATGCAAAGGCCTTTTCAAAACCCAAGACCACAAGAAAAAACTTCCTATAAACAAATCAAATGGAAATATTTTTTTAGTTCTATAAACATTTCCCCTTGAAGCGTTCAACCCAAATATTGCATCACTGTGCTAAGACATAAACAAATCTTGCAGTGAAAGAGATGCACACCAACAATAGACTAGCCTGTTTGCCTTGTCCGGGCTGTGAGAAGTGCAAAAAATAAACAAACAGGGCAAAGAGTGACAAGCAGAAGAGAGATGTCTGAGGAGTACTTGTTTGAATATTCAAGGGAGAGAAGAAACACACACCCCAAATCTCACTGAGGTTCAATAAGGAAATTCATCTCCTTCAGGATCCTTAGAAAATCACAGCTCTGGAAGGTCAGAGGACACCAGCCAGACTTGTCTTTCAGAAAGCAAGGTAGCTTCTGGTTTTCCCCAAATATATTATTCAAAAATATTCTTCAACACGAATATCTCTTGAGCAGAGATGTATTTATTTTTGCAGTGATTGTAATGGTGGTATTGAGAACTAAACTGTGAAGTGTTTTACGCCGACGTTGTTCTTCCCCTTTGGGGAGCCCAGCCACTCACCCCCAGGAAGGTTGTTGTCCTCTGAGCAGCAGTTTGCAGGTCTTCAGCAGGAGGCAGGGGGCTGGGGCCTGGCTCTTAGTTGGTAAAAATCGTTGGAGGCACTCTAGGCGGAAGAATTTGGGACCAGATTAAAAAATGTGAAGTACCCCACAAGAAACACACCTGCAAGGAACAGCAGCATAAGGTGATACTGGGGGCCTCAGGGCTGCCATTTGCTCTATCTTCCTGGCGTATAGGTTCTTCTAATCTGGCTCTGCCCCCTTCACTTCTCAATATTTGGTTCATCCCTCAAACAGACACTCTAAGAGCTGCCAGGGATCTACTGGCTTTGTCTCCATCATGAGAGACAGGCGAGGAGCTGCACAAATCATGGGAGGGGATTTCACTCTTGTTCCAGCTCACACAAGAGACACTGTAGAAAGGGCCACCAAAACAAGCTGCTTAGCAGTTCAGTCTCATGGGAAAGTTTCACTATCAGAAAGTTAGTATAACTTCAAACCTCTTGGGCAGATAAACTGGCTCTATATTCAGCTGAGATGAAACAGAAATATGATTATGCTTGATCCTTTGGCTGGGACCATACTGCTCAGCCTGTGCAACAGGCAGACACAACTACAATTTAACTGGTGGCTTAACGTCCTCCTTCCAGGAGTCCTCCTGGCACTGAGCATTGCATTGTCCTCACACTCAGCAACCCTGGCTGAGCTGCCTGCAGTGCTGCAGGGAACAGCAAACCTTCTGAGACCATTTGATCTCTCCAGACTCTTGACAAAATTTTCTCCATGCATGCTTTGGTCTTGAGAAAATGACTTCAGGTGCTGCTGCGGGAGCTGATTTAAAAGGGGAGGCTGAAAGAATAAAGGGCCTCACACACTTCTCATGTTACATTGCATTTTAGCTGGTGTGAATTCAGAGGCGTTTACACCCGGCTAACTGAGGGAGAGTTGGGCCCAGACCCAGTATATCTGTCTGACCAACAGAGAAGATCAAAGACCTGTAATGCTAAGCAGGGGTGGTCCAAAAATATTAGAATCAGAAGTAATGGGATGAACTATATCAGAGTAAAATTTAAGTTGTAGAGAAAAGATTACAGCTGACATCTATTCCCTAAGCCGGTGTTCTGCCTTCCACAAGAAGCTTCTAGGTATGGTTTACATCAATCAGAAAAGGGGATTAAACGAGTTTTGGGTTTAGCACAGTCTGGCATGCAGCAGGCAGACTAGATTGTGAGTGTTTTGAGCACTGATGGTTTGCAAGACTTCAGAAGGCAGTCTGCAAGTGGATTACAGCACCCTTCTCCAAATTCCCACCCATACACTCATGCCTCATGCAATATCTAACACACATAGTCAAATGAAATGGCAACAAGTAAGAGCAGCTGGCAGAAATGAAAAATGCAGAATTTCAAAGCTTTGCTTGATTTTTATTTGCCTATAACCGCTGGCTGCTGTGTCGTATCACACCATGAAAGAATGCGTGGCTTTCTTTTTTATTCCTTGAAAGGTTACTTTGCTCTTTGGATTGAAAAAGGATTGGAAACACTAAGTTATATAACCTTTTAAAGTTCATCTAACCCTTGTTCTCAGAGACTGTAAATTCCTGGGCACCATGGCCTTGGTATTGGCCATGATTCTTTTTTCTAAAAGACAACCTGGTTCCTAAAGTTTAGAAGAAACAACTAGTAGGTGCTTTGCTATCCTGCTCTTTAAAATACAATAGAAGTGTATGTGTGCACAGCCTAATGAAAAGACAAAGCAAGTCATATATGCCCAGAGGCGCAAATCTGGAAGAGCAGGTCTTCCTTTTTTTGCTTTTTACTGAGTCTCCAGATTGCAGTAGGGTGACAGGATTCATTGGACAACATAAAAAAAATGTAGAGATAAGAGTATTAAGAGGATACTGCAGATAGGCAATGCATAACCTGGCTGACCAAAAGGAGAGGAACTTAGAAAGGCTCAAGCATCAGTGTCTGCAAGGCTTAACACCAGAGAGTTGGAGATATTGATGAAGATGAATAAAAGGGTTATATGAAGAATAATGAACAAATAATAGGAAAGTGCAGGTAGGTAAAATAATGCAGTTTTGAGAGATGTGTCCTCCAAGTTGGACAAGAGCAGTCTCCTACAGGCTCCTCCAGCTGGGCTACCTGCTGGGGCATAGCAGGAGAAGGCAGCTTTAGGGAGGGTGACACCTCTGACATTGCCAAATGTCCTTTGGCCAGCTGGTCTCTCTGGGGAGAGGGAGGTCAACCTAGGGTGCATTTTCAGAACCTGGGGGCTTGCACTAGCCCTCCTTTGGCTCCATGAGCTCTCAGATGACCCCAGGACCCCATGAAGCACCAGCTCATGCCTGGGACTGGGGATTTCCCCACAGGCTGAGTCCAAAGTGGGACCTGCCAGTGCCACGGGGGCTTCCCCATGCTCCCTTCGGTGCCTGGCTGTCTCCAGGTCCTGGCTGCCAGGCTGGGATGTGGGTTAGCAGATTTTTTCCACGCTGTTTCTCCGGGATCCCTGACAGAGCCCATCAGAGCTGCCTTTTATCAGCACTGCACGCCTTAGTGAGCCTGTCATGACTCACACACAATGTGCTCTGTGCCGGATTAATCCGGCTGGCTTTCATGCTCAGGATGTGGGCGATGGATGGGAGGGGGGGTGTTGGGGGGCATGGGGACAGATGCAGGGCTAGTGGGGGCCCAGGAGACTGGGGATCCCCAGCCTTTTCACTTGCTGAAGTTAAGGATTTGCTCGAGGGCTGTTGCAGAGGACAGGGGAAGAACAAGCCATAAGCAATGAAACAGAAAGATGGAAAGGCAACAGGTGTGTGGGAGAGCGGTAAAGGAGGAGAGATTACAGGTAAATAATAGGTGAATAAATCGACTACAACAAAGACAGAATGTGATGTAAATGGAGATCTGTGTGCCTTAAAAATGTAAGCTCCCTTGTTGATAGACATGACAGGTAGCTCTTTCCCATAGGTGTAATTACCCAGGGACTGCACTCCAGCTAAAGAGATCTTTTCAGTCTTCAGCATTAACCTGAAATGCCTTTAAGAAGCCTCCCCATCTTCACTGTTGTCTGTTAACCTGCAACAACCTACCTCAGATTAAGGGAATCATAAAAAGTGTGAAATCCTGAACCCAGTCAAGTTCGTACTGATGGGAATAAGACTCCCATTGACTACTGTAGCACTAGGTTTCCATGCAGAATCTCCACAGAGAAATCTCACATGAGAAGAAACGAACTGCTTTTTCCAACAAACCTCTGCCAAGATAAAAATAAATAGCAGGGGAAGAGGATCAGTAAAAGCCACCCAACATCTTGCATTCTGCCATGATTTCCAACTGAAGGCGTGCACGCACCAAAAGAATCCCCTGATTTTTGAGGAGCTGGGAATGCTGCAGTTTTATGTGCATACATATAATGTGAATGCATACACTAAAACATTATCTACATTGCATATATATGTATATGTAGATATCTCCTCCAATTTAAGATTCACAATGTTCATTTGAAATCATTCTATCTAACGCATTTTACCTGTGAAAGCTGTATTTTCAGCACCTACTGCCCAAATTCCCATCTCCACTTGGGTGTTACTTTATAACATCCTGCCCTGACTATCCAGTGTACATGCATCCTAAAGTTTCCAAACAATTTTCCACTCGATGACTTGAATAAGCTTGCCTGTTGCTGAAATGTCACCTTCTCTGGGGTAAAACACAACATATATTTAATAGCACAGAGCAATGCTGTCACTGCAAAAGATGACAAGCGTGGTCCTATTTTTACATACTGTCCATCAGGGAAGCATTTGTTAGTATTACTCTGAGATGGATCTTGGCAATGAACCCAAAGGCAGGAGGAGATGCACTACCTCTTTATGCATGCAGCAGGTTCATGGCGCTTTTGTATCCAGTCTTAGGACTTCCCATATCCAGCACTGGCAGTGAGGTCTGTGGTCATGATCACAAATGGGGTTGCATTTGTTTTCACTGCATTAGAAGTTTTAAACTGTAGGATGGTTGTTGCTAAGTTCTGAGGAAGGAAAAAAGGATTTGGGGGAGGGAGGGGGGAACTACTTATTCAGAGCATTTCTCTGATCTTCTTACTCAAGTAAAAAGTTTTATGTATTGCATTTGATAATTTCCAATTAACCTTTTCTTAAAGACCCTATCCTCCACCCAAAATGTTCAGTGATGTTGTAAAACACTTGTCAAACACAAGAGGGTCTCTCTGGCTGCTTATCCCTGAACATTTTAAGACAAGATAAAAATGGACCTGAACTGAGTCTTCTCATAGACTTGGGAGCCCACTGACTCTCCAAATATTTCCTACCAATGACCTGATTACAAACAGAATGGTAGTTCTTTACAACATCCCCTGTAGGTAAGTGACACAGAGCAAAGGAACAGCTGCACCCGTATATAACACATTTTATTCCAATATACCTATCACTGCACAAAAGGAGAATGACACCTTTGTGGGGTTGTTTCTTTTATATTGTTTTTACCATGTCTGAAATAGGAACTCTACTAATAAAACTACCCCAGTGTCAACCCCTCTCTGACACAAGGCAAAGCTAGCACCAGTTCACTGAGATTTATTTTATTTTTTTTCAGAATACCCCTCTTGTGTGCTTGTTTTGCGCACGAGGGGTAACATATATATTCTGAAATAAAAGAAATGCCAATGAACATACAATATTTCTTTCTGACATGAGGGTGAGCTTGTCACAACCAAGTCTATGTCCCTGACTTGGGCCCTAGTGGTAAAACTAAACTGACATTGAGTTGGTTTAGTTTATACCATCAGAGATTTCCTAATATAGACAAGCCCTATCTCTTGTCCTCCCATCCCACCCCCCTCTTTAATTTGGCTCTCTGAGTTTTGATGACTGAATCACTTCCCCCTTTGTTTCTCTGATTTCTTTCCTAATCTCCTGCTCCTGAAAGATGCTTAGTTCTTGAATCCCTATACAAATACACTTTCCTTTCTAAGCTTCTCACCAGCCAAACAAGGTTTTATTTGTTTATTTAATTTGACATGCTGAGAGAGAAATGATCCCATTTCCTATGGATTATCGAAGTAACAAATAGCTTTACAAGAGGGTAAACAAAGTAAAACACGCTGAAACTCCTTTGAACCAGGGGCTTCCCATTCCCATCCCTTTCCGATGTGAGTCTTTCCCCACTCCCCTACACCATACATGGGATGAATTTCTGGTTGCTTTGGACCATGACTGCTACCCTCAGATCAGCCACTGCTGGGACTGAGATAGTTATCACCTCCCTATCCTTCCTTTCACCAAACTCACCATGAATTTCCCACAACATGGCCAGAGAGCTTTGAACTCTAAAATGGTCTGAGAAGGAGCATTTTATCCATTTAGTCTTTTCCTTCATAGCCCAATTCCCCTGATCAGTTTTTCATTTTTGCAAAGATGCAGAGCTAGAGAAACTTGGGCATGAGCTTGAGAGCCTCCACGGAGGTAGGGATGCTGTATTGATTTTTGCTGGGAATTTTGCCTAACTCAGGTGGCAGACATGGACACCTGAGAGCATCACACTGCAACACACCTCCTGCAATATACATTTCTGGAGAAAAATAGATAAAACAACAAAACTCAGGTCTGAATATGGGCTAAAATTCATAAGGACTTGGAGGCAGGGGTGCTGATCAGCTCCTCCCAAGATGACAGACCCCATCAGTATGTAGCTCACATTTCTTTTGGGGTGCTTAGGTTTGGTGGCTTGGGCCTGGCCAGCTCCCCCCGCCCCCAACATCCTCTTCTGTTTATTACTCCTGCCATAATTGGGAGGCATGTGTGGATGAATTAAACATAGCAGGACAGATGAGAAAACTCTCCCTCTTAGCTGGCTGAATGAGCAAATTTAACTGAGCCTGTTACCCACTGAGTATCATACCGACATGCCAGGGTCCGGTTTCCTTTGATTTCGCCCTTTCATGCGGAGTCCCTCTGTGCCCCCCGCCTTGCTCCTCACAATATCAAACAGCTGGAGTTTCGGCGGCCCCAAGGAGGAGCCTTTGCATCCAACGGCAGCAGCAGTGGGAATTTTATCTGGGATCAGAATGGGACGGGGCTGATCCGCACAAGCTCATAGCTGAGAATCAGGGGGCTCTGGCACCTCCAGAAGGAGACAGCTTCCCCCTCACCCCCCCCGCCCAGCCACAGGCTATGCCTGGTCAATGCCCAGAGTAAAAGTTTCCTTATGCCCGAGGAACTGGGGCTAAATGAAGGGGTTTTGGCTTTCACACTTAAAGCTTCAGACAGGCTAGTGGCATCCAGAAGTCAGTTCTGGTGGGGAGTTTGATATAAATGGGTGCCAGCCTAGAGCAGGCATTCCCAGCACAGCAATAAGAGAACTTCCTGAAAGCAGGACTGCCACTGGCATGTCCAGGGGTGCCAAGAGGATATGGCTGCACAAACCAGAACCCTGCTTCCTCCCAAGGTACTTCTTTCGGGAGGCAGGTGGGAAGTACAGTGTATGAAGGGCACCATCACACCCACTGTTTCCCTTAGCCCCGAGGATAAATAGGGAATGTAACCCTGCAGGGCTACAGTCTGTTTTTTACCCTAGCATTAAACAAGCCCTGGGGCACTTCTTTGCAAAAGGTGCCTCTGATTCTTCTCCCTCACCTCTTTCTTCCTACCTCTGTAACCCTAAAACTAGTCAGGGCTAATTTAATTCTTGCTTTAATTTAGAAGAGTTTACGACTGCTCTAAATTAGGAAACCACCGGTTTTCAGATAAAGCAGGTGCTAGAGGTCTTAGCAATTGTAAAAATTAGGCCACTTAGTGAGGTGTCTACGTATGGATTTAGCACCTGAGGAGTGTGTTACCGAGCAAAATAAGGAAAAACTTGGAATCTTGGAAACAATTCTTTAAAAGATAATTAGCAAAGTTAACATTTCAGAGGAAGGAAGTTCGTGTTCAACCTGATAAACCTTTGTGTTCAACCTGATAAGCCTACCCATTCAAATGCAAGTTGAAGAAGCCATCAAAACACATTCCCTTGGAACTCAAGAAATCCTTCAGAAAAATCAGTTTTGATCTTTTCAGTACCCATGTCATAAACCAAGTAAGTAAGAAACTAAAATCCAAATAGAAGAAACACAAAATCCTTTGCATCATCCTCATGTGTGAGAAGGCAGTAATCCAGATCAGACCCCTCCTACAGTGCCAATAAGCAGGAATAACTCTGAAACCTAATGATGACATGATGAAAAACTGCAACTCTTTCACCTTCTTCTTTGAAGACTGAAGGACTTCAGATTCAGAAAGAAACTATAGATATGCTTGTGATCTGTACACGGCAAAGATGTGAGAAACCTATCCTGACCTTTCAGTGACATCAGATTTGTGTCAAGATAGTCTTTATTGAAGGGCGTTGAAAGATGAAAGATTTCCCAGCACCTCTGGGTAAATTTAAGTTTTGGGGTCATGAATTCATCCTTTGGCGTGGGGAGACCCAGTGAGCAGGAGCTGGTTTGGTTTAACCTCAGGGAGCGGTGCCGTTGCTTTTTCCGAAAAATTTGTGCCCGAGACACTTTCCATGAGGGCTAGCACCTGCCGGAAAGGGATGGTTGGAGGAAAAGACCTTTTCTTTCTTGTGGTATTTACTGCAACTGATGGCTACCCAGGGCCCCGCCACAGCCGGGATGAGGCGGGATGGTCGCCCGGGAGGGGCACTCGGGGGCTCCCTGAGCCGCTGGAGCGGCTTCAGTCAGCGGTGCCCCCCCCGGCCCCCCAGAGCCCGGGGCGCCCCGGCCTCGCAGCCCCCTCACCCCGCATCCCGCATCCCACATCCCGGGCCGCCAGGGCCGCCTCCCTCCCTCCGCCCAGCCCGAACTTCATCCCAACTTTCCCGCTTCCGCCTGCCCGGGAGAGCGTGGCGGCGGCGCAGAGGAAGGGCGGGAGAGGGGACAGCGTCTCCCAGTTAGTGTTACTGGGGGGACGGGGATGCTGGGAACAGGAGACGGGGGTCGGCCGCTGCCTGGCTTTGGGGAAGGGGTTTTCTTTCGCGTCTTCTCCCTCCTCTGACTCCTCCTCTTCTTCCCTCCTCCTCAGGGGGAGGGGAGGAGGGAGGCTCTGGGGCAGGAGTAGCCGGAGCAGGGAATTGTTTGGGAGTTCAGTCATCCAAAAGCCGTCTCCCGTATGGAGGGTCTGGCTTCCCGCATCCCGGCGTCTCTTCCCTCCTCCTCCCTCTCCTCCTCCTACTCCTCCCGCCGCGCCTGAGCTCAGCGCGGCCCCCCATCCCCAGCGCTAACCCGCAGAAAAAGCACAACCACCACCCCCAAACCAAGGACCCAGCACTTTCCCCTTCCCCCCAAAACAGGCTTTTCCCTACTCTTTTTCTCTCGTTTTTTTTTTCTTTTTTCTTTTTTTTTTTTTCTCTGTGTGTGTGTGTGTAGTGAATTCCCCGCAGATCCGGCCTGGAAGTTCACAGCTCCTGGAGTTAAGCCTCTTTGTTGCTTCTCTTCGTTTGGGGCATCTTTGTGTTTCCCCCCGCCTGCTCCACTGGAGACCGCGGTGAGTGAAGAGAAGGGGGCCTGGGCCTGGTGGCCCTGGCGAGGGACCGGGAGAACGGACGGCGGTGGCGGGTGATGGGGCGCAGGGTTTTCCCCCCATCCATCTTCAGGCAGCGGCAGAGTTTGGGAAGTTGGTGTGGGGATATGAGGAAGAGGGTCTGCCTAGGGATGCGGGAGACGTGACAAGGGAGTAGTGGAGACCTGCTGGTCCCCACCAGTCCGGGGCTTGTTTTGGCTCAGGCAGGTGAGATGCGAGGGGCTCGGATGTCTCCCTCCAGCTCTTCCTCCTCGGCGGGTCGGCAGCACTAATGGAGGGCCCAGTGCACGCACACTCGCTGCCGTGCTCCAGTGCTTGCCTGAAACTCTTCCAAAAGCTTGGTCCACGACCTTGCCCCGTCCTCGCTGCCGGCAGTCCGGGAGGGACGGTGAGCAGCGGAGGGAGGGAAAGGGAAAAGCTGTGCAAAGTAAACCATTCATCCTCCATTGCTCCAACTCTTGTCAAAAGCTGAGAGGAGTTTGGAGGCAAGAGCTGGCTCTGGCAGATGCAAAGGCATTTCGGTTTGTGCTCTGTGAAGGGGCTGCTGCTGCTGCAAAGAAAAGGGGGGAATGGGTAGTCCGTTAGTAAAATTTTTATCCTTTTTTTCCGCAACTGTAAAGTTTTTAACCCTGGTGCAAGGATGAGGAGTGATTTGGGTCAGGGAAAGTAATTTTCTGCCCAGCAGTGGGAGGTTGTAGGAATTGTGCACGCGTGCCTCCCTGCTTGGACTGCAACTTTGGCAGGTCCTTTGGATGGTGGCTGTAAATAGAAAATGTGTTGGGGAGAAAGTGGGATGCTGAATTTGTAGCCATGTCCAAAGGAGACTTTTTAAACTGCTCTGAAGGTACTAATGTTTACTTTGAAAAATAATAATAGACTTTAACTAATATCCCTGGCTGGCAAAAGGTATTTAATACAAATCCCATATCTTTGGGCACTTCGCCAACTAATTCCGGTACCCCAAGTGTTATTTCACTGGCATTGTGTGAAAGGCAGGTCAGGTCTATTAAAGTTTTTTTTTTTTCCCTTGTTTGTTTTAAAGAAACTCTCTTGACCTCTCTGCAGCATTATGTGAGTAGGATAACAGGAATCCATACACACACTCAGCACCCGCGCGTAATTCTCAGCATGTCGTAAATGTTTTTCTTGGTGCCCAATTCTCTTTAATTTCTACACTGCTACCATAGTGTCTTTTTGATATGTTCATTTGCAATCTGCCATTTAAGTTTCTTTTCCCATGGGCTAAAAAACTACCATGGAAAATATTAGAAGAATGTGGGCGTTTTGTAAGTAGAATTTTATCTTAGCTTTCTTTTCTTTTGAAACTAACTGACTCAGTGTGCATATGATTAGGGGAGAGTTCTTCCATATTTATGCCTATATACATATATGGCAGACACTTTGATTTAATGGGTTGGATGTTGAGGTTCATGGTTCAGAGAAGGATTTCAGCAAAAACACATCATTGGTTTGCAGTGAAGATTTGTTCTGTTTATTTAAGTGACCTAAAGAAATGAAGGTGAAATAACTTCCCATGCTAATAGGAGTCATCTGGGGATCTTCTGAAGTAAATAGGACTATTAGAGAGAGCTGTGAGCTCTCTGCTGGGTGCGTGATATTCTTTTACAAGAAATAAATGGAGTTTTGTTCCATGTCCTTTTCTTAATCCTCTCCTTCAGATGAAATTAGAGGGACTCATCCTGCATATACTATGCAGAAGAGGTCCCAGTAGGTGTTTGCTGTGAGGGTTGAAGTCAGATACAGTGCAGGTCTCCCTGCTTCCCGCTGGGGAGTATGAGCCTGGTTCATCTGAAGGTTGCACGATGGTCCTCTGCAGGTTTGAAAGGCAGGTTCAGTTTTGTCCCTCTCATACACATGCACACCCACAGAACTCTTCTTTGAGAGATATCTCAGTACAAGTAGCTGAATCCACACACATTTCTTCTCTGCTTGGAACCAAGAAGAAATATTAGAGGTGCATGATTCCATATGTATGTGCTAGAAAATGGCATGTAAGTTTTATGGGTGTTCTGCATCCCTGCAGTCAGGAAAATGCAAGTTTTCTGTACCTTGTACTGGCATGGTACACAAGCACAGAGCAAGAGGTTTTTAGATTGCAAAGTGAAACACAGTATTTGGTGTTTGCAAAGGTCTTTCCAGCCCTCTGAGCGTAGGACTCTTGGCTTGGAGTTTTGCCCTGTTGAAGGACAGATGAATCATTGCCCAGTTCACCTCACTCTTTGAAATTCTGCTCTGCCCTCAAAACTAGTAGCAGACAGATCCCTCCAAGCCTTCAGTACCAAACTGGCAGTCCCACGGTACTATCAGGATGCTGGTACAACTCCTTCATTTGACTAGGGCCAGCAGAGTTGCCCCTTCAGGAGCCAGCTGGAGCCTCCTGCCAAGCAAGGAGCATAGCAGGAGGGGCTATGAAGCAAGCAGCCTGCTTTGTTCCCATCCTCCCCAGTGATGCAGAGGAGAAACTTCCTTTCCTGAGTTAAGAAAATTGATCCATTAAGGGCAGTTCTGAATTCTTGTACTTTCTTGTCATTGTTACTGAATGACCACACTTGACTGAAACACCACCAGGTCTATTCACCAGTGTTTCCTGGCCTCTTCCTGAGCCACATGCACTTAGGAGCACACAAACCTTGTGGTCTGATAAGGAGCACAACATGAAAAAAGAACTATTACCTCTCCTACCTGGGCTGTGGGAGGGAAGATGGGTGATAGGACAGGAAAGAGACTTAAATTGGAAGCATGTGTTTGAACGTGGAGGTGTTTGGGCTGTCCTCACCCAATGCGCATGCCCAGTGTGAGCTTAAATGATTCCCTCTGCTGCCCTGTGCCTTCTTGTTCCCATGCAGAAGATGGGACTAAACCCTGTGCTGATGGGTTGAGCACTGTGGCAGGTCAGATACTGCTTTCCATGTTGACTCCTGCCAGCCAACCGGTACCCACTCTCGTGCCTCTCAGAGCAGAGCTCAGGTGTACCAGGAAGGACCCTCTCTGTCATACTGAGCCTCCTCAGGACTGCCACAGGGCTGGAGAGGCACCTCTGTGCCTCTGAAGTCATTCTCTTCCCAAGCTGTTTCCCAGTACCGCACCTTTTGTTCCTCATGAAGTGAGGGAGCAACGAGAGCGAAGAGTATGTTGGGGACCACACTGGTTGTTTTAGCCTAGGTTGGCCTGCAGGTGGGTTTTCAGAGACTTCAGGCTCAGTTGGGCTCAGTTTAGTCACTCAGCCTGCAAGATGTTACGACAGCAGTAGGCCAGCGTAACTCCGGGTTAACAAAAGTTTCTTTGGCAGTAAATGGTGGTAGGTTGTTTGTTTTAATATTGGGTGCCGAGTACCCCAGAGGTATGAGGCACAATTCCCTTGGACTTCTTTAGTGGGCAAAGATGACTTGATATGTTACTACTGGCATGTTACAGACCAAGGCTTGCAAATCTCTTGGTTTAAACTGTTACCTCCTGGGCTAAAAACTTTGCAGTGAGAAGTCTACAGTTAGGATGGGATATCCCACAAGGAAAAGGTTCTCTTGCAAAATCTTTGGAGACTTCCTGTTTCTGGTTAGACTGAAAACATCCTGAGGGAAAAACCTGCTGCCATGTATTTTGGTGCTCCTGTGGTCAGTCCCAGTTTAAGAGGTTGTTATGTATTCTGGTTCCTAGGCCACAAGAACAATTTAAGGCAAATAATGACTAAATGAATTGCAGGTCCTTAGGTGGAACGGGGTAACTGTTCAACGAAAGGTATCACAAGCATCTTTTTCTATTTCCTGTATTTGCTTTAGTTCCTCTTGGCCCCGAATCATACGACATCATATCTTCTGATTCATTGGCTGAACGTAGTGCTTGCAGCCAGTTTTCTGGAGGGAATGCTTGCAGGATGGGAAGCTTTCAAAATTTGCTTCGTATGCATGTTTGCGCACAAGAGTCTTTTAAAATCTCTCCACAGGAGCGTGTGCTCCAGCAACACAGCTGTAGGAGTATCCATGGGAAGCTAAGACATAAGGAGTATGGATACAGTGGAAGCAAGTTGGCTGAAAAGCTCAGAAAGATATTTGTTGTAAGGAAAACGCCGCCTTGATGCTTACACAGTCCCAAAGCTCCTGCAGGCACTGCAGGGCTTTCTGCTTAAACAGGGAACAGCAGATCCCTGCCCTGAGGATGTTGCGTACTCCTTTTATTAAAATGGCCTCCCTTCCCTGCAAAAGGACAAATGGGATGGGAGGCTCAGCTCTGCCTGGTGGGGTTGTTAGCAGAGCACCTGGCACAGCACAGACAGGGTGCCTGAGAGGGGCTCTCTGGGCTGCCATTGTGTGTTGTAGGAGCTCTTCAGTAAGAGGCAGTGCCAATTTATTTTGGCTCTGGTGGCATCGACGGAGGGAAATGTGCTTCAGGGAGCGTGTGGGACGTGCTCGAGCTTCTTCTCCCTCCTTGTGGGCACTGTGCCAGCACAGAGGTGAGAGCCAAACTTTATTCTTGCTTTCTGCTCAGCTGCTCTTGAGAGGCTGCTGCCCTGTGTCCAAAACTCTTCCCTGAGCTCCCCTTAGATGTGAGGATGGTGACTGCACCTTGTGCCTGTGCAGCGTGTTGGAGGCTTTCTGGGCAAAGTCCAAACCACACCACAGCATGTTGCCCCCATGAAAACCCACTGTTGTCAAGTTCACAGAGGTTTTGGGCTGTGGCGTCTCTATATATGTATGCAAGAGCCAGATGGTGTTTTGGAAACAGCTCATTTTTCATTAATTTCTGTGCTCAGCATAGGCAGTAAGTCTTTCACCCTGAGTCCTGCGGTGGCAATGCCTTTTTGGCTCTCTAAGGTCCACTCTGGCAAGGAGATTAGCCAGCAGGTCATACTCTTATGCACAGCCATAGACCTGGGGCTCTGCCAAATGCAAGGGATGCGTTCACTGGTTGCAATGTCAGCAAGTCTGAACAAGCTTGTGTGTCTTAAAGACTGTGCATCAGGCCCTTCTGCTGTTCTTTATATCGTGAGTGGAGAGGGAAAGGGTGTAAATATCCCTGTCAGAACTGAGTTGTCAGCTTTCAAATACCAAAATGAGGTTGCTTTTTATTTTTCTTCTAGCTGACAAAAGGACAGGTTAGGCAGAGCCCTGTGAATTAATGTGTTGAGTTTAGTGTGGTTTAGAAAGCCTGTGGTGATATAAACCTACTGAGGTAGTCTTTCAGAAATAAACCTCAAATGTGCATACACTGGCCTGGAACACAGGATTTGTATGCAAAATGCAGCTTCCTCTGATAATGTCACTGTAATTTATCCTGGTACTTTTAGGGAAAGCAGCCACCTTGCTTAGTGACTGCCAGTGTTTTAGTGCTCAAGCCTGCGATGTGAGCAGGGCTGCATGTCAGTCTCCACTACACCACAGATTTCCCCCCAAGTTGGGGCAGGTTGCTCTTTGCCTCATCTTTCCACCTGCAAAACCTGTAAGTGGCACTTCCCTGCCTCCTTGTGGTGTTGAGAATAGGTCTGCTGGAGATCAAGAGAGACCATGCATTTGCTGGCCCTTGAAAAATCTCTTGGATAAGGACCACGATGTTTTCAGCAGAGAGCCTCCTGTGGCATTGACAGCCCAGTGGGGGGCTCCTGTGGCTGCTTCTGGGGACGTCTGCCTCTGCTTGTTGTGTGGATATGGGCTCTGTAAGGGCTGTGGGATGCTTTTGGTTTGGAGGGTAGGCTGGGTGTGGGGCTACAGAGAAGCCCCTCTCTGAGTGTGACCCTCGGGGAGTCCAGTGTAGGTAGTAGCACTGCAGCTGCAGCGAGTTTCTGGCTCGAGCCAGTGGTAGTACAGAGAGGCCATTGTAATCCTATGTACTGTACAGTGTACATCTCAACAGGCAAAGTAGCTCCTGGGTTGGTTTTTTTCTCCCCCACCCTCCTCCTCTCCATCCCTTCAAATCTACTTTATGAAGTTCCTTCCCTTAAATTGCAAATTTGGCCTTATCTTCAAAGAAACCCTTTAGTGCCAAGCTTTTAAAGGTAGGGAGGAGGCAAGAGCAAAAACATCAAATCCATTAGCAGCCCAGTTGCCAGAGAAAATGTTTTTTAAAACATAATCTAAAACCTTAGTGTTTGAGAGCCAAAGCCGAGATTGAATACAAGTATGGGCCTTGTCCCCAGAGAGTCGCAACGCTGGGAATATGTTGGCACAAAGACAGGCCATGGAACGAGGATTCTTGTGCATGCATGCACACAAATAGACAATTATTTGGAAGCCAATAGTATTCTGGATGCTGAAGAAACTTAATCTAGTGCCTTCTGTCCCAAGTTGCTCCCTGAGCTGTAGCTGACTTGAAGAGCATTCTTATCGCTCCAGCACTCTGCAGGATGGCAGTCCCCTCTGGGGCAGGAAAGTTCCTGCTATTCCTTGACCGTGGGTAGTAAAAGGACTAGCTGGTCCTGCTTCTTTAGAGCCTGCTGCTGTCAGTGAGAGGTTCCTTTGGGCCCTCAGAATGGCGATGGGAATGATTTTTATTTTTTATTTCCCCATAGGAAAGTTGCTTGTTTAACAACCCCAAGCCCTGTCAGATTGAAGGGGTGGGTTTGAGTCGTAGTGTCAAGAGGTGTTTTCAAAAATGTAGTGGGTGGGATATTAAAAAATACCTGGGCCGACTTTAATGTTGTGGTGGAGAGTCAATGAGATTTGTGCATTCAGAGGTCAGGCAGCTCTCCTCCTCAGTTTTAAGTACAGGGTCTTGTGGGATGGTCCCACTGTCACCAGTGTAACAGCTGCCCAGATTAGTCCTGACCACCTACTGCTGCATGGAAGTGGACTCTCTATTTCAGGAGTGGCTATCAGACACATCTTGGCTGGCAAGAAGTTGAAGTGCAGTTTCTAAGCCAGAGTCATCTGGAGCAGAAGGAGGGCAAGGTGCCCTAATTATCCAACTGTAATGGGGTTTGAATCCAGTGAGGAGCACCCCATTAGTAACTTCTTTGGGGGCCTTGTGACGTGGCCAGCCAGACCACAGCAGAGCTGTGGGACCCCTGGAGGAGGAGGGCTTGTTATCTACTAGCTCTTGAGTCCCTGTGGGGACTTCCCTACCCCTCGGCTGGCCCAGCAGGATATCTGACTTGTACCTGTCAGCCACTTCTGGAGTGGGGGCTTGTAGGGTGAGACAGGGCTGCGAGAAGGGGGCCCATGGAAAGCTCCTCAGAGAGTCATGCCAGCTGCTCTGGATGTGTCCATTATCACTGTTTCATCACTTTTGGGGTGTCTGGGAATGGCCTAAAGAGAAAAGGTGTTTGCTTTCCAGCTGGGGAGGAACAGAGCTCCTGTTTGCATGTGCAGCTTGTGCTGAACACCTCTGTAATGCTATAAAGAGTCCAGGGCAGCACAAGGGCTTAGATGCCTTTGAGGACCTTGCTCTTCTGGGTGCCTGAGCTGCTGTGAAGGTTGCAAGAGTACTTCAGCATGTTGTCACCCCAGCTCCAGACCCTGCCAGAGATGGCTGCCCAGCCAGCAAAGAGGGAGAAGGTCTTGGGATCATGGTCAACTATGCTCAACGACCATGTAGCCCATTAGCTCCCAGTATCTGGGAAAGAGAGGTCAGTACTAAGGTATAGAGCTGGAGCTGCTGGAGCCTGGGTGTGTGTTTGCTGACCCTACTCCCCTCTTGGCAGGGAGGTGTGTAGCCAGTTTCAGGAAGCATTAGGGAAGAGGGATGGTTTACATGGCTACAGCAAGATAAGCCAGCCCTGTGTCTCATAGGACAGGCACTGGTCTACTTATATTCTCACCAGGGCTGTACTTGCCTGGTATGCAAATGTGCAGTACAAGCTGTGGGATCCTGCTGATGGCATCAGGAAGCCTATGGTCTTTTGTGGGAGCAAGGGTCAGCTACTTACACCATGTAGCAATTTAGGCAGGAACATACTTGCTAAATATACAGTTGTCCAGTTTTCTTCACAATTGCCTGGACTGCAGATTTGTGGAGGAGGGAATAGGAGCACAAAGAGAACAACATCAAGAGCAAGTGGCAAGCTGTGTTTATCGTCGATGCCTGACCCTATCATCTGTCTCCCTGGGGATAGCTTTGGACATCCCCAACCTCTGAGCCACTTGAAAGAACCACCTTTAAAAAAATTTCCCAAACTAGTGACCAAGCAAACAAGCACACATTTCATCGGCCACAAAAATGTGAGCAAAACCTACTTTTTACATAGCTTCAGCACTGAAGATAAGTAGAGGTTTCTCGATTCTCTGGATGAAAGCCTGAGAAAGGCCTGCTATGCCATCTTCTGCCATCACCATATTCCAAAACCTAAATTACTATTTGTATTACGGTTGTGTCTACAAGTTTTAACCAAGGCTGGAACCCAGCTGTGATGGATACTATGTTAACTTGTAGTGGGAGATGGTTCCTACATCCCCATTCAAAACGGCAAGGCTCTTTGCAGAAAAGAAGATAAAAACAGAGCTTGAAAATGGCACTTGTGCCTTGGAGTGACTCAGAAGGTCAGGACTGGAGCTTAGTACAGACCCCATGTTGGCTGATATTTAGTCTCGTGCTCCTTCCTCCACCTTACCTGGCTTGTCAGAAGGGGAGGTCAAAGTCGAGCATCACTAGGGCTTGACTGAAGGTTGTCTGCCTTGAAGCTGAGAGTTACCCATAGAAGAACCTCATCTTCCTAAGCCCTCGGCTCACATCAGTCAGTAGAGAGTGACATGGCCACATGTACTCCAGTGAGTGGTTTCCCACATGGAGCACGTGGCACTGCAGGTGTTGCTGGTGACATCTTGCCTCTGTGACAAGCCTTACATTGGGGTGGGCAGCTGGTCTTGTGGAGCTGGGGGCTGGCAGGTGGAAAGCAAGAGTGTGGGGCTAAAGGGGAAGGAAAGGAGCCAGTTATGTCTTTAATTCTCTCCTGTCAGCTAGTTTTCAGTTGCGGCATTGTGCTTTGAAAGATAGCTGGAAGAGCAGAGAGCCAGTGTAATAAAAGTGTTTTGCTTGCAGCATGCAATCTCACCTAAACTGATATCATTACATAAATATTGTGTGCCTTCTTGCCAGGGGGTCTGGGGCTGTGCTCCTCCTGCTCTGGAGGCATTGCCTTTCAGTGTACAAGCCAAGGATGATCTCCAACAGATGCTGCTGAGGCCAAGTCCATGGCTTGCACTGTGCCCAGGTGCAAGAGGAGATGTTCACATCTCCATGGTCAGCACAGATGTACCTTACACTGGAAGGAACAGGGATGAGGGGACAGCTGGGTTACCAAGAGCTGCTCTTCTTGAGAGCTGCCAGCCATACTGAGGGTGTGTCTGGGGACACACAGGGGTACCTGACTGCTAATCTGACCCTTGCAGGCACAGCTAGCCCAGGATGGAACAGCTGTGGAGACACCAATGGCAGGACATGAGCAAAACCTGGCATGATGGGTTAACTGGGATCTATCGCTCAAGAAGGGTAGGAGTGCTTCAGTGAAACCTGGGCAGGTTCCTTCACCACTCCTTTCTTGTCTGACCTAGAGGACTGTTTGGGGGAGCAGGTGGAGATGCGTATGCATCCTCTTCCAGTAGCTGCTTGTTTGCAGAAAGCTATGGGCGAACTCTCCTGAGGGGCTGCTCATGGCCCTCAGGAGAGTTCTGCTGCTGTCTGAGTAACAGCCTGAACTGCAGCCGGAGGCTTTTTGCTCAGAGGAATGCTTTGAAACATACTGTTTTTAATGGCACTGTGTTGTCAAGGGCTCTTTGTGTCTGGATGAAGAGATGACTCCATGCTCTACTCTGCAGGGACAGGAGCCCATCTGAAGCAGGACTCCTCCATTTTGCGAGTGGGTTTGATCTGCCCTTTGCAAGCTAAATAATTGAATTACAGAAGAGATCTTAGATGAGATATTTGTGCCATTACAAGGCTCAGTCAGTGCCTGGGGATTGGAACAGTGGTGGGAGATGTCAGACAGCTGTAAGGTTATGGCTTTTTCTTTCTCTGTTGATCCCAGGTCACTCCTTATGAATGAAAGACTACGAAGAGGCTGTTGCCTTCACTTCTGTCCAGCTGAACTAGACAGGGTGTGGGATGGAGAAGGTGTCAAAAAATGGGTTTGTGCCACCCATGCTTTCAACAAATAATCTCTTCCTCTCTCTCAGCACACACCCCCCTTTCAGTTTTGCCTCAGACCCCAGAGAGAACGGGATTGCAGCTAAGGCTTCTAGAGTACCCCTGTTCCCTGCATATGTGCTGCCTCCCAAAGGATGTGGATGCTGCTGCCAGGTCCTCGCACCCTCCTTTCTCCCCCTTTTCCATCTTTATTTTCCCCTCCTCTGCCTGAGGTCTCCTGTGCTGCCAGCAGCAGTTGCTGGGGCTGAGAAAGGCTTGTTGGGCCATATCCTGGATGCCCCTGCCCTTACTTGTTTTGGGGAAGGCTGATAAGGAACAACTAGAGGTGCCTCCCCAGGCACCCTCCCACTGCCGAAGAGGTGCTCCCAGCCCTCGCCAACCCGAGGCGAGTGCCGAGCGCTGGCATGTCGGAGCGGGTCTGGAGAGCCCTTGCCTGGGCAGAGTGGCTGCCTGCAGATGCAGGCAGGGCTGCTGCCTCCCCAGAGGTTATTCTGTAGAAACACCATCCTTGAAACGAGAACTGTGTCTCTCCTGCCCTTCTTTCCTCCCAGCTGGTGGGTTGGGGCTTGAGGGTTCAAAGGCAGCATTTTCCAGTCTCCGCCACCGTTTGAGATCTCACAGGGTTTTGCAGGCTGGGAGGGTTTTATGCTGACCTGTCTCCTCATAGGCAGTCAGAGAAGCAGCTCAGTGAGGCTGGTGGACATGGCATGCACTGAGGTGCCAGCATCTGCAAGGGGCATGTAGGCACCGGGCCAGGAAGGCTCAGTGAGCTGTTAATGAGCCACAGATGGTCAGCTTTATCTGGGAGCCTGCCGACTTGGGCTTCTAGAGCTTTCTGCAGAAGAAATACATGAGTAAAAGCTGGTGGTAGGTAAGGGTTGGGAAGGAAGACCCTAAAATAAAGATCCTTCCAAAGGCATATCAGGGGGACCTCAAGAGATCACCTCTGCTAAAGGCTCATTGTGTTTTTGCTGAAGGTCTCCTTAACTACTCATGGGCTGCAAAAAAAAGAGTAGTTTTCCACGTAAGAATTTTGTAGTTGATGTGTAACACCAGCAGAGGTTTATCTGTGGCTTCTACAGAGAAGGGTCTCCAGAGACTTTGCTGGAGTACAAAGCCCTGAAGGCTGTGATGGTTGCATTCCGCTCTTGCAGGGGAAAGGACGCTCCCAACAGATGTTTGTTATCAGAAGAGCAAAGCAGAGAAACAGAAAAACTTCAGTTGGCCAGAAACGCAGAGAGAAATTGTCATTGTTTCCCTGTTGGGCTTGCAGAGGGAATTCTTGAAGCTGCTTTTTGTCCCATTGTAACATTTTATGTTTATATAGCTTATCTCTTTCATGAGGGACTGTTAAATCCTGCAGCATATTGTGGATGTGACTATATGAAAACAGCTTGTTTTACCCATCCCGGGGCAGAGTGTGCCAGCTGCACAACTGAATCTAAAATCATGGAGCAGCATTTTCTTACAACTGAGTGTTTTTTTTCCTAAAAGAGTTTATGGTATTTCCCAAATTAAGAAATGGTCAATCATTTCCCTAATGGTCATTCTAAAATTACGTTTCCCTTAGAAAGCTGAGTTTTCCCAGTTGCTAAAGGGAGGGGGGAAAACCTTGTTCCTTTCCACTTCTAATGTCTGTGATAAGTGACAGTATTTAATGTAACATTTAACTGTGGAAAGTAGGTACTGCCTGAGCCGGTCTACAGATAACTTTACACTGAACAGTTAAAGTTTTTTCTAGGGGTATGTAGTGCTATGGGACAGTCACAGACTTCCCTTCTCAAAGAAAGCGGTTTGACAGTCCCTGTAAGCAGTTAGAGATAAATGTCCTTGAGGCAGAGGATGGCTTTCCTAAAGCACCTAATACTGAGGTCTTAAAGGACTCTCTGTAAAATGAGACAATCCCTATGTTCCTTTACTCTACAGTAATGTCAGGATCTTTGGAAGATCCAGATGTAGTTTTAGATTCTTTTTTCCTGGTAGACAAGCAAATATTAGGGGTTTGTCATGTTCTCCCAGACCACTACTGGTTGAGTCTTCGGAGAGTGTGATCTGATCTTTCCTGTGAAATGCATACTAACACCTCTCAAGCAAAGGTGATTTTTGCATTAAAAAGGCTTTCTAAATTGATAAAGCAATTCTCAACATAAAAACATCTTAGTCCTTTGCAACAGGAGAGGTAGACTTCTTGGATTAGGCTATTAGTCTCTTAGATTTAGGCTTTTAAGAATATCTTGGGCTGAACAGAATAGTTTGAGAGATGGAGAACAGATTAGAATCTCCTATTGTCACCCCCCCCCAAAGCCTAGGAGCTGGTGTCACTGTTTATTCTTGGTCTCTTTACTGCTTACAGTTTTCTCCAAAAATGACTAAACATATAAAAAAAGGTTTGGGTTTGGGGTTTAAGGTTTCTTTTCTTTCCTTCCCAAATTCTAGGCCAGACTTTGACCACAGTCATGTAGTTGTTTTTTCTTCCTTACTTCCAAATGCAGTCACATAACAATAGCCTGGAAAAAAAGTACTGGAAGTGATTTGCTCATGAATTTGTTTCCTTTTTTGGGCTACAAGGAGTGGGTTAGAATTTGGGTAAGGAGGCTGGGAACTCCAAGCCATCTCTTTCAAGGTTGACGAGGGTTTAAATGGGAATCATCCTGGTAAAATGAGAAGTATTGTCGAGAGGCAGCCTTTCCTGGGCAAGTATTTCCATTGCTCCATATGCAGAGCCTCATGCTCAGTGCACCTTTTTTCAGCTAAACCCAGGACTTTATTTGCTATTTATGTAATAGCAGAGTCTTGTACAGATGCTACTAAACAGGCTTTGTCTGCCACAGGCAGGCAGGGACGGACTAGAAGAGAGAGAAATGCTCCTCCCGTATTAAGGCTTCTTCAGAAGTGGGTGATTGTTTGCTTTCCTTAACAATCTGCTAATAGGAGGTAGTGGGTGGTGTTGTCCTTCTTATTTATTTTATGTAGGATGTCATGACAGATGGTGATTTTGACTGTTGTCCACAGCTGTAGAAACTGATTGCTTCCTAAACCAAGTTGACTAGGATGGATGCATCTTAGCTGAAGAGACACAGAACCATCTGTGAAAGAGGAAACCAGTCAGTCTCAGTTGGTTGTGTTATGTCATCTCTGTCCTGAAGAGCAGGAAAGGAAGTGTTTTGCAGGCAGGGCTAGGGGATACATTTTCAGTGTCTGGATTTTTGGGTCTTGGGATGTGATACCTCCAATTACAAAGAAAATGAAAGGTCACAAGGTGGGACAAAAATGAATATATGATTGCTGTGCTGGTCAGGAGGGTGTTTGTTGAAATATCAAACTGTAGAGCCAGTGAAATCTTGACATTTTATTGATGATTCAGTGGATTTGGTCCCTACAGGAGAGAAAGCAGAAGCAAGTGGAGCTTGTGCCAATTGGCAAGAGAATATAATCTGATAAAGGCTAGACCAGTCGGTAAAGTTTTCAAATCTCAGGAAATTTCCTCAAAGTATTTATTTATTTATGGCTTTGCTGAAAAATTTGCAACCAGCTGTGTTTAAAAATGTAACAGTAATGAGATACTTAAAAAAAGGAGTTAATCTCTCCCTCTCTTTGACCTGCTGCAGAGCACCAGCTGTAGCACAAGCAAGCCCTGGGGAATCAAAGTGGCCTAACCCTGCAGCCTGCGAGCCAAAGTCACACCTTGGGAAGCCAAACCCCAGAGGGAAGCACTGGCCTGTGGCAGGTCATAGGGGTGCTGGAGGGGTGACCATTTGGCCATCCTCCAGGGGCAGCAGGTTTAGCCTGCCCAGCTCTTCCACTCTCCAAATCTCCCCAGTTCTTATAGACCCCAGCCACTTGTCCTCAGGGCAGCAAGACCCAGTTTTGTCTGAACTGCTGGGAGGCCTTGAACTGTCTCTGACACCCCTGATGGGGAAATGCTGGAATGAGGAGGAGGGGAAACCAAGGGCTTTTGTACTGAGGGAACAAAAAACATGCTCTGCGTGTCCCTGGGTTCAGCTATTACAGACTACAAACCGGACTGGGTTTTTTTGTTTGGCTTTTAAATGCTTCTTTGGCCAATGTGATTTTTTAAATTTTTCTTTTTTTTGTCTGGAGGATGTCTCTTTGGGAGACAAAGCCGGTCTGGGACTCTTCATTTGGCCCATCCAGCTTATCCACAAAGCATGCACAAGCCATCTTCTCCAGGCTCATTTCCTCTAGGATTCCCTATGGCTTTGCAATGGTTAGATATCAAAGGCAGAAAGGCCAGGAAGGGCAGGCCAGCTGTACTGTGTCCTCTAGCCCCGTGCCAACAGGGCTCAGTGCAAGGTGGGGGAACTCTGTGAGAGCTACAGCTGTGAGAGTGGTGCAAAATGCATGTGGTGATTGGCAGAAATTGTTTTGAGGAAGAAGATGCCTCTTCTGATGATGATGGGGTGGCACATGGTGGATGGGAAAGGTAAAGCAAGTTAGTTTTGGTCACTGGTGGAGGATTGTGTGGAGAAGTCCTGTCTCTTCTGGGCCTACAGGTTTCAGCTTCAAGATGCATATCACAACAGAAAAATCTCCTCTCCTCTCTTTCCTTTTTCTACCACTGGTAGCTAATCAAGATTCAGTTTTAATGACTTCCCTCTACTCTCTCTGCTTCCTCTCCCCCTGCCCCACACATGCCTTTTTTATATTTTTTCATGCAATTTTTTGGCAGAAGTTGAAACACAAGAAGCGTTTGGACCAAGATGAAAACAGTGGAGGAGCATGTTGGGCAGTGCAGTGCTTTGTTCTGAGTTCAGGAGGAGAAGAGGGGGAAGCGAGGGGGGACGGATGTCATTTCCCAGATGGGGACCCTGCCAAAGATGTTCTTGCTGCAGAAAGCAAAGGCCAATTTTTGAGGTTATACCAGGTTTAACCCTTTGTCGACCCGCTTCTGCCATGCAGGGAGATGCCAGACTCTGGCGCCAGTCTACTGTTGTGACTAAATGCCAGCAACAGTCCAAAGTTTTTATTGGAAACCCTAATGGGAGTATGAACAATCTGCTCTTGTTTATGAGTTAGGGTCCAACACTGGTGCAGTTGCTGTTGAAAAAGAAAGATCAGCATGTTCTTTACAGGGGGTCAGGACTGCTGTGCTGTCTCCTGTCCTGCCAGAAGCACCTGGTGGGAGTTGGGATGTTGCTGAACGCTGTCTCAGCTGTTCCCATTGTGGGGTAGGGAACTTTTGTCTCATGATGCTCAGAAAACACCTTGTCCTTTGACCCTGTGCTGCTGGGACTGGGGCAGCAGCAAGCCCCAGCCCCAGGTTGTGCTGGGGACCACTGGGAGGTCACAGCACTGTTCCTCCTCTCTGGTTTGAGCCAGTGTCTCGTGTGAGAAAATTGTGAGTTTGGAGGGTATGAGGGGTGGAAAACCTCCATAGGCATGTACTGTTGCTATATTTGTGTCTTCCTTGGGCCATAAATACTGCATGGTGTGTAGGCTGCTGATTTAATTGCCCCAGGGCTGTTGTACAGTAGCAAACGAAGGGTGAGGATACAGAAAGGGAGCAAAGAAAGAAAAGTTAAGGCAACTTCGTTGCTTCATTAAGATCTCTTCCAGGTTATAAATACTTGGAGCACTCACGTCAGGACCCCAGAGGAGTTCATTTATCTCCTGATTAAAAAAACTCAAGGGTTTTTGTCTATGGTACTGGACTGTTTCTTGGTATGGAGGTCCAGCCTCTTCAGTCTGGATGGGATTCTCCTGGGAAAGAGAGCTTCCCTCAGAGCTGGAGCGGACCAGTGCTGTATGCATAAAATGCCTTTGTGTAGACTCAGACAGAGTCACTGTTCACCAGAACCAAACCTGCAAGCCTCTTCTTCGTGGGGACCAGCAATCTTTCTCTGGCCCTTTGATCTCTCACAGTCCTTTTTCTCTGGCTAGGGGGATAACAGCTTCCCTAATCCCCACATGAGCCTCCTGGACATAAACACAATCTTCAGCTACAAAGAAGGTGTCAGGAACTTTGGGCTGCAGGCCACAAACTTCCTCTTTCCAGCAGCTTTGGCTGCAACATGTGAATTTTTGATCACTTGTGCAGATTGCAGGAGGCGGCAAGTATGCCAAGGGGTGGTTATAGCAGCACCACTGTGGGTGCATCCATGGCCAGTGACTAACAGAGCAGTGGTGCATCCAGTGCTGGCCTTGAAACATGCCTTGTGTCTTGCACACTTCTTTCTAGACAGCCAAGAGAGGTCTGATCTGTAGGAAATGAATATAATGGCATTCTGGTGTCACCTGTTGGGATGCAGCAGGGAAGAATAAGGGTATGTGGATAAAAGATGCACATGCAGGTTTGCCTGTCATGGGTTTCAGCTTTGGTTTTGATGTGCAATCTTGAATGCTTTCCCATGGAAGTCAGCTGACCTGGTTGGAAATTTCATGTGTGCAACTTAACTGCACAGCATGTCTGAACTTGCATATTTTTCATCCCTTTTCTTGGACCCTGTAAGTCATCCAGGTGTGCTTTTCAGCAGACTTGTGAACCATGGGTAGGAAGCACTGACCGATGGACAGGCTCTTGGGTGGGAAGCAGAAGACCAGTGTTTTCCTTCACTCGCTCAGTGCCCCCAAGCTGGGATCAACTGGCTTGCCCTCAGATCTGTGGTGTGTGTGGCCCTGGTCTCTGGCTCCTCGTAAGCACAGTAACTACCACCACAGGTTTCTAGGTAAAGTGGGACTAAAATGCATGATACCAATAGCTGTTGGGTATCTCCCGTTGTCTTGGAGGACTCTCTTCAGCCTAGAGTTTGGCTTCATTTCATTTGTCCAGGTGGTTGCTTGTGTGTGGTACAGGAAAGTGTCCACAGAACCCACACAGACTACTGTACCCATACCTGCCCAGGTCTGCAATTCCTGTTTATTTTGAAGGCATGAATTGCTCCTTGTTTGTCCAGCCTGGTGGTGGGTCCTCCTGCAGCAGCTCAGCCCTTTGGCTTCACTAGTGCCTGCTGATGGGCTCAGTAGGCCTGTGACTGCTGATCATGGGGTATTTGCAAATGGTGCCACATTGGCTCTGCTGCTTTTCCTTCTCTGTTTACTTAGTTCTTGGCAGCTGCATATTTGAATGTTTGCTTGACAAACACTTTCCCTGCAGTCTGTGATTACAGAAAGTTTAGTCTGACAAACACCACTGAATTATCCAGTTCTCTGTTGTCCATAATATCTTGATTGCTGTCTCCATTAACCAAAATATTTTGTGTGTGGTGCATATTCATATTTTCCCCCTTGTTGCAATCAGCCTGCCCCTCCCTGCTTGGTTCAGTTACTGAGGCAGTATCCTCAGGATGCTGACATCTGTATTTTACTAATCCAAAAATCCTGGGGCTACCAGGAAGCAGTACAGATAATAACACTACATACCTGTCTAACACCTTTCATCTGAGAATCTGAAATTGTCTGACTCATGTTCATCTGGTTACTGCTTGCACCAGCTGGGCTTTATTATTCCTGGTTTTGCAACCTGGAAAGCTGAGGCACAAGGTAGGGGTATGTTTTGTCCAGTAGGGGAAGCAAATCCAGAAATGTGACATCATAACCTCCAGGACTGTGAGTTTCTGTCCCTCTATGTCTTGCAGTACCTAATTTGCCTCCAAAAGGGAAAGAGATCAGAGTGGGATGGTTGGTTGAGCAATGCTTTATTTGCAGCAATCCATGGCTTTTTTTGGCACCTCAGTAAATTCCACCCAAGAACAAAAAGGCAATTGCAAGATTTCTCCAAGGTAAGTTACCTTCCTTGGCTGTGATCGGGGTCCATAATGTTGTTTTCAGGAAGAGCACTATCCAAATATTGTCTCTTGTTGTCAGTTTGGTGGTTTGGAGCGATGCTGAAGGACAAGTGTTCACGGCTGGCCCGGAGAGGGTAAAGATCTTACTGTGTTTCGGGGGTGGTAACGAGACTGGTGAAAACATGTCTGCAGGTGGCTGGGTGGTCAGGCTGGGCTGTTAATCTGTCCAGCTGCTGGCCTGTTTTGGATGAGATCCAAGACCAGGTAGGACACTGCTGCTTTTCTTACAGCCTCCAAACACAGCTGAGGACCTGCCAGGCAAACCTGGGCTGGTTTATGGTTTTGGGTGGAAACCACAAGTAAACCACGTCAAATCACTGGATTCTACCCCAAACCAGGCAGAGTGCATAGGCTTCTGTTTCTTTTCGTATGGAGATGACTGGGAGAGGTGGGAGAGTGAGGAAAACTGCATGGATCCAGTGTTGATGTAAGGCCGTAGGTGATCCATTTCTAAAGCCTGCAAGTGCGATTCCCTTGGCTGGACCAGACTGGTGAGGGTAGAATAATAAATAATACCTGAGCTGACATCTCCTGGGAACTTGGGTTTGAGAGGAGGGATATTTTGCCTGAAACCCTTCCAGAAAGGGACAGTTGGGAGGGGGATTAGTGTAAATGTGTGCCGTCAACATCTGTAATCTCAGCCGAGGTAATGGGGCACTTGGGTCAGGGTTTCCTGTGCTGTGGGGCCCTGGAGCACAGTGTGCATTGGAAATAAGAAACCCTAAGAAAGAAAGGGGGAGAATTGCATGCCCCAGGGGGTAGAAGTGTGTTTATTTTTCACATGTTGCATCAGAACACAGTAATTTTACCTGAGAGGGAGGACAAGCGCATGCAAAAACAGTCCATCTCGCTAGGAAAGGGGGTGGGGAAGTGTGATGCCAAATAGCTGGGATAATGTGGCTGTAGGGCTGTCTCTCCGCTCCACATCCACGCAGGGCACAAGATCAGCACCCATACGTACAGACCTTCCTTCAGGCATGTGCCAGGGCTTTGTAACAGAGTCACGCTCTCCCGTTGAGGCCAGGGCACCCCCAGTCCCCACTCTACCCCCCTTTCTCCCCTTCCCCCTTCTCCCATGTGCTTTTATTCCTTTTGCAAACAGCGTATGCCAAATCCGACTTCACAGCTGGCTCTGCTCCACGTGTTTGTTTTCTATGCCTGCGCGGCGCTCGCCAGCTCCGCTTGCGCCACGGCTCAGAGGTGGAGGCGGCGGGGGGGAGAGCAGGGGTGGTAGGGAGGGAAACAGGAGCAGGCTGCTGCTTGCCAAGCCCTTATTTGTTTAAAGCTTAAGCCTGTTTGAGAGAGCCTTTTTGGAGTGAGGGGTAAGTGGCAGGGGTGGGATGCGGGGGAATGGAGAAAGTAAACTGTGCGTCAAGGAAAGCAAACTTTACAGCTGGAATTGCTGCTGATGCCTGTTGTGGGAAAGGCCTGGGGAGATGCCTTCGGCTCTGTGCTCCTGCTTTTAGCATGGGTACGAGTGTGGATGGGCAAGGGTGAAAAGTGGGGAGCCAGCGGCAAGTCTGTGCTGTGCCCAGTCGTCACGGGCACTGCTGCTTGGCCAGCACTGGCCATGGCACTTGCCAGTGTGTCCTAATGGCTGGCTGAGGCATGGGCAGGTGAGTCTCCCTTCCCAGGCCCTGAGGCATCAGCGTTTTGCCACCTTTTTGTTATGGAACATCATCTTGTTGACAGGCAGAAACTGTATGCTGGCCCTGCCCATCTGTCTCTACAGCGCAACGTGAGGTCTTGCTCCATCTCCTGCCATGTTTGGCTCGCAGTCCTCAACAGGACCATTATTTTTGGAGAGGTATATTTATTGTTGGGGTGATAAATGAGGCAAATCACATGCAGACAGAATCTTTTAAAAAGCCCAAACGATGCTACCCTCTCCTGTTCATCTCTGGGACGGGGGAAATCTGTCACCCATCCCAAGACCTCATGGTGAGTGCCTCCCCCATCATTTTTCACCTCTGGGAGGGCCCTGGGTGGTTTTGGAGCAGCGTGGCATCTGCTGGTCATGGCTCAAATGAGGGCTGTGGCTCAGCCCATCTTAGGTTCTGGCACTCAGTGCCGAGTCCCCACACCCCACCTGGGTGTTTGGCACCAGACAGAGCATTTTCTGTGGGCAGTCATTTCTGTCCCTTTGTTTTGCTAACCTTGAGCTTCCTCCTATGTTTTTTTGAGTAGTGACATGTCTTCCAGGGGAAATTTGTCTCATCTGAGAGTTCTAGAGGCTTTTGACCCGCTCCCATAAACAAAATTATTATTGTTAGTGAAAAGCAGTTAAGTGACAGCTACGGAGAGTAAAAATTCCCATTTATTCCCAAATTTATAAAAGAAAAACAACCCCAATTTTTAAACACCATCTTCAAAGGACAAGAAAAATGGGCTTGTGCTCTTTTGCATCCCAGCAACAAGTCATTGCTGAAAGGAGTGCAAACTAGAAGGCAGTTTCTCTTTATGGTGGTGATGGGGATGTCTCTAAAGCCAGCCATCTGGGGATTAAACTTTGTATTGACGTTACTGGCAAGTACTTTGTCCTGTCTCTTTTGTGTGCTCTTCTGGATTTTGATGTCAACGGTGTTAAACTAGCCTTGCACTTGTTAATGCGGTTTCTGGGCCTGCTCCCATTGAAGTCATGGCAAAGATCAGGCTGATTTTGGTGGCAGCAGAATCAAGTCCTCTGTTATGATCCAGAGGATGCATTGTTTTAGCAGGTATTTCTGCTGTGCCATTGGCTTGTATTTAAGATAAACTTGGTCAGTTTTTTACTACAGCTGTTGTAATCACCCCTGCTCTTCAAATACACGCTGGAAGTAAGTTCAAAAGCTGGGAAAGCTATCCAAGGCTTTGCTCTGCTCCAACAGGAAAATTTCCCCATGGTGGCTTCCTCTGAGGAAGGCTTAACAGTGTCACTGGCAGTTTCTGTGGACTTTTCTGGTTTGTAGGGGAGAGATTGTTGCTGTATTTGTTTCATTCTATTTTGTTTCTAGTTGGACATGGACAAGATTTTTCTATTGTTCTAGACAAAGATTATTTTGATTTTTTTTTTTAATTTGGTACTTAAAGGTAGGCTTATGCTTAAGGATATGAAGACATGGGCTGCTCTCAAAAAGCATCCATAGCTGCTGTCTGTTTTGTGACCTACTCTGTGAACAAGAGCTTCCAAATCTCAGTTTGGAGGTGGCCATAGCTGACAGACACACTGAAATGCTCCTTTCTCCCTGAGCACTCCTGCTGTGCTTCATGCAGATGCTGACTGGTGTGCCTGGTATACCACTCCTCTGTGCTTTGGTTTATGTTATACAGAGAGGGAAGTGTTTGAACTGGTGGTTACCAGCATGAATGGGTGCTGTGATATTTATTGTCTGTCCTGTTGCAAGCTTGACCCCATCATGTGACAGAAACAATAAAACAGAGATGAGTCTTTTCAGGGCAGCACCATGTCACACGTTTGCCATGATTTGTGGTCCTCCTTCTCGTTCCTGACCATTGATCCAGCTACCTGTAGGATAATTTTAGGTAGCCTAGGATTTGGGGTTTATAGTGTTGCTGCCACATCAGTGGCAAAATGGTTGTTCTGGTCAACATGTTGGTCTCCTGTGGTTGGGGAGTGAGTCTGGGTGTGTGTGCTCCCCAAAAGCTGCTGGGGGAAGTGACACAGAGCAGAGCTGAGCAGAAACACCTTTGGAGGAGAGCATCCTGCTTTCCCAATGGAAAAATGGTGTTTCCCTGGGACCAGAGCACACTGTGGAAGTGCGCCTGTCAATTAAGCTTTTGTCTTAGAGCAGCATGGAGTTTCTGGTGAGAGCAAGAGTGGTTTTCCTGCTATTGTAAGTAAACCATGTTTAAGCAAAGTGGAAGAGTGGCAGCTGGGAGAGAGATTTGCTTGAGAGGTGATAGTCTCAGGTGACAGCCCATGCTTGGAGGAAGGCAAGGTAAGGACTTGAGCCTGGATGCACAGGTGGCAGGTGAGCTGTGGCGTTGCCTGCCCCTTACCTGACCAAGCTCTGAAGCAATGGGGACAAATGCAATATAAGGAAATTGGCCAAAATCCCAGCTCCCCCATTTCTTCGTCTTTCTTGACCCTCTCATCTCAATTTAATTTTCCTGCCTTTTCCTTTCTGCCACCTTTATTCCCCATTTACCTTTAGTATCTCGGAGGGCTTTTGCCCAGCATCACTTTCCCTGCATCTGCTGGGGCTGCCTTCTCTCTGACCTCTCCCTGACCCAGGAGGCAATTAGAGCCTCAACATCAGACTTCAAGGTTTGGGGTTTTTTTTGTTTGAAAAGGATGAGAAGGGAAAAACAAAAGCAGTGCCCTGAGTAATGTAAACTAGCCACAGACACATCTGTGCCTGTTCGATGACAGCTCCTGATGGGAACTGCCTGTCCCTTCCAGCGCTCTCCTCCACTGCAGTTGTTGACAGGGAGGGGAACAACCTGACGCCCAGCTCCTGTTGATGTGGGATTTGGCATAGTGGAGCCCAGACCAGAGCCAGCTGCGTGGCCTCGTGCTCTCCACCCGTCCTGCGTGTCCCACAGCATCAGGCCCCAGCAGAGCCATCTCCTGGGCTTTCCTTGTCCAGGTGCACACTCTTCCTCATTCCTAGCTCTTTGTTAGGTGCTTTGCCTCTCAGCCCAAACAGGGAAAGGTTGTATATAGATAAATTTTGTTACTGCTTGTATCAAGCATCCTAAAGTGACCCTTCTTACCCAGTGGTGTGAAGTCTGCAGGACATGGAATGGTTTTTACTCTGTGTTTAGTACAGCATCTGCCTGCAGCTCTGGCTGAATTGACACTGATCTCTGGCTTTGCTTGTGATGGGAATGATAAAATGGGTATTGTTTTCATATGGCAAGAGATAGGATGCTTCAGGCAAGTAATACTGTACAGTAAATGCCTTGCTTCTAAGACTGAAGGCCTGTTTTCACATTACACTTGTATCAGTGGGAACTCCTTTCCTGCTGTCTCCTCAAAGTGTTTCTCACTGTGAAGATCCAACGTTGTCCCATTGCAAAGCCTCAGATAAGTGAGACTTTGTTGCTGCACTGTGAGCTGAGTTTGTAGCAGGTGTGGGCAAACTGAAAACACTCCAGAGTAGGTAATTTGCCACAAGTATGTGACTACATTGATGTGGTTTTCAAGGGGATCCTGACCCTTTTTGTCTGACACCAGCCTTGGCAGGAGAGTAGGTTGAGCTGCACCCCTGTGGGGTCAGGGTCTCGCAGGACCTTGATACCAGTGATTCTGCTAATTCTATGACGTTTGATGACCAAGGCCCTGAATACACAGCCTGCACCCCTTGGTAAGTGCTGGAGATGTACACCCTCTTTGGGATTCCGTAGCTCTTTAAATCAGGACCTTAGCTGGGAGGCTGGAGAGCCTACAGGTGGATCAAGGGTGAGAAGGATGGGGAGTGCAGAGAAAAAGTTGGTCTAAAACTATGGCAGCTCTCCCAGGTTGGGAGTGAAGTTGGACTGAAAGGTTTTGACCAGAGAGGCATCCTGTCCCAGCCACGGGGGCTGGCAACTGCTGCGGGGCCGCTTTCTCCCCTCGCGTGCTTGGGAGAAGGAGACGGAGAGCAGCCAGCAGTTCTGAGCTTGTTGCAGCAACAACATCTGTTTCCTAGGTGCACTTTGTTTCTGAAGAGGCTGTGCAGCACGCTCCATCTGCGCCCTTCTCTTTTTTTTTTTCTTTTTTTTTTTTTTTTTGCTTGTGCCGTGTTCGGCAGACAAGGATGGAGGCTCTTAGGAGAGGCAAGCGCTTCCCGGGAGGACCCTGCGCCAGCCTCTGTGCCAGTGCTGGCTGCCGGGCTCTTTGCACCCGAAGCAGTATTGTCAGCATCTTGACAGCTGGCCGGCTGCATGCTTATTAGTTACTACTTTCCTCTTGCCCTCCACTTCTCCTTCGCCTCCCTAACCACCTCCACCCTCTCCCTTCCCCCTTCCCGCTCCTGCCCCATCGGCTGGCCAGCCCTTCGGGGAGCCCCCAGCCTCTCCAGATTAGAGCTCTCCAGGGACTTGGTCGTTTTGAAAGGAAGAAAGAAAAAAAAAAAAGGAAAAAAAAAGGGAGGGGGAGAAGGAGGGGAGGAAAAAAATTTATTAAAAAAAAAAAGAGAGAGAGAGAGAAAAGAAAGAGGGGGAACAGAAGAATGAAAACAGACCCAAGGGGCAATAGTCCCTCGAGCCATTTCACTGCATTACAATGAATATGGACTCTATTAAGCTCCGTTCTGCCTGTTAGTGTTTCCCAGGGCAACACAGCTCCCATATGGCAAGCATGCAGCAGATTAGGGTAGGCCTCCGGGCTTCATTGAGGGCCTGAGGCTTGACTGGCAGTTGAACCCCATCCTTCCCCCCCCCTCCTCACACTTGACACTGCCTGTGTTTATCTAAAGCAAAAAGGGCTGGGGTGGGAGAAGGGGGCATTTGGGGGGTTATTGTCCCGGGCAATGGGAGAGGGCAGGGAGAAGGATGGGGGGGTGATGAGGGAGGGAGGTGGGATGGAGGAGAAAGGGAGTGGGGGGGGTGCAGCCCCTCATACATATTCAGGAGGGGTCTTGAATGGGCAGAGGAGAAATAAAGCAGATGGAATTCATGTTAAAGAACAGCCACAATCGCCCTCCAAAAACAAGGAGAGAAAAGCGGGCAGCCTTAAAGGAGCGTAGGGAGCAGCGTTTATCCAATTAGCAGGGTTGTCAAATTGAATTTACTCAGAATGGAGGGGGAAGCTGGGGGGGAGAAGGAGGGAAATTAAGTGTCTAGGGCATGGGGGGAGCATGATATTGAAGAAAGGACGTGGGTTTTCTTTCTTTCTTATGCTTTAGCCTTGTCTTTTCAAGAACTGGAGCTGTTTTCAGGGCACGCCAAGGGGCAGCAAAAGCCAGCATGCATACTCAGTTTTAGCAGAGGGCTCCTCTCCTGGTAGCTGTGGAAAAAGGGAGGCATATCCTGCGGGGCAGGGCCATCCCTGCATCCCTGGCCTGCCTGTATGAGGGCTGTCCCAGGCTGGTGGGTCCAACCACCCTGGGACCACCATGCTGCAGGCAGCGCCAAGGCAAACCCCATTCGTTGCGGTGCCACCACCGTGATGACACTGGGGAGCCTGTAGCCCATATGAGGGTGGTATTTCGTCCTTCAAGCAGCCTCACACTTGCTGGCTGACAAAATGCCAGTGTGAAGGGGTTCAGTGGGGCTCAGTGAAGTCAGCCTGATCAATGCCAGCTGGAAAGTGGCACTCAGTTCAGAGGAACCATCGGATGGAGAGGTGCCAGAAACTGCAGGCATTGGATCTTCAGGGATACGAGCAAAACTCAGGCAACAAGAAGGCTTTGCATCCTGTTGCTAATTCGAAGCCAGCATGCCCAGTCCTCTCCCTGGTGATGCTGCAGGCTGTTGCAGAAAGGAACTGTTCAGGAAAGTAGCTTTATCTTCAGGAAGACAAAAAAAATCGCAAAGATTGTTGCATGTTTGGTTTAATTTGGTTTGTTGCTGGTTTGGTTTGCATGAGCAGTTCTGTTCAAAGAAAAAGAGTTGTTCCACCTGAAAGTTTTGTTTATTTTTTAGAGAGATGTCTACAGCTGCTGAATTCCGCAGGACTTGCTTGAATTAAAACTGTAGCTCTGCTTTAGGGTCACTCAGTGCTCAAGTGGGATTTGCAGTTCACAGGCAAACTCCCTGATTTGCATGGTGGTTGTGCCATGCCGGATTTTATTCCGGATATTTTCCTTCACCTGACTGTAAGCATGAATTTGTCCCAGGCTTTCTCTGTTGTGGCTTCTTGATAGACTCTGAGCTCACAAGCAGCCAGTAAGAGAATCTTTTTTTGCCTAATCACTTTAAAAGAGAGAGGAAGGGAACTCCTCATACAGTTAGTCAAGGGCTATGTTAAAAGAGCTAATACACTCTCAGAGCTAGAGGGAAAAAATAGGCAAGCTTTTATCCCTGTTTGCACATACACTGTGTAACCTCCTTGACTTCAAACGTGGTGGTGTAACATTGGATTCTGCCTCTCTGCCCGCTCCTGATACCAACCTCTTCCTATTGGGAATCCTGCCTCTCCCTATTGCCTCTGCACCCTCGTTCCCGTCAGGTGCCCATGCTGTTACATTGAAGCAGGAGCATCTCTCCTGCTGCCAACCTGTCCTTTTCCAAACCCTTTCAGAGAGAATGAGTATAACTTAACAATGTGAAATGAATACTTTGAAATGGGGGTAGGGGGTGGGTAGAAGTTAATTTTGTCCTGCGGGATGCTACTGTTTGATGGTTTTGGAAAAAGCAGTCAGGGTGCCCAGATTGCTGTCCATGCCCAGGAATCATGCAGGAACTTTGCAGCTGACCTGCTCAGCTATGTCACCCGGACCATATTTTCTTAAACTAAAGGATTATACAGTTGTATACTGTCATTTTTGAGATGGGATGCAAAAGATTTGGGATGCAAGAGTAACTTGCCTGATGGGATGGAGGTACCAGTCAGAGAGCTTTTGATTTAGAGCATGGTGCCAATAACACCAAGGTTGCAGGTTGGATCCCCATGTGGGCCATTCATTAAAAGCTGGACTTGATTATCCTTGTGGGTCCCTTACAACTAAGAATATTCTGTGAATCTGATTTCTAGCCTTGCCTCTGCTTTACTGTATAACCCTGGGCCAGGTTGGCTTTCTCTTCTAGCCCTCAGATTCCCTAATTTGTAGAACAAAAGGGTACTGTGGCTCTTTTCTTTTTCAGTGGTTTATACTCTATGGAAAAAAAAATCCTGTCTTGTATTAAAAACTAATGATTACAAGTAAAGTTGGCAGACAGTACTGTGTAAGACATTGCTTTTTCTGAAGAGCTCAAGTCTTGATGTATAAAACAGAGAATTGGGAGTATCATTGTCCCTACTTGACCTGTTGGAAACAGAGACCAGCTGCAGTGAATTCTCCAGAGTCACCCAGGGTGTCCCCAGCTGGTAACGGGACCGAAGTTGCTGCAGCCTTTCCTTTAGTGCAAAGCAGCCCCTTCCCCTTCCCGCCGTTCATCCCTTGCACGAAGAGCTGCTCAAGGTCCGGCCGTCTGACACGACCCCACACCACCCTCATGTGCATCAGTGAGTTTTCCCCAGCTCCCAGTCTGCCTCTGCATTCCCCCGGCTGAGCTGAGTGTGGTGCGGGGATGCTGCCCCGGAGCCGGGGTAGAGGCTGGTTCCTATTTGGGAGGCTTGTAAATTACGGGCAGTGTGGCAGTAACAAGGGCTGCTTGGCTGGCCCTTGTTAAGCAGGAGGGGGCTTGGGGCTGTGAGCAGCATTTCCTCAGTAAAACCTTCAGTTTCTAATCAGCAAACACCTCTCCTGCTGCCTGTGCTTAATTCAGATCCCTTTTTCCTTTCGAGCTTTGTCAGCCCCCGCACACGCGCGCGCCTTTCTTCCCTTTTATATCTTCACCTCTGGTTTTCCTTTCTTGCTGCGCTGCCTTTGCAGTGCCCTCCATGTCCGCGGCGAAGCTGGGACTGCTCGCGGGGGCCTCGGTGGGCTTAGGTGTGTGGCGGGAAGCCGAGCCGACAGATTTTACGCCCCCACCACCCTTCCAGAGCTGATGAAGCTCTCGTTAATTTTGTTCTCCTAATGGCCCCTCCTTTGATTTACTGGTCTGTCTGAAAGGGACTTAGAGCTCCACCGACAGGAAATTGTTATTTTAACCTGGCAGGAAGGAATTTAAAATAAATAAAAACAAATATTTTTTGTTTTCCCTCCCCCTTGAAGCACTTTAAATTACTTTAACTCTTTCTTTTCCTAGATAGCAATTAAGCAGGAGTTCTTGAGGCCAGTGGTGTCGGTGGCTGCAGAAGTGTCAGCAGCTACCCCTGTGAGGGGCACCTCTCAGGGTACCTGCCCTGGGGAGAGGAGGCAGCAGAGCAGGACACTGTCATGCAGCAGCCTGGCAGCTCCCAGTGCAGCCCTCTGCCCGGGACCACCGCCTCTGGGAAGTCAGCTGGAGTGCCCGGGGCCTCCTCCACTCCCCACCTCTGCCGCCTGTCCCACTGCAGCCTGCTCTGGTGCCGCTTGCAGGGACACCAGGCAGATCGAAAGCTGCCTGATTAATAAAGTGTCATGCTTTGCACTATTGCAGGCTGCTTAAGGGCAGCATTTTCAAAAGAGGTCAGCTCCCATTTAGGCATCGAAATAAGTTGGTTGCCTATTCAGGAGAGCTCAGCATGTCAAGAACTGAATGCTTTTGAAAATCTGGCTTCAATTGTGGAAGCTGAGAATTTCAAAATCTGGCTCTGGATCCTAATAGTTCTTTTGGAATTGATGTTTTCATTCATTTTCCTCATTATTTTTATGCTGCCTATTTACTTTTTGTACTTCACTCAGCTGTGAAAGAAATGGCCACATGTCCCTATTTAGAGCTCGTACTCTTGCCTGGAGGTTTGGGGAGGTACTATACACTTGTTGCAACACACCTTCTCTCCTCAGTCTCTGCTCAATACTGTTCAATCTGCCCAGTGCCGTGGCCAAATTTTTGGAGCTCCCCTTTTTTTCTCCCCACCTATTGCTCTTCATCTTTTTGCAGACCTGGGAGCAGCCAGTTTAGTCGTTGCATCGATGTGCCTGGCTGGTCCCAGCTCACGAAGGGTCTAGTGCACATTTCTGCTCCTTTGGCTTTGCCCTTCTGGCCAGAGGCTCCGTGCGATGCAGAGCTGCAGGGAGGTCTGGTTGGGAACATCTTTGCCTACCCCCTCCCTCAGCATGGGCTCCAAGGAGCAACTCTTTTTCCGTCCAACATTTTTTCGTCCTGCTGCCAAACCCATCCAGATAGGGGGAATGAGTCAGCTTTGCTCTGTAGACTTCCAGCACTGAGGAACAAGAGGTTAAGTTCTACCCCAAAATGTTTCTTCTACGTTGGTGTAAGGCTTTCTATCAGCAGTAGACATTAGAGTATGAGGTGTTTTTAAGCCTAAACTAGCTCAAAGTCTTTTCCAGATGAGTGTAAATAGTGTGACATTAACTTGTGCATCAGCAGTGATGTCAACAGTGCGTGCTCTGGTACAGACAGACCTAGGGCACTTTTACAGCCATTGTCAGGGGTGACTTGCTGAGATGGTTCTAGTATAATGAAGAGTGCTTTGGTGGCTGTCTTACATGAAGAAATGAACTTGAGTAACTCAGATGGTCTCCAAGTCAATCACTACAGTATCTTGTACTACAATGTGTGCTGATTGGTGGGGGAAATTGTCGAGACTCTCTTCTTAGGTGAGGAAAGTGAATACCAAGAAGGATGAGTGTGCAGAAGGGAAGTTCCTATCCTGTTGCTTTGGCACTGGAGATTGCCCACAGAGGTTTTTCCCATGTATAGGGGCTGTGGTCTGCAGGAGGTAAAGAGTGAGCCTACCTGATCTGTAGATGCCTTCAGAATATGCCCAATGTCTGAACTCTGTCCCTGCTCCTAGATGCCTGGAAGCCACATGAGGCCATGCCAATCTTGACCTAATTTACCCTGCCTCTCAGCAGGGCTTGTCATCTTGGCCTCATAGCCACACTAACCATGACTGTGTGACTCCCAGGAAAGAGCTGCCTTCCATGGAGCCCCCTGGGCCAGCCAGCCAACTGAGCTCACACTGGCCAGCAAAGTGCCACGTAAAGATGCCCTTTGTGGCATTTGCAAAGCTCTAGGGGCAGGTCACTTTACTTAGTGTTGCTTCCTTTTGAAATCGCCAGCTCAGAGGAGGCTTTTCTTTTTCTTCTGTCTTCTCAACTTTATATGAATGTGTCCTCCATGATTTCTCCCCCAAGCAGTGCTCTGGGGCATGGTGGGGAGAAAGGGGACAGCTTGTGAGGCTGCCAGAGGGACAGCCCAGTTTGCAGGGATTCCTATGCCTGCAAGCCAGCTAGCTGGATTCTTGCTATCACAACATGGACCTCAGCATGGCTGGCTATGGACATTGCCCCATACTGCACTCTTGCACCTTTGCTATCACCAGAGGCCAAGCAAAGTCATTTGAGAGTAGCTCACCTTTCCCCAGATGCTGTAGTTCCTTGCTAGGAGTAGTCAGCCTGGCCTTGAACAACTCGCCAAGCATCTTGGGAGGAGTCTGGGTCAGTCCTTACTTCAGGAGCTAGGAGGTTTAATTTGGGAGGTTATGGTGGAAGGGACTTGTCCCCTCTTTTTAATGAGATGGTTGTGGAAAGGGCACATGCAAACGGTTGATGGCTCAAGCAACCGTAAAAGTAGGAAATGCTGTTCTTCAGAGTCCAAGTGTTCTTGAGGATGGTGATTGCAGCTAATGAGCTCATTGTATATCTGCAAGGGGAGCAGGCAATATAACTGCTGCTTGGACTGGCTGCCATGGATGCTTTGGTCTTGGACTTCTCTTCTGTAGATATGCCCTAGGGGCAATTCTGCAATGCCTTTGAGACTTGCAGGTCACCTTAGTGCTGCAACTGGAGGGAGCTCAAAATCCTGTAGCTGCGTTACGATGTCCGTAGAGGGAAGTCTCCTCTTGACTTCAGTCCATTGCCTTTGGTTAAAGCTGAATTCAGTCTGACATCTGAGGTGTCTCTTGGGGCAGCCACTGAGGTCTTTAATCCCCCTGACCTGGCTCATCTGCCTTAGCGTCAGTTTATGAGTCTGCCCAAAGCAGCTGCTGTGGTGTGCAGCTCTTCACAGCAACCTGGGTTGTGACAAGTGGCCTTGCACTTCTAGCTTTTTGGAGATAGTTGATGCTCTCAGATATGAAGCTGATGGTCTGTCCAAACAGGGTAGTTCTACTCAAAATAGGCAGTGTATTTCAGGCAGAACAGTTAATCTGAAATCTTTCCGTAGATTGAGTCTCTTTGTTTAGAATAAAGATGTATTTTGCCAAATGAGTGTGATCTGCCCCCAGCTTACTGCATTGAATTTAAACAAATTTAGAACCGGGCATTTCTTTATCCTGAAAAAAAGGTGTCCCCTTCACTTCAAAGGGGACACCTTCAAATCCCTTTCAAAGATCCCCTGAAACACTTTTGTATCTCCTAAAATCTCCTGGATTGAAACATAGGTACGCCCGGTAGCTACATGGCCAGTGCCTTGGGAAGAGAATGTAAAACTGCAGGATTACCTCTGTTTTCTTGTGGCTTGTGACTTGTGCTACTCATTTGCTTTTGTGTTCAAGATAGAATATATTCCAGACACAGCCAAGAAGTGGCAGCGACACTTAGTGAATATCTTCAGTGACACTTTGTTAGATTGTGTTTTGCCCCTGAAAATTGCCTGGTGCGCATTGCTCTTATTGACTGGGCCAGGTCTGAAATGGGGAAGGGGAGTGTGTGTCTGTGTACACACATGTACCAAGGGCTGACAGTGGGATCTCTTGGGAGACTCACAACCATGCCTGGGGGAGAGGCTGGAGAAGAGAAGTGCTTGCATTAGTATCTGTAGCCTCCTCAGGTCACTGGCTCAGTGAATCTGTGGCAGCTTAGAGATGTTGGTAGAGAAGCCAGGCAGGGCTGGAAAGCACAGGGAATTCTGAGGATCTCATCCATGATATCTCTTTTCATCCACAGGAATCTGCTGCCACACGTCCACTGTACCCCTTGAGGCAGCTTATGGGACCCTTCCCTGGGCACCCCAGGTCGCACTGCATGGGATGGCAATGACACGTGGAAAGAAGAGGCCCATGTCCCTCATCCCTTGCCTTATGCTTGCTGCTGCTACCTGTTTTGCCAGACTGAGTGAGTTCCTGTTCTCACCCATTTGTTCCTTTCATTTTGCCTTGTTGCTGTTTGGTGTAGCCATGCCTCAAGCAGAAAGTGGTTTCCTCTCTCCACGACTTCCTCAGTAGCCTTGGCCAAAGATCAAACACTCCTATAGAGGAGAAGGAGATACATTTGGAGTGGGAAATTTCTATCTGGCAGTGCCAAGAAGAAATGGGGCTGGTATGCATCTTCAGGCACTAAGAGTGGGGGTGTGGGGAGCTAAGGGGAAGGTGCAGCACAAGCAGAAGTGATGGGGAATGCAAAATGTACAGTGCTGCAGCTTTTTCCTCTGTCCTTTCTTTTGCTGAGTCTCACAGAGCTTTCTTATTCCCATTTTTTCCCTCTGTGCAGGTGAATCTCTGCAAGTCACAGTGCAGCCTGCTTCCATTGTCCAAAAACTTGGGGGCCCAGTCAGCCTGGGGTGTGTGGTGGACCCCCCCAGAGTGAACCTCACATGGAGACTGAATGGGAAGGAGCTGGCTGGATCAGATGAGGTGCTGGGTATCCATGTGGAGCGAGGGAAACTCGTCATCACAGCTCTCAACAACCACACTGTGGGGCGGTACCAGTGCATTGCTCGTGTGCCCGAGGGAGTCATTGCCAGTGTCCCTGCAGTGGTCACATTAGCCAGTGAGTAGCTTTAGTCCTCTGCCATCTCCTGCTTTGCTTGGGCCATCCCTCATGCCTCTTGGGAGGCTCATCCATACTCACCTGTTCATGCTGGCATCAAGAGAGGGCTCCTTTGGCTTAGGCTATTTTGTAGCATTTTTGATCATGGACTGGCTGTCATGTTGTGACCCAGCCTTGACCCAAGAAGTTCTCCTCCTGCGGAGTAGGCTGCAGACCTGTCCTGCAGTGACAAGTTTTTACAAGAGCAGGAAATACCTGAGATATGGTGTTTGTGTGTGTGCTTGGTTTCCTGAGTGTCATGCTGCCTCCTCTGGTTGCTGACTTCTTGGTTGAGTTTACAAATGATACCTGCTGGTGCTGATGGCCAAACTGCTGCCTGGGCTGCTGTGGGACTGCTGCCAGCACAGGGAGAGCATGTGCTAAGTTTTACTGCCTTCCTGAGACACAGCTCTGAGTGAGGGACTCTGCTTCTATCCCTGAGCTTACATGCTCCTCACTGCTGCCCTCTGTCACTGGTGACAGACCAAGACCTGCGCGTGGGAGGGGTTGTCTTAGAGTGGGCAACTTTTCTTACAAGCACCTGGTTTTGGCCAGATATTATGCTCAAATGTGAGAAAGTGCTATATTTGGAGGCATCTGAGAAAGAGCAGTGGAGAGCCCGACCTTCTCAGAAACCCACACAGTTTTTGGTATGTGCAGAGGAGACTGCTATCCCCTGGCAGTGACAGCCCCTGAGTGTAGAAAGGGCTTCATCTTCTGGACAAGGGGGAGTTTGGGGCTGTCTTAAGAAAATGAAGAAGTGAAGATGTTTGTGCAAAGTGGGAGCTGGCTTTGCTTTAAAGCCAAGAGCTATTGGCTTGTCACTGGTACATTAATCAGGAGTGAAATGTTTAGGCCAGGCTGGGTGGGAGGAGGAGGCCAGGGAAAGCGAGGAGGGAGTTGCTGAACTCTGAGGCGGGGTGGGAGGGGGTTGTCACGGGGCCGAATCTGTCAGGGGATTTGGCCTGAGCCCCATGCTGAGATTAAGTTTCGTAGAACACATTCCAGAGCAGAAAGGGGGCTGTGTGTGCTGGTGGCCTGATAGAGGGAAGGAGAGGAGGGGAGAGGTGGATGGGATTACCGAGGGCATGGTTTGCATTTAGGAGAGCAGGGTGTGCACAGCTCCTCAGCCTGATCAGTTCCTTCTTAGGCTGATCCCCTTTTCTTTTTTTACCCTCACCCCAACCCACCACCACTAGCTCTGTCTCATGAGACAAAGTATGTCTGATCTGTCTGCTTTGGTCTAGCATCAGTGGTGGATAGGAGACAGGTCCTAGAGCACCAGAAGGTCCCACCTTGTCCTTCAGGAACAAATCAAAGCCACAACTGAGTAGTCCATCATCACTCTCCAGGAGCCAAATCACCTTTAGCTACTGGATTGCAACTGGGGATGTGGGTACAAAAGAGGAGGACTTGGCCATTGCTTTGGTCCCTGCCATGGCAAAGGTGCCACTGCTGAGGGGAGGTCAGGAGCACCATTCAGTGAAGCTCACAAAACTGGAGCCAGACGTTGGATGATCATGCAACTAATCCATGGTAGAGCACCCCTGTGCTGTGCTACATTGGTCCCTTTTCCTCAAGGAGAGCTGGGCATGGCAGAGGCCATATCCCATGCACCCAAACAGCCTTGGGCAATAGAGAGCCCCCACGTGGGTAGACTTGGCAGTCAAAGAGTGAAGAGAGAGAGTGGGCATCCCAGGAAAGCCATGGGACTGAAGGTGTAGGAGGGAAACCTTCTGGAGGGATTCAAGTAACCAGTTTCATATTCATGAGCTGGAGGTTGCTTGCAACAGTGGCTTTGCAGTAAGTCTGAAATAACAGGGAGCATGGATTGGTGGTGGGACTGAGTTGGAAAGCTACGGTAGCAGATGTGTCACAGGCTCTCACTCCTGCTCCAGACCTCCTCTACAGGACCTTGTCTGGAGCTGATTCAGTGCCGACCATGGTCCTGGGAGTGAGAGGGAAGGCCCTGGCAGGTCGGCATTGCAGTTGATACTTCTCTTCTAGATCACCTTCTGGACTGCAAGAAAACCCTCTAAAAGTCTTAGCTCCATCCAAAAATTATTTTGGGGTGGCAGGGGGAGAGCGAAAGTGGAATGTGAATGAAAGCTTTGGCGTTGGGGTGGGAGGGTGAGAATGGAAATATTTTCAAGGTTTAGGTTTATTTTGGAAGACGACCTAGAGTCGTTGGAAAAAGTGACTTGCTAGGTTTGAAGGGGTGTAGACAACTTCATCTGGCCAACTTCTAGGCTGTTTCCACTCCTTTCTCTTCACCTCCTTTGGAGGAAGCACTCTCGAGTGCCCCAGGCAGTGTGTGCCCAGTCCCTTGGGGTCTCCCTGTGCTTTGCTTACAGTCAGCAAGCAGATAACCATCGCTGCAGTGCTGGCAGCCACAGCCTAGCCTTGGGGCTGATACCTCCTTCTCCCATCTGTGGCACAGTGAGGCCACATCCATCTCTGTTCTCCCTGGCTCAGAGAGCTGGTTGAAACTAACATTTAATTCCTCCAGCAGAGATAAAATAGCTATTGTATAGCTGAGGGGCGGAGGGAGGAGGGATTTGCAGAAAGGGCAAGATTTCATAAAGTAACAAAAAGACAAGTACTTTGGGCATTACTTGGATGCTTTTGGGTCCAGTTAGACCTGACCTGGTGCTCCACACTCAAACTTGGCAGCCTGTGGCATATTGGTGCAGATACACACCTGCTGATCACTGCTGGCCTAAATGTGGTGGGCTGCAGTCTGAGACAGCCTGAATAGATGAGACAGGGATATTCTTGCTTTTCCAAGCCAGGCCTTAAGCCTTTGTATGGCTGACAGCTGCAAGGAAGAGAAGGATACTTTCTGTGCCTGATTCTAGGTAGCAAAGAAGCCCTGCCCCAGCACCTCTTCTGGGTAGAGGTGCTGTATGTAAAAGGTATGGCTGCAGTGGGCTCTGGTGCAGCCAGATAAATCCACCAGGGACACAAACATGCTGCTATGGGGCTGGTTCTGCAAGAGCAAAAGGCTTGGACGGCATCAAGAGCTCTCGGTGGAGCTCACGGAGCAACTGAAGTGCAGGGCTGGAGCAAAGCTAGTGAGCAGAGGTGGCGAGAGCTGTGTAACTCCCAGCATTCAGCTGCACACATGGAAAATCAGTGCAGCAAACACAACAGCAAGCCTGACCTGGATAGATGTGATATTTAAAAACAAAACAAGAAAATAGATGAAGGGTGCAGCAAAGAAATTCCACCCGCTCTGATGTATCTCCTGTGGCCAGGGACATGGGTGTGCAGGGCACCTGTATCCCAGGGATGCTGTGGGACAAGGGAGGTTCGTTGCCCTGTGACCCTCCATTGCTGCCACTGGCAAGGTCAGTCCTCAGCTTTTTGGCAGCACATGCGGGAAGCTGGGCCTCAGTGCATGGAGCTCATGGGCAGTGACCCTGCACCAGGTCGGGTTGGGCATCCCCCAGGAATTTGCAGCTGCTTTCTGAAGACAGCCCCATTCATTTTCCTCTGCTTGGGCCTCTCCTCTGATACTCCCCAGAGGCGATAGCAAGAGGGAGGGAGGGAAGGGGGTGGCTGCCTGTTGGAAAGGCATTTGCTGAGCAGGCACGGGGGCTCTGGCCCCGGGGGCAGAGGTGGTGTGAGGAGGGGAGAGAAGGAAAACACAGGTGGTGTTTCATGAGCCAGCAGAACTGTGACATGAGGACTGTGAGGTGGGCCCAGGGTGGGGTAGTGGGGCTGAGGCAGTGGGGGGGATGTGCTTGGGAGGGTGTGAGTAGGCAGGAGTCTGGGGGGCTGTGTCTGTCCCAGCAGGGCGGGAGAAATCTGGTGGTGACAGCACCAGTGCCCAGGCTCCTGTGGTGCTGGCTGGATGAGAGCGAGAGCCAGGCTTCTCTGACAGGCAAGGGGATTAATGGAAGGTGCCTGCCCCCATTCTGGGGGACCCCATCCCTGCCCATTCCCCTTTTTGGGGTCCCTCCCTTCCCTCTTTCTCCCTTCCCTACAGCAGGGAGGACTTTTACCTTGAGAGCCGTCATTTTATTTACTACTGCTTCTTCTCTGAAGTTATTTATGATCTCCCATTCATTTAATCTGGTCTGTCTCGCCTGCCTCGTTGCTTGGCCCCCAGCCCTGGGATTCAGCTGGTTTCCCTCCCTGATGACAGCGGCACAGCCAGCTGCAGGGCTGACCCTCCCTGTGCCCTGTCTCACCCCATCGCACCTCGGAGCCGAGTGCAGATGAGCACAAGCAGTGGCCTTTGGTTGCATGCCCTCCTAAACAAAAAAAGAGGAAAAAATGAAAAAAATAAGCCCTGTTATCCCAGCACAGCTGGGATTAGTAGTGCTCTGTCTGTCTGCAGCACCTCCCGGATGGTGGCTGATGGATGAGGACTTGCTGCTTCACTGTGGTCAGGCATGTCTTTTAAGGACAAGGACATGGGCTGGCATGCTGGGTGCTGCCATATGAGAAGGAAAACCCCAACCAGTGAGAGGGGATGTGGCTTCTCCCAGCTGCAGTGGATGTTGGGCTGGGGGTACAAATTGCATGTTAGACGTGGGGCATGGCTGCTGCCGGCTGGGCAGCCAAAGGGGCGAGCGCTGCTTCCCCCTAGTGCTCACCCTCTCCTCTACCCCCCCTGCCCTCCACTGCCTGCTGGGGAGAGCAAATCAGGAGCAGCTTGTTTGAAGCCCCCAGAACAAAGCTGGCTGTCCCATCCTGGCATGGCACCCTCTGTTTTGCTGTGCCAGATGCAACAGGACGTGTGAGGGGGAGCTCATCACAGGCACAGAAGGAGACAGAGGTGCCCCTGACCACCCCTCACCAGCCGTGGCTGACCCACTGGCATTAATAGATGGCTGTATGTGCCCATACCAGCAGGGAGCGAGGGTGGTTGAGGCCGCCCATGGCCAAAATCCACTGGCAAACAAACCAGTTTTGTTCTCTGTGGGGGAGCAGGAATTTAGGAGAGTAGTTTGGCAGGAAGCTCGTACACTTGCGTATTGGAAAGCAGATTGTCCTGGTGCCCACCTGATGTTTTTCCCCTCTCCCCTGCCAGTTTTGCTCTACTTCTCCAGAGGCACCTGGTTCTTGCTTCTGCAGCCACCCTAGAATCCGTTTCCTCTGTTCTTTCCCCCTTTGTCCCCAGTTTCACCCCTCATCCCCCAGGGCTGGGCTGAGGGAAAGCCAGGAAGAGCTGGAGGCCCTGCTCCCTGCTGTGGGGCTGCAACATTCCCAGCTGTGAGAGAGGTGGGCTGAGCTGCCATCTGGGGGGGCTGCATGTGAGGGGTCCCCATGTCTGTCCAGCCCAGAGTCATTCCAGAGGTCCCCTGGCACAGGGTCATCATTTTCCATCTCCAAAATGGCTCCGCCTGGCAGGACCACGGGTCTGCTCTTTCTCTGGGCTCCTGGGCCCCTTCTTCTCTTTGGGGTCTATGTGTGCATGTACACGTGCATATGTGTGTGTGTGCAGATCCCTGCCAGCAGTGCTGGAGCCTCTGCCTTGGCTCCAAAATCTTAATTTGGCTGTGATGAATCCAGACCACCAAGGCGCACATTAATTTTCCTGATGCTCGTTTATATTTTGTTGATCGGAGAAATATGCATGATGTGGGCAAGCAGACACTGGGCTTTTGCCACTTCTCCACCTCTTTCCATTTCTGTGGCTCTTACTATTTTATTCCTTGATCAAATATAAAAAGCAAAGAGGAGAAAATATCCAGCATCCTTCCCTTCCCCAGCAGTAACTTTTGTTGGAGGAGGAGCATGAGGCACTGCCAGCTTTTCACAAGTTAAGAGTTAACTTTCATCTGGCTTTAATATCCAGTGGAAACATGGCTCCCCTCCTCAGCTTGTCTTAAAGGATTAATCACATTTCTGAAGTTCACCCGTATTCCTTCTTTTTATTATTTTTTTTTTTTTAAACTGAACAATGCCAAGAAATTCCAGAACTATGAAGCATGTTCACTGCAAATCATTTTTATGACATTGCAAAACCTCCCCTTTTCTTTTCAACCTCCTCCCCTTCCCTCAGATCTGGGCCCGGGAACGCTGGCTCCCCCAGCAGCCACCCAGCAGCCCCTCCGCGCCGCGCTCAGGGAGGCTTTCTCGACGCCTTGCCAAGAGAGCTGGTTTTTATTTAAACTCCATAAAGGATCTTGCTTTAATCAGAAAGTCTGCTTGAGAAATTTCATGTCACTTTTCCATGACTGTGGGTGGGAGAAGCTTGGAGCCACAGTTGTCTTTTGCTGCATTTCCCAGAGAACAAAAGCACATTTTTCTGCTGGCTGGGGCTGCCAGGGGAGGCTGCCTGCTGTCTGCCTGCCGCCAGCCCTCCTGCTTCCCCTCGGGCTCTCCAAACTGCCCGAGGTCGCGGGTGCCACATCCCGGGATGGGTTTCTAGGGGCGAGAGAGCTGTCGGCAGCACGTGGCTGTGTCATGACGACAGATGCAACGTGCTGCCTTAGCGTGGGGTTTTGAAAGGGAAGTGCAGTCTCATCCAGATTTAGCAGCAGTGCCGCTTGGGAGTGTGTTCGTGCTGGGTCCCGGGAAGAAGCACTGACCTGGGCCTTGATGTGACAACATGACCTGTGACCAACTGCAGGATGTGCAGTTGTCACTAGTGGTCGCCTGGGCTGGTGCATGGCATTGTAAAAATGCAAGTGAGGGATGTTCTTCCTGGCACAAAACCTTCTCCTTCCCACTACAGGCTGTCTGAGACAAACTTTGAGCTTGCAGTGCCCTGCAAGATTTGCCATCATGCTCAGGGAGAGTGGAAACCAGTTTTCTCCCTGGAAAGCTTGGTGGGGCCAGGCTGGCATGCTACCTGTCCTGCCAGATCTGTGAGGTTTTGCTGCAGTCTTCTGCTCCTGCTTTGAAAAACAGGAAAAAGAAAACAAAAAGTTGGCACCCCTGCCTCCTCACCCCTGTGCTTCCAATCCTGCTGCCCTCATCAGCCTGGCCAGAGTGGGAACCCCCATCACAGCCTGGTAGGGAGACACATGGTGGGATGGGGTTTTCACGGCTGCTTTAGCAGGGGAAGCGGCTGTGCTGTGTAGAGGAGGAACTGTTTTTCCTTGCAAGTCCATGTTCTTTAAACTGGAGTGTGGGCACTGCTTGGGCACATGTGAAGTGTTGTGGTTGACCAGCCTTCGGCTGGGAGATATTTGATGGGAGTGAGTGCCTGGAGCAGAGACATCGATTGCTCAGGCATTGGAGGACCTCAGGGAAGCTCTGGGATCATCCAGCACTCACACACTTTCTCCCACCTGTCATCTTACACCCTCAAAGCAGGCTGGGCGCCTGAGTTGTGACTACAAAGTTAGCTTTTCAGTAGCAGGACAGCAGTTGTGTTTGAAATAGCAGGTGGCAGAAGGACCTTTTTTGGCCGCCCTTCAGTGCTGCAATAAGTTGGCTCATTTTTTACTCCCAGGCCAGGATTTTTCTCACCCAGTTTCCCAGCCCTGGAGCAGGCGGTTTCTGCAGAAGCTGTGTTTTAAGTTATTCATTTTGTAGGAAGGGGGAGGAGAAAAAAAATAAAGCTGTGAGACCACACCTGTTTCCCTAGCTGCTGGTGTCAGAGCGGTCCTCTGCTGGCACTGCAGTGAAACAGTCCTGAGTCCACAGGGAGAGGATGAGCTGACACTGAGATGCTTAGCCTGCCACTGAGGTGCCCTGTCTTTTGCTTTGTTTGCAGATCTCAAAGATTTCAAGTTTGACGGCCAGCATGTGATCGAGGTGGATGAAGGGAACACGGCTGTGATCGCCTGCGACCTGCCCGAAAGTCACCCCAAGGCTCAGGTCCGCTACAGTGTGAAGCAGGAGTGGCTGGAGGCCTCCCGAGGTGAGTGCACAGGGGTCTCTCCTCCTGGGTCCCCTCCCAGGACCCTCAGTTTTACCCTTCCTTGCCAGCAGTAGCTTTCTCTGCTTGCTGCCTCCTCCTTGTCCCTTTGCCACCTATCTGAGCACAAGTTAGTTTAGGGCCCCTGGCAGGTCTCCCTGATGTCCCTGCTGCTTGGGATTGGGAAGCTACATCCAACACTGGCTTGCAAAAAGGCAAAAGGAAGCAGAATTAGGTGAGGCATATCACTCTTTATTGGGTGTCTCTTTGTGCCCATTAAGAATTCTTTCAGCCCAGCTTGGACAAAAGGTGACTTTGAATTTATTGACATTTTTAAGATTTAGGTCTCAATTTAGTAGCTTCATTCCATTTGCTGCATGTACCTGTGACAAGCTAGCTTCACTTGAGGCTCTGTTCCTTCCATCACTGCATGATTGCTCCCTGTGATATTTGAACCAGAAGGGGTCATTTTACTGCCATCGGTGTTGCCATGGTATTTTTTCCTTTCCCACTTATCCACGTGTCCTTCAGGACACTGCGTGTCTTCCAGGAGGAAGACAGGAGCATATCTTGTGACCACCTGCCACCTTCTCTTCTGTCTCTACAGACAATTACCTTATTATGCCATCTGGGAACCTTCAGATCGTCAATGCCAGCCAAGAGGATGAGGGGACTTATAAATGTGCTGCCTACAACCCTGTGACACAGGAGGTGAAAACTTCGGTCTCCAGCGAGAGGCTCCGTGTGAGACGTAAGCCTCACTGCACATTTCCATAGCACTTCCAGCTCTGGCAGCACGTACCAGTGCTAACACAGCTGTTTTTCTGTTTGAACTAACGTTACCAGTTCCTGGGAAAACTCCTTTCTGGCAGCAGAAGGCCCCACGGTCTGCTCCTGGAGTATGAGCCCTGGGATTGTCGTACTTCCTTAGGATTTGTTCTTGGCCATGGGCAAGCAAAGGCCCTTAGCCCTTTAGCAAGGCTGCTAGCTGTGTGCATTCCCTTAAGGAACGTCCCACTTGGCCTGTGTGTCCATTTATCTGCCCCAGCACAGGGAAACAGTGTACTAGCCCTGCCATTAATCCTACCTACCCACTGCACAGGGTGCTTTCCCACCCACCACTTTCCTTCCCACCCACTTCCTTCCCCACTCTCTCTGCCCCAGGCTCTACAGCAGAGGCAGCACGGATAATCTACCCTCCTGAAGCTCAGACCATCATTGTCACCAAGGGCCAAAGCCTCATCCTGGAGTGCGTGGCCAGCGGGATCCCCCCACCACGGGTCACCTGGGCCAAAGATGGTTCCAGTGTCTCCGCGTACAACAAGACACGCTTCCTGCTCAGCAACCTCCTGATCGACCCCACGAGTGAGGAGGACTCGGGCACCTACAGCTGCATGGCTGACAATGGGGTTGGGGAGGCCGGAGCTGCATTCATCTTCTACAACGTGCAGGTGTTTGGTGAGTGCTGCTGTAGCCATTGTTTCAGGAAGGGCTTGCACTTTCTCCACTGCTTTTAGGGGAAAATACTAGCACTGATGTACTTTTCCTCTCCCTGAACAAACCACAATGTAATGCAAACCCTTGCTTGTGGTTCCAGTTTCTAGGAGACCAGACAAACTCTTCCTTGAGGATGGTAGTTCCTCCTTCATGGATTCCACCATGGGCTTGAGATGGGGGATCCTCCCTTCCTCTGCAGAAGCTCTTCTCTTGTCATTTGTGGCACTGTTTTTGTTCTAACACTTTCTAGTGGAGGACTGGCTGCTCTTTAGACATATTTGACATTGGCATAGGAAGGCATCAGAGTGTCTTGCTTTTTCTTCTGTTCTGTAGGGAAGCTCTCTATGGGATGGGAAATGTAAGGGATACTACCTACACCTTATATGTTTCTACCATACATCCTTGCCCTTCTCACAATCACTAGGGAGGCTAAGCCTCTTTTATGGATTGCATTTCATCCAGGTGCCAATGTATTGTTGTGGCACAAGCTCAGTCTTTGCAGAGTAGCATTTCAGCTCAGCAAAATGGGACTTGTAGGTGGCTGCTGTCATCTGAGAGGGGCAGATGGCTTTGGGCCACCTCTCTTTGTGGTTTATGTGGATGCAGAAGGGGAGGTGCATTGAAGCAGACCAGTGTGGGCCCCCACAAAGGGAGTGGGACTTGAGGGCAGGAAACGATCCATCAATCTTCTCCCATCCCTGCCAGAGAAGAAAGTGCAAAGCCATGACTGTGCCATGCTCCCAGACAAGTGGCACTCAGCAGCTGTGGTTTTTCCCCACGCAGAGCCCCCGGAGGTCACCATGGAGCTGTCCCAGCAGATCATTCCGTGGGGCCAGAGTGCCAAGTTCACCTGCGAGGTGCGAGGGAACCCCCAGCCCTCCGTCATGTGGCTGCGCAATGCTGTCCCCCTGTCCGCCAGCCACCGGCTCCGGCTGTCCCACCGGGCACTGCGCCTGGTCAGCGTGGGGCCCGAGGATGATGGGATATACCAGTGCATGGCGGAGAATGAGGTTGGCAGCGCACAAGCCATGGTGCAGCTGAGGACAGCCCGGCCAGGTAAGTCCCGTCTCTCCGAGCTTGTGACCATCCAGTCACAGAGCCTAACGCACAGGGAAAGAGCAGGGCGGGGAGCAGGAGAAGGATGTTGGTGCGTAACCCTCCCACTTGTGTTTGATCTGCCTTGCTCTCCCCTCCTTTCTAACCTACGCTTTGACTACTATTTTGACTGGGATCTCCATATCTCCCTGTGGGAACAGATGACAGCAGAGCAGTTTTGCTTCTAAGGGCAGGAGGACCATGTGTGCATATTTGAGTTATCTCTACATGAGAGAGACAAAACATTCTGGGTGTAGTGCCTTGCCCCTTGGCTTAGCTCTGCCTCTGAGCTTGGGCACGAGCATAAATACTGATGTGGGTGGATTCACCTGGGATAAGAGAGAGACCACCTGATTCCTTGGACCATGTTGAACTTATCCAGGGTAAGAGGGGCTTCTAAGAGGGAGGAAGCCTCATGTGGCCAAGGCCTGTTCTAAGAGAGGCCCCAGTGAGATGTGCTAGGTTTAGAGCAGGGGAAGGAGAGATTGTTGCCAACACCTTTTTCAATGGCACTGAAAGCAGCACCACACAAGGGTCTCATAGCTCTGCCATCACCACAGACTGGGATGGACATTTACCCTGCCTTGACACCTTGTCTTTCAGGAGCTTCACTCAACCCTGAGCGAGATGCCCAGCTGGGTTCAGCTCAGCTTCCAACACCACCTTCCAGGGAAAGTGCCTTAAAGCTGCCCCTGGATAAAACTGGGCTGCCAAAGCTTGAGACAACTCCTCTGGCAGTGTCTCCACAGTGTGCAGCCAACAGGGAGCTGGTGGCTCCAGCCGAGGCCCCCATCATCCTCAGTTCCCCCCGGACATCCAAGACGGACAGCTACGACCTGGTGTGGAGACCCCGTCCTGACAGCAGAGCCCCCATCCTCTATTACGTGGTGAAGCATCGCAAGGTATCGCTGTTTTGCCCTGCTCCCATCTCTCCTCTGTGCCGTTCCACGGGTGGGCTGGTGCCTCACCACGTTTTCACACCTCGTGAGCAGTTGTGTTGGGGCAGGGGCACCCACTGCTCACTGGTGGCACTGGTTGGTGGGACCTCCTGGGCTGCAGTCTCAGCTGAGGTATGACGAGTACAGGCTGTGAGAGGAGGTTTGCTGAGCTGAAGAGCCCATAGCAGTGCCCGTCTGCATCAGTATGCAGAAGGCATGTGCACATACATGTGTTTCCAGTAGCTTCCACTTAAAATTCCCAGTTGTGTGCTTGCACAAGTAGGAATTCCTGAGGGCACATTGTGCATTACTTGCTCTGGAATGCTTTTGTCTTGGCACAAGCCACAGGGACACCTCTGCCTTGAAAGGCTTGGGCTGCAGGACACAGATCAGCAGCTGCGTGTACCTGCCATGCTCAGCAGCACCGAAGTGTCCATGCTCACTGAGTGTGACAAGCCAGCAGAGAGCCCTCATAGGCATTCTAAATCCTCTGGGAAGGTCCTTAACCACCAGTTTTATTCTGGAAGTTGAAAGGCAGGGCACTGTTGAGTACGTCTCTTGCCAGTGGCACATGGTGCGGTACCGAGTCCTGCTTGAGTCCAAGGGCTCCTGCCCTCTGTGCTGCTTCTCAGCACCACAGGCACACTGCAGGCAGAGCTGTACCCCAGCAGTTTCTTTAAATAGCAAAGTATTGTTGAGGGAAATATTCTGCTTTTGAGATGTAAAGTATCGCTTTCCATTTTGCTGGGGGTAAGTGGAAGAAAGTGGCTTAAATTTATCTGTTTGCTGCTTGTCTTTCCTTTGGGTAGTTAGGGAGTTGCAGTAGAGAGGCAGGTTTTGCCTCAGACTCCAAAGGGTTTGAGTATATTCCAAAAACATGCCAGACTGCATGTTTTGGATTCCCAGCCACTGCAAGGGAAGCCACTGTTTTCAAGTACCTGTCAATATATGTATCTATTTTCCTGGAATTGTTTGATTTTTGTAAAAATATATTGTAGGCTGTTATAATCCTTAATTTCTTCCTAAACAAAACTTAAGCTGAGGATTTCAGCTGTCTTTTTAAAGAGCCTTTTAAAACAAAGGCAGAAGATGCCAACACAAGAACACAATAGAGCAAGCTTAAATAAAAAACAAAGATGCCTAAAGCCTCACCAGACTATTGGCTCTGGTTGTCTGCCAAGAGGAGATTTGTTCCCCAATGGTGTATCACATAACTACCAATTCTGCATGTGATCTTAACTTGCAGGCTTGGAGTTTGTCCATATTTGATTTGTTTTTCCGCGCTTCACCTGGAAGGGGCCGTAGGGCAGTGGAGGTCACCATGGGTCACTGCAGTTTGCAGTAATATGTTTTCAGTGTAGTCCAAATTCTCAGCTGGAGACTCTTTCTTGGCATGCTTAAGGATTGTCTGGAAAGGAATTAGTCCCAATAACCCTTAAACTTGTTTAGAAAGAGTCTTTCCATCTGAGATCCTTAGGATCAGGTTATATAATGATCTGGTTTTGACATTTCTGACTGGAAAAGCATGTGTGCGGAGAGGGAAGAAATCAATTCAACAACAAAAGAAAAGGCTCTTTGTGTAAAAGATGGCTGAAAGGAAAGTTAAACCTACAGACAGGAGACTTACATTTGTACTGGGCTAGAGTCTGCTTCTTCTCTGGAAAATATCTGTGGATGTCTCTTTTTTTCTCCCTGTTCTTGCACTGCCCCTAAATTCTCAGCAGCCTCCAAGCAGTCAGATGCCACGCAGCCCTTATTTTTGTTTCCTAAGAATTTCTCTTTTTCTTTCCTGGATATTAGCAGCCTTTAGGGCTCCCCTCCCTGGCCCCAACTTCGCGGGTTCAGGAATAAAAATAAAATGAGGCAGGCATTAATCAGTCAGTGTCAAACGCTTGGAGAAGATGAATGATACAGCAGAGTCTTGGCATTTCCGTTTTGTTGCGTTGCCTGCGTTACTAATGCTCCTTTTGGCATCGGGTCACTTCAGTGTCCTGCCTGTTTGCCTGCAAAAATATTATCCTTGCAGCTGGGGAGAAGGAGGAAGGTCCCACCTTCCCTCCACCTCCGCATGGGGCATCAGGGCATCACTGAAAAACAAACTGTGTTTCCAAGCCTTTCTCGGGGCCATGGCCATACACAGTCTCTTTCCTGCAGGAACCTGTGCTCCAGCATTATGGTTCTTCATTTCAGCCTGAAAGTGCCAGTGGTGAGGCTGGATAAAAAGCTGTTGGTCAGATGATTGAGGTCCGGATGACCGAAGTAGTGTCTGGGTACTTCATCCTGTGGAAATGGCCAGTGTCTAAATGAGCAGTTCAGCAGCTGGGCTGCAGGAGAAATTTGGCTCCCTAAAGCAGCTCAATCCTCTGATTAATGCTGCTTTTTGTGGGGCATGCCTGCTCTAGGGCTTTACACCCATTGAGGGGCCATGGTATCAGAGGGAACCAGCAGACAGATCATGGCTGAGTGAACCTCTGGAGTCAAGACAACACCCTGGTGCTTGGGTGACTTTTCCCAGATACACCTGAATCCTTCAGCTTTTCAAAATCAGGCTGGAAACATCTCCCTCCTTTGCAGACAGGGAACTGGCCTCCAGGCAGGGGAGGTAGCCCTGGTGGATACACAGCCTGTTGTGAAAGTTTCTGAGCTCAGTGCCTACGAGAAGCCCAGCCTGCCCCCAGCTTTGAAATGCCTGTGTTGGTCTCTCAGCAGGTTGCCAATGCCTCGGACAGCTGGGCAGTGAGGGATGTCCCAGCCTCGCAGCACCGCCTGACCCTCTCCAGGCTGGACCCTGGGAGCCTCTATGAGGTGGAGATGGCTGCTCACAACTGTGCTGGCGAGGGACAGACGGCCATGGTGACCTTCCGGACTGGTAAAGGTCAAACCTTTCCCTGGGTGTTTTGCTCTCAGTCAGGGGAGGGCCCCTCGGAGACATCCTGTCCCAGCCCTGAGGCACAGGCACCAGGCTTAGGACAAAAGGGCCGTTTCTGCTCTGGAAATCCATCTGCCCTCAGCTTAGATTGACTGTCAGAGCAAAAGTGGAAGGTAGGATGGGGAAAATCAGGTCTTCCCCTCTGTATGGGTTGAAACAAGTCCCTTCCTCCCTCTGTGTCTCAGTTGAACACCTGCAGAACTGTAGAAAATGGGTCTAGCGGGGATGTCAAGAGGTTTAATCCATCCTCTGCCTGGAGACACAGTCAGCCTGTGGGGATTGTTCCCAACAGGTGTTCGTCTAATTGTCTTTAAAAGTTTCTCCTGTGCTAAAGGAAACTCCAAGCTTTCCCATACAGTATGCTGGGTGCTGCGCTGTCTTTGTCATTAAAAGGATATTCCAAATGTCCACACGAAGTCCCTCTGTCCCCTGGCTGTTTTGCATGTCTCCAGCAGGTGTGGAGAATGCCATTCCCTTTGTAGCAAGCTTCCCCATAGTCACAGGCTTGCTCACATCTCCCCTCAGGCCCCCATCTTGTGCTAATTACTACCTTCTCAAGGCAGAAATCTAGGTTTTCTTGGTTTTCAAGAAAACCAATTAAAAGTTGTAGAAAATTAAATATGAGGGAGACCTATTAACAGTTTAACAAACTTGCCCCTTTAGCTTTAGTTCCTGCCTGCAGGCTGAGTGCCTTGAATCCCTAGGGCCTCTAGAGTCCATAGAGTACTTATTTCTGCATCCTGGCTGGGAATATTTTCCTTCCTCATCTCATCACAAATTAACTCTGAGCCGCATCTCCATGTCAGTGATGCCACCTCCCTTCTGCACAGGTCGGCGCCCAAAACCAGAGATTGTTGCCAGCAAAGAGCAGCAAATCCAGAGGGATGACCCAGGCACGAGCACTCAGAGCAGTAACCAGTCTGACAACAGCCGTCTATCCCGTAAGGCCCTCCTGGAATGGGGCAAGGAGGGAGGACAAGGGGTGCTGGATCTCTTGTGGGTGGCAGTGGCCAGGCCATGCTGGGCTTGAAATCTCCACTGGGTAAATCAAGACTGTGCAATGCTGTGGGTGGTCTCTACCTCCTGACAAGGAGAGGTCCTTCTTGAACATCCCTGCTACTGCCCTTGGCAGACTGTCTCAGGAGAGCAGGGAGATCCTACTGCCTGGCCCCACCTTTAATGCAATGACTTGTCAGAAACTCTCTGTCTCTTGCTGAGTTTCACGTGGAGGGTTCAGAAAGCCCTGCCATGAAGTCTGTGAATGTGCAGGGTACAGGAACAACAAACTGCAGTGCACCGGTGGGTGCTGGCAGAGTGTGAGGAAGGAAAGGGGACCAAGTCCCTGCATGTGCTGGCATCCTCTCTTCTTAGTCAAGGCCTGACAAGGGCCAGTTAGTGCCCATTTAGGGGTGTAGGGTGCTCCATTTGGGTATTTTGCTGCACTGGAGAAACATCAGATCCCTACCAGTTTCTCCAATTTATTGTTTCCCACCTTGTGTCTGTCATTACTATTGCCATTATAATTTCTGTGAAATTCTCTCCTTCAGTCTATATCTTTTTTGTAAAGTCCCATCCTTCAGCCTCCCCCATACAATCATGTAGTGCCTTTTCTTTCATGTTCACAGATTTGTTCATCTCTTTCTCTCCCATCTTGTGATGATTTTCCTATCAAATTGTATTTCCCCAATTTAGAACTTTTCCATATTTCCTCCTCAGCTGTTTCTTCTCAATCTCTCTTGTTTTCATCTCCTACACTTCTTTGTCCCCAGCGTCATCTCCCCTTGCTCGCAGCCAGGCTTTTTGCTCCATCTCCAGCCCTGCATCCACACCTCTCACTGCTCTCCCTCCCATGGTGGGGATACACACTTCAAACCTTGTCTCATCCTACTTGAGCTGGGAGTGGGAAAGGAGCAAGATGCAAGCAGGAGTAAAAGATGTTTGTAGGCACAAACTGAAAGGAGTGGGGATTTGGGCGTGCCAGCTCTAATGAAGAGATGGAGGGAAGAGAGCATTCAGGATTTAAAGAGCATGTGGGTTGGTGCAATGCAGGTCGTCCTTCACCCACATACCTCTGAGGTACATGATCCTCCAGACAGGGCAAGAAGGATATGTTTCATGGCCTTCTGTGCCTTTTGCAGCTCCAGAGGCACCAGACCGTCCAACCATATCTATGGCATCAGAGACATCTGTGTATGTGACCTGGATCCCCCGTGGGAATGGCGGGTTCCCCATCCAGTCTTTCCGTGTGGAATACAAGAAATTGAAGAAGCTGGGAGACTGGGTCCTGGCCACCAGTGACATTCCTCCCTCTCGCCTCTCTGTAGAAATCCCAGGCCTGGAGAAAGGTAGGCAGGTGTTCCCCTCCCTGCTTCCTGGAGGTCTGCAGGAAGGCTGCACAGTCCCTGTAGAATGGTTATCCATCTATCACATCATGCTAAGCCCCAGCGTGTGTGAGCAAAACAAAGCCTCCCTGGCTCCCGCCTTAGGTGCGTGGGGAAAAAGCTGCAGATGCTTCTCCAATTTCTCCAGCTGCAAAGACCAGCGTAGGTTTGACCTCCCTCAGGGAGGCTTAAACATGCTTTTCTGCATTACAGGATATAGTTACTTAAAGGCATTTGGTTTTGCCATTTACTAGACAGGACAGAACTTTCCTTAGCCACAGGCAAGACAGATGGGCACACAATTCCCATTGCACTTCACATGAGAAAAGATTTCATCACTGAGGTGGACAGCATAAGAGGGGACATAACTACCCCAACCTAAAGACCAGTAAAATGATGTTTGAGTAAAAACTACTTAGGCTTTGAGCTTTTAACTGATGTTTATGTACTTAAGTCACATGTAGTAGAGAAAGGACACCTTTCCATACCTGCTTTCAGGTCAGGATATCCTTTCAGGCACCTCTTAAACCCCACACAAATCCAAAACTGCTACCTGACCTTTAGACCATCCAGACAGGAATTGGGGAAGGCAAATAAAAGCAGGCTCCATCAAAAACATGGCTGAAATGTGGCCAGTCAGTGTTTATACCTCAATTACAAACTCCCTGTAGGCTCTTTGCCTTCTGGACAAGATGTAGCCCCTCTTCACAGGCAGGCCTATGCTAACAGTAGAAGTCTCTGCAACTCTTTTATTTCCCATTTTCACCTTAGGCACATCCTATAAATTCCGTGTCCGGGCACTGAACATCCTGGGAGAGAGTGAGCCCAGCGCGGCGTCTCGGCCATATGTGGTGTCAGGGTACAGCAACCGGGTCTACGAGCGCCCTGTGGCCGGGCCATACATCACCTTCACAGATGCCATCAACGAGACCACCATCATGCTGAAGTGGATGGTAAGGTTTGTAGGGGCCGAGATCTCTGCATGTGCAGGAAGAAAGTGTGTGGGAGCTACTTGCCCAGCTTACACCTCTTCCAGGTTACCACAGTGAAGCCTGTCACCAGCACAAATAGGTCAGGGATCCAATAGCTGCCTCCACCAAATGAGGGCTGGGTTTGGGCCGCATAGAAGGGCAGGAAGTCCCTTGAATTCAGCATTGTGTACAGGAAGATTTCAGTGGATAACCTCAGGGTCTTGACCATTTTGATCAACAAGCACAGTTCAACAACGCACGGGGTGGCTGCTTGCTCTCCTGGCCAAATTCCTGGAATCCATTAGCACCTCTGTCTGTGCTAGTAGTTTCCAGCAGATATGTCCTTCACTCTGACTTGCTGGATAGCAGTCCTAGGTGCTAAAAATCATTTACAGCAGTCCACCCCAGAGGATTTTTAGGAGTGGGCAGGATCTTTTGGATCACAAGCCCAGTTCCAACAGCTTAGAGCTTATTCAGAGGGATATATTGCCCTCCTCTCTCCTAGTTGCTTCTAGCCAGAAATTGCTACAGGGCAGGATGGGCACTGCACTTCATTTGAACACAAACAGTAGCTGATAAAATACTGTGTGAAAGACAGCAAGAACGTGTGAAGCGGGGACAGTACCACCCTGGGTGTGGGAGAGGAAGGGAGCTGTCTTCAGAAACACAAGACTACTGTGGTCACCAGTTTGTGGCAAGACGTAGTTTGTCTGGAAGCTATGAGCCTACTGGAGTCAAGATGAAGGTGTGTTTGCCCATGCCCAGCTGAGTCACTGTTGTTTAGGAATTTTTTCTCTGAATCATTGGCTGTGGCTGCTGAGAGCGAGCAGAGCACTGGATGCTTGGGGTGACAGGCCCAGACTCATGGCTTGTCTGTTATCTGAGAGAAGCAAAGTGTGAGAGTATAAAATAGCACTGAGCTCTTGTAAAGAAACCCCTACTGTGCAACACAAAGAAGATCCCTCTGCTAGGTTTTCTTCCTGTCCCATCCCACTTATCCAAACTGCTCCTCACCTAGAGCAATATGGAGCACAGACATCTCTACTAATTTCTGCTCTCCCTCCCATTCTCTGCAGTATATCCCAGCCAGCAACAACAACACTCCCATTCATGGATTTTACATCTACTACCGCCCCACTGACAGTGACAATGACAGTGACTACAAGAAGGACGTGGTGGAAGGTAGGAGAAATTGAGAGACTGGCCCAGTTGTTGGTTTCTTCTGGAAGATGACACAGCCAGAAGGAGCCCTGTGCACAAAAGGTGGCGGCTGTCTGGGCCTACTCTTCCTAGCACTGCTGCAGAGCTGGGCCAGCTGTGTGTTCCCTGAGGAAGTTAATGGCACATGTGTTTGTTCCCTCCTCAGGAGATCGGTACTGGCACTCCATCAGCCACCTGCAGCCAGAGACCTCGTATGACATTAAGATGCAATGCTTCAATGAGGGTGGTGAAAGCGAGTTCAGCAACGTGATGATCTGTGAAACCAAAGGTAACCAGCTTCACAGGGCAGCTCTGGGAGTGCAGCAGGCTGCCTTCCCTGCCTGCAGCTGTCAGAGGACAGCACGGGAGGTACCATCCCTGCCTGACAGTGTGTCATCCAAGCTCAGGCAAGGTGATGGAGGCAGCACTGGGGAGAAGAGAGACATAGGGTCATTCATGCTGTTGATCAGTATGTGTATGTACCCGCAGCAGTACTCACAGACTCCTTGCACAGAGTCCATCATTGTCCTTCAGAGTTGTAGTTAGCTTTTGTGTTCCTAGATGGTGACTTGAACCAGAAGGACTACCTTTCTCTTACTGTGCCAAACTCCTGTGTAGGGTTAGAAGCAGGTCCCAATGTTGTCTTCCAAGCAGCTGCACTATGATAGGAACAGCATTGAGCCCACGTGTGTGTTTTGGAGAAGCTATTTTAATTTTTGCTTTTGCTTTAGCAGTCCACGAGCAGATCTGGCAAAGTTGTAAACCAAGCACAGAGGACTTGTCTGTATTGCAATACGCATCAGCCTAGGAAATCCTGTCATCCAGGGGTGCTTCTTTAAAGCCACCATAGTCTGCCCACTCCACAGCAGCATAGAAATCCCTGGAATAGGCTGCTATTCCATCTGCCGTGTCTGTGTCTAACGCTCACTCTCTTTTCCCTTCACAGCTCGGAAGTCTCTTGGCCTGCCGGGTCGTCTTCCACCCTCCACAGTGCCCCCCCAGCAGCATCCCCCACTCAGTGGTGGGCACAGTGGCCTGGGGACAGGAGCCATGGTGGCCCGTTCCAGTGACTTGCCATACTTGATTGTAGGCGTCGTGCTGGGCTCTATTGTACTCCTCATCGTGGCTTTCATCCCCTTTTGCCTTTGGAGAGCCTGGTCCAAGCAGAGTAAGGGTTCTTTCTTGAGGGCTAATTTAAAAGATATGCTTTGTCTGTGGATTAGATCTGACCCTGGGTGTAGTTGGTCAAACGCCCAAAATGTGAGGGCTGTGCATTCTGGGAAGCAGGGAAAGGGTGGGCAGAGGGCAGGTCTTGGATGCTCTGTGGAACCCCATAAAGACAAAGGCCACTGTTTGTCCCTTGTTCTGCTTACCTTGTTGAAAAGGAACCTCGGGGACTAGGGGCAAAGGGAAACTCCACTGGCAATTGTGTAGGGCCCCTTTACACCATTTGGCTCCAAGGGTGCTTTGGGTGCCAAAACATCTTCCTGATAGGATAGCCTAACGCTATCCCTGCTGAGCTTCAGGAAGCTCAACTTTACCTCTGATTTTTCCCTCAGACTTCCCTTTTCTTCCCTCTGCAGAGCAAACCATTGACATGGGCTTTCCAGGAGCTGGGCTGCTGGTCTCATCCTGCCAGTACACCATGGTGCCGCTGAGGGGCATCTCTGCTCCTCGTGCCAGTGGACACCCCTACATTAATGGGCAGCCCTACACCAACAGGGCACACTTGAATGGCATCTGCCCCTCCTCAGGAGTGGGGTATGCAAGCACCAAGCCCCGAGATTACAGCCCAGATGAAGTGCCACTGGTATGTCCACACCTGTAGTTAAGAGCTGGTTTGACATGAACTGGAGGCCATGGTTGCAGTGGGAGGGCTTCTCCAGACGTGGCTGCCACACTCTGCAGCATGTAGAATTGACAACACTGGCTTTTTAAAAGAGATTTCCTCTTTGCAGTGGAGTCTGAGACATGGGGGGAACAGGAAGGTCTCCAAAACACTGGTGAACGGGTGGTTTCTTGGGGCAGTGGCTCTTAAGTATGGAGGAGGTTCCTGTTTCTCCTGAGCGAAGCTCACAAGGACTGACAGTGCTGAAGACTCTGTGCGTAAAGAGTAACACAGGCCAAGGCAGTGCCTTGGCAGAGACTATAAATTGGTTATTGTCCCCCATTGATTCAGCAGTAAGCATGAAGTGAGTTTTTCAGTGCTCAGTTTCACTGTCCTCTGTAGCAAAATAAAGTTTCAGCTTTTTCTGCCTTCTGCCATAAGAGCCTCACCAATTTGCCCCAGGGTTTCAACTCCCAGATCACAGCACCTGCTTCTTAATGTGCTATTGCTCCAAGAATCCTTCTCTGTCCTTCCAGACACACGAGGAGACCAACGCCTTGCTGCAGGCAAGAGTGCTGCAAAATGGGAATGCCCAGCAAGACTACCAGCCCTCCAGGTTAGTCCTGGCTTTTGGAGGGGGTGGATGGAACCCACAAGACTACATGCTCACAAAAGCTTGCCCTCAATGCACTCCCATTTGTCCCAACTCATTTGGGAAACAAATCCATGCTCCAGCACTAGGCTTTCTTGGTCCAAATTCTCTTGTAAAGCTCATTCCTCTCATGATTTCAGGGAGGAATAATTAAATTGTAGAGGTGTGTAAAGGTGGCCAAGACCTACTTCCCCTGTCCCCTTTTGCTCCTCCTACTCCTAAATGGGAGACTGAAAAGCAGAATGATAGAAGCAAGCAGCTATGACTGAATACTGATAAACAGCTGTCCCAGAATCTGCCTGGGTTCCAGCTGGGAGTGCTTTGTGTCTCACTGTTCAGATGTCTTTATTACCATGTTCCCTATGAGGCACTACTTCTCCCAGCTTCTGTGGCACTCACTAGCTGTTTGGATCAGGGATACCAGGTCCCATCACCTCATTCCCGTCTCACAAGTAGATTCCCATTTCCACTCCTCACTTAGGAGTGCTGTGTGTCACTGCGTTGATGCAGCTGGCTGTTACACAGGTTATCTCTTTCAAGGAGGAAAGATCTGTTAACAGCACCAAACCTCTCTGCCTGCCTCCTCAGATTGCCCAGCTCAAGAACAGAAGACAGCTCTTTCCTCTACAGTCTACCAGATGACTCCACCCACCAGCTTCTTCAGCAACAAGATGACTGTCCTCACCTTCAAGAGCACTTTGTTGGCCTCCATCATCCAGTAATGGGAAGCAAAGTGGGATGCCCTAGCCTGGATCCTCGACGGGACACCTTGTTCCACCAAGGTCAGTGGTGGAACACTTTGGAAAAGTCCATGTCTCCTTCATCTCATCATTTGAAGCTGATCTTGAAGGGAAATCTCACTGTAAAGCATTTCTGATTGCTCGTGTACAAATTACGTGAATCCATCTCCCTAGGACGTGATCCATTGATCCACACCTGTAGTATGGATCTGAATTGTTTTGTGCAGTCATGGGATCAAATTCCCATATAGACTTTCAGAATGCACATGTTCCTCTTTGATCAGAGTACCTCTCCTCAAAAAGTGAACTCTTAACTAAAAACCTCCCATGTCATCTCTAATTTCATCATGCATTGTAATTATTTCTTGCTCCTTTCCCTTTCAGGAAGCCCTTGCTGCCTAGGCCTAGTGCCAGTTGAAGAGGTAGAAAGACTAGAGTGCTGCCAGTCCAGAGGAGATCTGCATTCCCAGAATCCAGTGATCACATCTTTGGGTCAGGATCTACCAAGACACCTGAACAGCAGCCCGTCACCACTGAGACCTTTAGAGACTCACCCTCCCCCCAGCTAGGGACCAAGCTGCCTTTTGCAAAAGACTTATTCTAAAGAGAAAAAGAGAAAGGGTATTTATTTTTGTATAACACCCCTATTTATATATTTATGCACTTGTATATAGATGTATATGTGCCTTTTATAATGCTATGGAGACAGAAGGCATCCTCAGCAAGGTCACAGGAGGACCCAGGAAACAAAGCAGCAGCTCTCCGTGGCACCGGCTGTTCATCAGAGCACAGGATTGCAACAGCTGGACAAGAGACATTGCTGGACACGGGTCCAAACAGAGCTGCCACCACCAAGGTCGAGCACCCTCTTGCAGGGAGGGCTTCACAAAAGGTCTTCTCCTGTCCCCTACAGGAAGGTTCGTTCCAGGAACACACTCCTGTGAATGGACTGGAGTTACACACTCTGCCTAATCAACTTAAACAACCCTTCACATACACGCCATCTGCAGCCACCTATCTGTAAAGACAAACCACGCTTTAACATCTCAAATAAAGGCTTTAGTCTTTGCTGTGCCTGGCTTTATGCTAATTCCTCACACGGAATGAGCCTTTTCTTTTTTTTTTTTTTTTTTACTTGCAGACATACAGCAAGCAGGACACCTGGGGAATGGTGACATTTTCCTGCAGTTAGAGTTTTTCAGATAGCCACCAGGGTGAAATCTCCTTAATGCTGAGCTCAGAAGAGGGACAGCTGCTACCTGTGCCAGTTAAGTGACATGAAACTTCTAGTAAGGAGCACAGCTAGAGGAAATTTTCTTTTATTTACAAGGATAGTTGCATGAGTTTGGTGATGGAGGGAGGCAGCCAGACACTCAAATCTCAGCCAGTCTTGTTTCCTTTACCCCCACCCCCTATCCTGTGGTTTTCCAGTTTCAGGAACTTTCAGCATGCAGGCCTGTGGATAAGAGTGATTTTTTTCCTTAAGGAAACATGGGATTCTCAGCACCTCCAAAGGGACTGTTAAGGAAACTTTCCTCTCTGACCATCCAGGAGCCACTCCGGCAGTCACACTCCCTCTACCCAGACTTTTAACTGCTGGGACCGAAGCCCCTTCACAGTAGGCAGCTCCAGTGAGGCAACAGGTGCCCCTCTTGACTCTCTGCACACCTCCCACTCACACTGTCAGACAAGTTTCCCTTACTGGCTCAACCCTGGATTCCCCAAAGCAGAGTCTCAGATGTTTGGTTCCTTAAAGTAATTTAATTGTGGTGCAACAACACCATAACAGCTCAAGCAGGTGCCTCCCAGAAGGGATCCCAAACAAAGGAACCAGACAGAGACACAAAGACCAGTGGCAAAAGGCAGGGAGGGGGGAGGAACAGCAACAGCAGCTACAGGTTGTCCAACCTATTCAATTAAAAATGAGCAACAACCCCCAAGTGTTCCCGTGCACTCTCAGAAGCCTTGCACTGGAAGACCTGTGCAACATAATCCTTCACCCTGGGGGTGAAGGAAGTTTTCTCAGTAAGGGTAGGTGCTGTAAATGATCACATGCTGCAACCATACTAAATGCAAGAGGCAAAAAATAGTAAGACCTGAAAACACACTGAGCCTGGCTCTCTCACTCTGATCAGGCAGGTGCAAGTGGAGTTACAGGCTGACTTTACATTTGCTGTACTCTCCTCATGCCAGGTAAATGCCACATCCTGCACTGCACTGCAGTTTTCCACTGCTCCATACCCTTCTGAGCACCACAGGCCCTGAGGAAAAAAAGCCCCCAGTAAAAAAAAAGCCCCTGCTTTCTCCCAGTAAATAGCACTTTCCTTTACTAGCTCAGTTAGCAGAGCAGTGCCATTCCTGCTGGGATGCTCAGCAATAACAAATGCACTCTTAAGGCAGACCTCTTCTACCATTTTTGAGAACAAGGTACCAAAGCTGTATTTGCCCATGTGAAGCTCTGATCCAGCTTTCCACAGCCACTTCTTTGAAGAGCAGACAAACATAATGCACACACACACAGGGCACCTGTCCAGTGCAAGTCTCTCCAATGGACTGATAACAGTATTTAGTAGTTTTATTTGCAATCTATTTTATTCCATATTTGTTGCTGCAGTCATATTTTGATAGAGGAAACAAATGTAACCCTTTACAGCTAACCCCTGTATAGCCAAAACAATTTCTCACTCTGGGCATGACTGCTGCCACAGTTAATTTTAAGGGCAACTTGGATTGCTAGTTACCATTGCTGGTGTAAGAACAAGGAGTGCTTCAATTGGAGTCTCACAGTCCTGTGGTGAAGGTTGTAGAAAGAGGTGCCCCCCTTTCCTGCCAAGAAAAGCGAGTCCTTCTTTTCAGTACCCACCTCTTCTGACCAGATCGATCTCCTCTCTCAGGTGGGCTATGTCATCAGCCATGCGCATGAGCCGTGACCCCAGCCTGTCTCTCTCTTTCATGTCTGTAGTTTGGGTGCCCTGAAATTCTGCTCCCTGTAAGGAGAGGGAAAAAAAGGCTCCTATAAAACATGGGAGGATGAACAGTGGAAATTTATTTCACGGGGGGGGGAAGTGAAGCTTTCCAAGAAGCAGGATATCTCCATGACTTCTTTATTCATTAGTGAGAACTACTTGAAACTTTAGAGTGAGGGACCACTAACTTAGGCTGTCACAGGTGGCTGCCTTATTCCCTAGTACAGAGCAATGAAACCACTTTTCATTGGAACACTTTGTTACGTGACTATTTCCATGTAACAAAGGAATATATTTTAATTCCGGCAAGGCATATTTTAATTAGAAATAAGATGAATTTGTTTCAGTCTTAGAAAGCAGCTAAGTAAGAAATTACAGAAATGCCAACGTATGGCTTCTTCAGGATCAGCTCATTACTCTCCCTTTCTACAAGATCTGGAGCAGCCATTCTTCCTGTCCCACTATTAGCCCAAACAGCAGAGCAGGGTGCAAGACCAGACAGCTGCTGAGGGCCAGATGATCCCTTACCCATTTCTGAACAGTCCCAAACCTGCATGTACTACAGTGGCTAAGAGGTTTACCAGATCATTTGGTAGTGAATCCAGCTTAGTTTCAAGTTGATGCTTTTCCTGGCAAAACTCGTCCAGCTGCAGCAGCTTGGTGGTGTTTTCCTTTGTCACCTTCATTAGCATCTGCTGCAGTTCTAAGATTCTTTCCTGGAAAGATGTAAAATATTGAGCAGGGATGAGAGAGGACGAAAAGTGTGAAGTGGGGAAGAAGTGCTAGGCACAATGTAAGTGTCACAGAAGACATGTAAACAACAGACTGATCCTGCACACACCACCTGATCCCACAGTATCTTTAGTGCAATCTGTCATGTTTATATATATATATACACACACACATATATATATTGCAAATGCCTAAGTAAGTAAAGCAGTTAGGCAAAACTGTGAGAAAGAGAAAGCCATTAGGTACATAGTACTCCTGTACCCTTCTGTGCCCTCCTGTAAGGGCAGCTTAAGCATGTTGCCTCCTTGCACTAACAGTAGCTGAGCCTTAGGCTCCCCCGGATAGAGACATGAACTTTCCAGACTGCACAGACTGGCATCCCAGGCATGAGCCAGGGCTTGCCCTGTACTCAAACAGTTTGTCACTAAAGGTGGTGGGAGAAGGCAGTAGGTGCTGAATGCTACCTGAGAACCAAAGAAAAGCACTCTGGAAGAACTTCATATGGGGACTGAAGCAGAACAATGCATTTGAGGAAAGTAAAACGAGATCATCAACTACATCCATGAGAAAATAGGATGTGCATCAGCAACTGGAGCAGAGGTAGGAAAGATGATGGATATTATAGTCTATTAATGACAAGTGAAAAATAATCAAACATGAGCATGTTCACAAAAGATTTTAGTGTAACTATGCAGCTCCAGGGAAATGAAGCCTTAACAGATCATCATAACACGTGCGTCTTCCTCATTTTCCTCCTCCTTACCTCCCATTTTTTAAGCTCCAGGTAATGCTTATATTCTTTCTCCATTATTTTCACTTTCATGTCCTCCATGGGTATGTTAACGGAGTGTGCTTGAACTGCTTCAAAATCAACCACCCGACCAAACTTCTCCATCATCAGCTGATTGCACTTCTCTTCCAGTCCTAACAGAGGGGCACTGTTGGTTAATAAGAATTTCTGCCTTATCCCAGCTTTTTCTCTGAGCTCTTTGGTATTTGTTTTTAATAAATAATTCACACAAACCCACACAGAGCTCACAATTGAGTACTGCTGTTTGTCCTTGCCCATGATCACACCTGTGTCCTCATCAAGCCACACTCTAAGCCAGTCCTAGTAAGCCATTCCCACACCATAGGCTATATAGGGCTTCTGCAGGTCTGGTGGTGCTAGACACAGCTTTGGGTTTAGTTCTTGGGAAAGTGTTTTGAATAGGGCTTGTTTCATTCTTCTGATGTTACACAGAAGAGGAAATTGCCAAAAAAAGCTTACATAGCTTTGGGGAAGCAACTTTCTTCCTAGGAGTTCTGGATTATAACCAGAAATAGCAATCATGTATCCAGACTTCCAGTGTCTCACCTCAGTCAACTCTACTTATATTAAGGTCCCAAATTATTTTGCACAGCCTGTCCAAGTATAGAGACAGACACGTGGTGAGTTACCCACACCCAGTGAGGGGGAAGGAGTGAGCATTAACGTGCTGTGTAGTTCAGAGTCTCTGTTACTCACGTCGAATCTCTTTCTCCATCTCCTTTTTGTCCTGGACAAGCTGCCTGTGTTTCTCCCGGGCCTTCTTATAATGCTCCCTTTGCACTGTCTTCTCATTACGTAAGTCCACAACTCTCTTCTGCAGGTACTCCAAGGACTGACTGGTAAATACCAAAGCCTGGGAGAAGTCACTGGGCATCTCCCCATCAACTAAGCACTGCACCTGCAAGAAGCAGCCACAAATAAGCAAGGCTGACTTTACTTATTAAGGTGACTTTACTTATTAAGGGTGCTGGTGATCTCTCTGGGTAACAATGTGTGGGCAATAGAGAACTAAGGAGGGAGGTAATAGTAAGTGTGAGCACAACTCGTGTTTTGGGCCAGGGAATTGTTACCACTCAGTGCAGCTGAAAGACCACTTAGATCTATCACGACTGCCTACACATAAAGCTGTCTACCCTTCAATGGCTCCTGGAACAAAGGGGGAGTAAGGCACTCCCTGTCAGCTGTAATTTTGAATTATCTGGGAGCTGCAGGATTGCACAGTCAGGCCTTAGACTCCCCTGTCTTTATTATGAACCTATGGGAGATAGAACAAATGGAGAGAGCTGAGCTTGCCTCAAAAGTATACAGGCACTAACAGGCAGAGGCCTATCTTCTCTGAGGACATAATTCAGCCCAGACAAAATAACAGTATTGTCATGAGTTTTCCTCTTAATTTTCTACTATCTTCCCTGTGCTCACAGCTGTATAAATGAATGCAGTGTATCCAATCCAACATTATTGAATCGGGCAGAACTCACATGAGTTTCAATAGTTTTGGGGCTTTTTTGGTTTGGTTTTTTTTTAGGGTGGGTTTTGATTATTTTTCCAGGAGAATATCAGTAGGTAAGGACCTGAAGGAAAATACCATGCCAAACCTATAAAGCACCTGAAGACTATGCACATTTCAGCAATGGACCAACTTGCCTGTCCTTACCTCATTTCTGTCAGTCCAGGAGAAGGGAAAAAAAAGAATTCTAGAGGAAATAGCAGCATGAAGTTCAATTAATGGCACTTCACTCCCAGGATAATATGGTGAATCAGGAACTAAGGGGCCCAAAGAACAGTAACACCATTGTTTAGATGTACATAGGCCATTCTGCACCTGCAGATGCACAACATCTTGAATTACCTGATGGAGTTTCAAAGGCACAACTACATTTAGCTCATTCAGTTTCTGCAGCTTTTCCCACTGAAAGATCTCCAGATCCCTCTTTGTTGTGTCCAGACTGGTTTCCACTTCTTTTGCCTGCAGAAAGACAAATTGTGGATAAACAAAATCCTGTAGTACTCAAAATATACAAGGTAGCAAGGTTCTGTTAGAGTTCCTCATCCGAAGGGAAAGAAGTATAGAAAAAATGCTCTTTTGCTTTTTTTTATTACATATGATAGGTGAGTTTCATAGACAAACATGAGGCTCATCTATATATTCAAGCAGTATTCTAACCTGAATACATCTGTACACATGTGCACCCGTAAATGTCTCCTTAGAGAAGCCCTGTATATATCAAGAGACAGCTGCTTTGTTTAACATCTAAAATACTTGTAGATCTACAGAGCCTGCAAGATAATTTTTATTGTGTTATGCCTGGAAATGCTTATTGATTCTGCATGAGAAAGAAACAATTCAGACTCAAATGTCAGACCCCAGGGTGAATATGTGGCAGCTGGCACTTAGGAAAGCCTTTAAAAACTAAACAAAAAATGTTGTAAGTTAAGCATATTTGATGGAACATTTTTGAGACACAATAAAAGAAGGACTTGCATAATGTTATTTTGGTAGCACTCTCTCTATCCTGGATAACCCTTCAAATGAATATATTTTTGAATTAATATAAATCAAATGTCTTAGTGAATGCAGAAGTTCAAAAAAGCTAAAAGGAAAATTTGCATCAAAAGAGTTTATTCAGTGATTACCTGTGACAAAGAGCAAAAGAAAATAACTAAAAGCAAAAGAAATAGATGGAACAATAGCAGTTTTATGCATTTATTTTAACCTACATTCGTGTTAGGATAAGTATTCTTCAATCTCTCCATCCCCATACACCTGCACAGAGGATTGGCCAGGCTACACCAGGTGTTTCTTCTGATCCAGAGAATCCAGCTTCTGCTGCTGCATGATGGCTAAACAGCTGGAAAGGGACTGGACCTAAAACCTGGATCCAGCCTCACAGAAGCTAAGCTTGGACTACCTTGATTCCCCCTTTTCAGGAGGACAGGTGACCCATGTTGAGCTGCCTCCTGCCTCTGTTCTACCACAGATACCTCCACCCAAACTGAGGCCTCTCAAAGGCTTAGGATTTTGTTTATAAATCTTAGCCAAAATCACTAGCACAACATTTTCAGTGGAGCATGCTGATGTTTGCTGAGAAAACACTACAATACCTTTTCAGCCAAGGCATTATATTTCTTTCTGAGATCAGCAGCAATTTTCTTCTCCTCTGCTAAAGCTTTCTCAGTGTCTAACCGCTGCTGCCGGAGCTGGAGGGTGTTTAGGAAGAGTGCCTCATCGCAGTCTGAGGAGGAAAGAGCCAAAGAACAGCTTAGTTCCATTATGACTGCACTATAGTTACTGGCTGGAGCTGGTAGCGTCACCTACTGTGCACATTGCCCAGTGTTCCCCTTAATAAGAGCAGGGTTTTGGTCTTATGTTTGAGCTTTCTCAAATCCCATGGGCCACATTCCTCCATGAGGTGGTGAATGTCTTGGATGGATCTTTTTTTCTTTACATTCAGTAAGCTTGTTTCCAGAAGTCAGATAAATGCATCAAAGCCAACATTAAAGCCAAGTGCTCAAAAATTAGCTTTTTTAAGCAATGCAGTCTCAGTAATTAATACGTTACAGTTCAATTATGTGAACACATAGTTTTTTATCCATAGCACCTTTCTCTATAAATTAAGAATTTGCTGTAGGATTCAGTTGTAGCTCTATTTGTAAACAAAGCTGTGGTTCACAGGATCTCTTTCATTTGTTTCATAGTAAGGAAGACCTGTGAATTTCTATCTAACGCTGTGATTTCAGTCATACTAATCAAGTGCATAATTATGCCCAAATCAGCAGGCAAAGTAATAAAAAACAGAGTCCAATAACGGCAAAGAAAATGACACATGAAAAGACAAGTATGAAGAGGCTAATGCAACATGTAATTTCCCTATTAAATTAGCAATTTGGACTTTTTAAATAAAAAGTAAAAATATTCATTTCTTCACAACATTTCATTGAAAAATGAGATGAATGAGGAGTTAATAAAAAATTCAATTTGTGGAAATGATATTAAAATCCAATTAAAAAAAAAAAAGGTGGACTGTTAGTAAGTTCTAACTTAAAAGTGAAGCAGTGTTGTTACATGGTCACTGGCATATCAATCAAAGATTTTTTTAAAAAACAACACCCTAAATTAGTTAAACTCGGACAAAAGAAAAAGTGAGGGAGACGTTTCTTGCCTTTTTTGAATGCATGAATGAAGAGGATTTTGCAAAGTAAAGCTCCTAACTTTTCAGATACCCTTAAGAGCGCAGCCTAGCAACAGGCAATTGCTGCATAAATCCACGAGGTGGTAACAAAGAGCTTCAATTAACAGCATGGTAGAGCCTCAGAACTTCCCTAACAGGGAGGGATCCTGCTAGACCAGGCAAGAGGTTTCAGAGAGCAGCTACAGCCTTGCTACAGCTCCACTCCTGACAGGAGCCTTTTTTCTCCACAAAACAGCCGTGATGGTGAGTGGTTCTTTACACAAAATAATTAATTCTTAGTGCTTAGCTAAGTTTTATTTTTCCAAACTTTTTTAATTAGAGTACCCTATGCTACCAGCTGTTTCATTATCTTCACTGAGATTTCCTGGGGAAAAACGCTGCACTCAGGAGGGGCACACACATTCCAGCCCTTCACGGCTTTAATATGCAGTGAATAATGAAAAATTCTGTGTTTTCTTTTAAAATACACAATACTGTCCCTAAAGCTAAACAATTAGTCAATGCAAGGAAATAATGGCTTAGGTACCATCCGGGCAAACAGAGTCATCAAAGACTTCATCTTCAGATCCAGAATTTTCTTCATCAGGCTTCAAGTCAGACTCTTCATCATCCTCCCCTTCACTCTCATCTTCTTCATCTGAAAGAAACAGACAGTAATGTTGGCTTGCAAAACACCTCCAGACCCACAGCTGTGCATTATGCCAATGTGCTGGTGAACACAATCCCAATAATTCATGAAAGATCATCCTGGTAATAGGTGAATCCAGGCACCTTGTGCCTATTGCATTGATCTGATGATTTCACAGAAAAGAAAAAAGAGGGGAAAAGAAAGAGATCACCTAGTAATGGCAAAGGCACAGGTGCAGGCATAGTTTCAGGACTTACTTCAATAATGTTTCCTCTCTATACATGCCAGGAATTTAAAACTTGTGGGTTTATCATTCTACTACAGAGATTAATCAACCACGCAAAATATGGAGGCACAAATCTATTACAAAAGCATCACCATTGTCTGCACTTTTTGCTAATCATGTCCCACTTGAAATCAAAAGCCAAGTCAGTATTTTAGCTCAGTACGGCTGCCTAGCCTTAACAGTGTAAAACTGAGTCACTGAGACAAATTAAATCCTTTTGTAATATGTTTAGTCCTGTGACTAAACAGATTAGGTTTATGATCTCTCATCAGTCAATGGGCAGATTAAAGCAGAATGTCACGAATGTGACAGACTAATAACTTATCCATAGCTCCCATTGGTACAGCATAGGAAGTACCTATTTAAAGCTTTGCCTCTTCTTTTTTACCAATTATCAGTCATCAATATTGACTTACAGGAAGTAAACTGCAGGACCTATCATCAGACCAACTGTAGTCGTGTTAGAAACTGAATCACAGCATTGTTATCATTCAGGATGGTTGCCATAGAACATCTTGTCAGTATACAAACAAATACAGGTAGATCTATCTATGGGTTTTTGAGCTGACTTGGGTGCTGCACGTACTCAGGGCCCCAGATAGAGTGAGAGACATTTACTTGACCACACAGATATACGTTTAACAAATCCATAAAACAAAAAGAACAGAATCTCCAACCTGCTTCTCCTTCTACTTCTTTTTTTTCCACACACTCGATTTTCTTCTTCAGAACCTTGGTCAGAAAATGGGCAAATTCATTGTCTTCTCCAAGGGATGCTTGGAAGTTGGCATAAAGAGCTTTCTTACATTCCCGAAGCTTTAAAATCTCACACTTTTTATCCTCCATTTGTGCAAGGTAGCTCTTCAATTCCAGCTAAGGAAACAAAAAAACCTACTTCAGTTAAAAGGTACACCCATGTGTATGTGTATATGATGCATCTGTGAAGATCTGGATATGCAAAACTCATCTTTCTCTCTTTAAACCCATGGTTCAATCAAGCAACACCTAGGAGTATGTTCTTAAAGTATGTGATTTGTCACTTATGCCACATCATGAACTACCCATTAAAATGCAAACATTAAGATTATGAAAAGATTAAGTATTTGAAGTTAAAAGTGACCATCCCAGGTTGATCATCAAGAGTTTCTTGGTTTTCAAAATCTAGCACTAGACACTGCATCAGTGCTAAAATGAAGCAAAAGCATGCCACCATTTACTTTATGGCTTGCTTTTGTTTCAACCCGTGCATTAATGGTACTGTTAAATCTAGAGACACGTGGCCTATTTACTTGTATGGCCTCCTCTTCACTGATGAGGGCGTAAATTTGCTCCTGGAGAAAGTCCTCATGTTTCTCAAGTTTCTTCAGGATAAGCAGCTCTTCACAGCATGTGATGCAGCGCAGGTCAGCATTTTTCATCTGCACATCCATCTTCATCTTCTTGTGCCGCAAAAGGCGAAGTTCAGCATCAAAGTTGATCACCAGCATGTTGATCTGGAGCGCATGAGAGTCAAACAGGAAAAGTATTACAAGTGGAGCTAAACATGTAAATCTAGAGAAAGGAGCAGAAGGGTAAAATTCTCTCTGCCAAATCAACAACTCAGGCATGCCATTTCCTATGGATTACTGAAGCACTTAGAAAGACAAAGTTACCCCCAGATGTTTCTTTGTTCTCAGCTCCATAGTAAAACAATCATCAGGGATTCACAGGAATCTTTCACTGCATTCCACTGCACCCTAGAAATATTTTACTCTTCAGAGAATACTTTACAGTAGTCTGTAGTTTACAGTTGTTTATGTAGCAATAAATAAGTCTTCTGCCTCGACAGACTTCTTTTGGAATAGCTGCCAGCTCTTCCTTAAACACTTACAGTTAAATCAGTACTAGCAGCTGCCAACATTAGCTTACATATATGTGACTGTCACAGCAGAATTTGGATATTCCCTCAAAACATTCATATGCATAAACACAAGAGTGTCTGTGTTGGAGAAGACCAAAGAATCAATGGCCCGCAGCAGAAGTTAGAGAAAAGATAGCAAGAAATGGAGCAAACGGGTGTACCTCTGGTACACTCCTCTCCATACCCTCCTAACTCTGACTTAGGGACACCCTGAGTTTGAAGCAGTATGCTTGTGTTCAACAGCTTTGAATGGATTTTTCTTCCAAAGTTTATCAAATTGTAGCTTCCCCCACATCCTCACACTGAGTTCCAAAGCTTAGCTATTGCTGGGTAGGAAAACTATTTCCATTTGCATGCTTCAAGCTTTCTATGTGACCATTTCATTTGATATCTCTCCTTTTTTTAAGAGATGATTCCCATTCTCCTTGTCTATGCTATTCATAATTTTATTACATCTCTATCACTGTTTCAGTTGCTCTTTTTGCAGGCCAAAGATGTTTTATCCGTTTAGATGTACCTTTAAAAGAAGCTTTTCCATGACTAATCATTTTGGCTACTCTCTTTTGCACCCTTTCTAATCTTAAAAAATAGTTTTTGAGACCAAAGAGTTGGGACTACAGTTATTTAAGAGCTGAGAACATCATGAATCTACAAAGTTGTAGTGATGCTCCTTTTTTAACTCTTTGTAATTTTTCAAGTACTGTCTAACATTTTACGTGGGTTTTTTTGCCCATAGTTTCATAGAACAATCAATAAGAAATCTAAGATGTGTTTTACAAGTAATAATAGCCCACAGGTCATAGTTATGGATTGATACTGATTTACACTGCAAATTTGCAACAGATATGATTTTTTTGAACTTCAGAAAGGTAAGAATAGCTGCAATCCTGAGACAAAAAGGGATTTGGTTTTGTTTCTGATCCAGTGGCCTTGTTTAATCTGACAAAAATAGCTTTTGATTTCCTACCTTTTTAATCAAGGTCTCCTGGAAGTATAGATTTTTTATCTTCTCCCTCTTTAAAATTTCCAGTTCTATTTCTGTTGGCTCTGCTTTCTCAATCTCAAACACCTTCTGCTGCTCTGTGCCCACAGATGATGCTGTGTTCACCGGGTGTGTATCTGCAGCCTGTGCCATGGGGTCAGTCTCCTCCACTGAAGGAGCTGGAATAAACCCACGTCTAAATGCACGAAACGAGGCAGACCCTTCCAATTGTTCCTGGGGCTTTGCCTTGGCCAGCTCCTCTTTGAACCTCTGGAGGATGTCACTGGTGCACTCAAATTTTTTTTCAGGAACCTCATCTGGGTGTAGCTGAGGGATCAGGGGAAGAGGGAGACGTTCTGACAAATCCAAGGTTGCCTGCATGGATTTCAACTCCTTCACTAAACACTTGATTTCATCAATAATAGAAACCTTGAGGTCCCGCAAAGACACGATCTCTTTGTTCATATTCGCTTTCTTCCTATGGATCTGCAATGGAAAAACAATTTTAGTAGGATTCCCCAGGAATACTTACATAATAAGAAGTCTTCCCCAACACAAGAAGGCTAACATTATCCTGGATTGTGTTAGGGAGTATTGCCACAGGTCAAGAGACGTGATCCCTCCTCAGCATGGCAAGGTCACATCTGGAGTTCTGTGTCCAGTTCTGGGCTCCCCAGTACAAGAGAGAAACAGTGCTACTGGAGACAGTCCAGTAAAGGGCCACTAAGATGATTAGGGAACTGGAGCATCTCTTCTCTGAGGAAAGGCTGAGAGAGCAGGAACTGTTCAGCATGGAGAAGAGAAGGCTTGGTGTGGATGCCATCAATGTATATAAATACCTGAAAGAAGCATGCAAAGAGGATGGAGCCAGGCTCTTTTAAGTGGTGCACAATGACTAGCTAGAGGAGATGGGCACAAACTCAAACCCAAGTGGTTCCCTCTGAACATCAGGAAACACTTTTTTACTGTGAGGGTGACTGAACACTGGCATAGATTGCCTAGTGAGGTTGCAGGGTCTCAATCCTTGGAGATATTGGAAAGCCATGAGGACATGGCCCAGGGCAACCTCCTCTGTATAGCCTTGCCTGAGCAGAGGGTTTGGACTAGATTATCATCGGAAGCATCTTCCTACTTCAGTCATTCTGCAATAAGGAGATGCTGTATTAGTTGACCCTTTTCACATGAAATAATAATTGAATGTGATCTATCACTAATAGATTTGGCAAAAACTTCTCTGATCTTTATAACAGAAAATAAGCCTATACACCACCTACCTGAAGTAACTGGAATTCTTCATCTGTACAAACCTGGAATTTATGACGAGAACTGTTGCCTTTGTTTGTATTGCTTGTCTTGTTAGGTTAATCACTGGG